>NC_080670.1:33878361-34188718 GCF_030247195.1 Topomyia yanbarensis
AATAGATTAGAAAAAAACAAAGAAATGATATGCTTCGTCCGGAATCCGAACTCTACTATAAACTTTTACAGCTGAATTGAAACTCCAAACGGAGCACGACGTCCCCTTACCATTTTAATCTTTTTAATGAAAACAATGTTATCTCACCGTTTGACGACCATTAATACATGCTGCTACAGAGTGTAGAATTAGACTTCATCCTTTACGGCTATTGTACAACCGCCAGAAGAAACCTAAAACGTTGGTACTCAATCGGGAATAGCGAATCAGAATAGGTCATGTCAGTGATTTACTCAATATAGAATGGATAAAGGCTATGATCCAAAAACTTAAGGTCCGTCCAGGTTAAGTCTTCTGTATGGATAAATACCTGGACCTAGGAACTCCTAGCATGTTGTTAGTTGCCTCTTTCGACATGGAAGCAGGTTGCCAGTGGTTCTATTCTTGGTTTAAACAGCGCAAAAAATTTAGCCCGCCGAACACCACGCGGCTTTGTGTAAAGTGTTACGTCCAATAATTGTGTTTATTTTAGTCAATATGTATCAAAACCAAAAAAAAAAAATTTAAAATAACGATTCCAGTATTGCGGACGAAAATGTGACTAACAATTTTGACCAACATTCATCGTTTTTCACCGTTTTCTGTGGTTGTTTGGTAACTCACGATTAGTCTTCGATACCTCTACAGATCATACCGTGAAACACGTTCTCGAGACATGTACAGTAGACGAAATAACGAAGCCAATTCCTAGTACTACTAGGAGTATTTGCATCAAATTTGAAGCAAATCGGACAAGTCTAGCTACCGGACCAACGTGCCTGAAGTTTTATATGGGATTTTTCGACAATTTACATGGAGAAAACCCACTAGCTCGCATTTTCACCACTATGTGACATTGTATGCATCGTCTTATCGTCATAAGTGAAAATAATATTTAATTGTCTTCAACTTTGTCGAAGACTGCTAGTCAATCCGGCTTTGTTAAAAGAAGTTATTAAACTTTTAGCGAAGTGATATCTGAGTCAGTTTTGCATGAGGCCTACTAGCGCATAGTTGTGTATCGGTACTCGCTTGTTTTTGTTTTTTTACAAAAATATAAACAACTTCGTTAAAGACCGAAAACAGCATATGCAATAATGGCTTAATTAAAAGAATCACATCTTCCGTTTAATTACCTTGTCAATTTTCGAACGATTGTGATAGCAAGAATTTTTGTTAATTTGCAGTGAGCTATTTATTTTTACGTTGATCCTCGATTAAGCGATGGACTAATTAAATAGATACACAACCCACGAGCGTATTAAATTACAAATTTGTACGTATAGCAGATTCTCACGTTCGCGATGACATCCTCAGCACACGTTCAGGTCGTAAATAAACCCCGCAAACACCATGACGCAACAATTAGCAACAACTGCGGTATCATATTCTATTATTAGATACGTTCAAATAAAAGATATTATAATCTGTAGATGTCGCATGCCGCTGGTAGCACTGACCGGAACATTAGATCTCGCTCTTACGTATGATAGGTCTATTAGTTTGACATTCATTGCCACGGGTACATATCAAAGTGGGGATGACGATATGCTGTAACGAGTCAAACTGATTTGAACAGTAGCTGCGTGAAGAGTTCAGCTCACACTAGAGCTTAGAGGTTATATAATCTCTTTTATTAAAAATCATTGATTTGTTTGAGATACAGATTCATAAAATTCCGTTCTTAATAAAATTCTGATACGAGATAAGTTTGCTGGCAGTACATAGGAACCCGCAACACATGATTCTCAGGTATCTGGAAACGATGTCGCAGTATTGATTCCAGTGTCATTCCCCATTCACTAACAACCAAACGTGCTCGAGTGGTTCAAGTACGTCTAGACAATGTTGTACGTAAAGCCAGCTCGGCGCTCAACAATGTATCAACGGCTTGTAAGCATTCCTTTCAAATATGCAGGCTAGAATCAAACAAAACTGCATACGGCTACTCGCATGTATGAACATTTTTATGTACTTACACTAGGTACACTCAAGTAGGACTGTCATTTTGAAATAAACCAGGACACAAACCCGAGTGCAATATTTTCGAAAAGAATTTGTCATCCTGGTTTCAGTGATTACCTTTTGCATGGTGAGCCACGAATGCACTACCTCCTCGGTCTGGCCTTTCCTGGAAATCCGTTACCATTACCACTCTTGAGCTCTCGTTCGTCGATGGTGTGGGCTGCTTTATACATACATGCCGATCGGGCTCTGATACGTTTGTGTATCTATAGAAGATGTGGGAATGCATAAATAAAACAAAATTGGGAACATGTGTGTCTGGCTAAGCTTTAGTGGTACAACATGTGAGCGTTGCTGATGGCTAAGACTGATCGGTAATGTAGGTGGAGGTAGAAGGAAAAACCAGATCTGGAATGCAAATTCCATCACTTGTATGTATTTATCTTTTGTTTGGTTGGGTCCCCGTGGCCTAGCATGTACGTACGGAGAACATTCTTACAGCTCTATCGTTGCTGATTCAATTCAGCAACATAAAAACGGCTTCACAGAAGTTGTTTGTCTCGTTTTCTCCAATCTTTACGGATTTAAATGTATGTCCTCAACACATTGAAAATGGTAAAAATCGAGATTTTCAGATGAGCTTCTTGGTGGAAGGCCGAATTTTCTAGAATCGTAAAATGTGATCGAAATTTAAGCTCAACATTGCATGTGTACCTCATTTGTTTGATACAATTGGAAATGACTATCGGGTGCTACGAATGAGTTCGTGACTCCTACCTCCGATCTTATCATTATCGATTAATTGAACAAAGCTCATGGACAACCCAACAAACAATTTAGCTGGATAATGGCTTAAACAGCTATTGTTCAGCTTATTCTTTCTGATCAAAAGCTTGTTCAGCTTTCATTGTTTATTGGGAAGATTAACTGCCTCTGGATATGCCAGCTATTGGCGAAATTAGCAAAATGGCCTTCAAATAAAACGTTGACTGGACGTTTCAAATACAGTTATTACATGACTATAATATAATAATACTCAGCGTGCTGAATCCGGTTTCGTAACTTCCTATCATTTGAAGTGCTCTGAAGTAAAACAGTAGTGGTTCCGAATTTCTGGGTTTCTCGCACATAGACAAAACAAAGGATCTTAGGACTTTATTTAGACCCATGCCTTTCATGGGACAGTCATATACAGCATGTAGCTACCAAAGTCTCATCATTATGCGGCCTAATGAGAAGGGTGCGTTCTTTTGTGCCTAATGACTCATTGCTGCGATTCTACTATGCATGCATTCAGTCAATAATGCAATGATTATAGTCTGGGGTCATGCTGCTAAATCGAAATTGAAAAGAATCCAAACATTGCAGAATAGATGCATCAATGTAAAAGCCACAGAATTATCCCCATTATAGGTATACGCGACTCTCATTCAATCATATGTGTACACAATACGTTACACAACCAGAAATTCCATCGCAATCTTGTATTCGCGGCTCGGTTAAACATTCAGAACACTAGAAGCGCAAACGAACTATTGAGAAGCAGTGCATATACGAACCTTGGTCTTGCGCGCATCACATATCACGGACCATCAAAATTTACCGTACTTCCCATAGAATTAAAAGCTATAACAAACAATATTCTTTTCATAAGCAAGCCTAAGCAGCATATACTGGGGAACGTAAACGAATATATATTTTAAGCATATCAACCATTCAAACCTGTAGGTTTTCTGGCTTCTGCTAGTTTTTCCCTACTTCATAAGTTTAAATTTACTTTAATTTCATTTTTGTTTTAAACCACATTATCATTAAGTTAAAAATTAAATTTTTGATTTAAATTAAGCTTAATTTTGTGAATCCCTTCAAAGGAACTAAGTTCATATTATTTTTCTTGTTCGTTGTTTTCATCTCCGCGATTCTTTTTGTTTACTTGTTGTGTCCATTACCAGGGGGCTCTCTGTGTGAGCTCTTTGGTATGGGGGGATAGTGGAGGGTATATAAAAAAAAAGATTTGGTAATGAGTTAGTCTGCATCAATAGGGTACGGAGTGAAGAATGCAGCTTCCAGATTGTTTACTAGCATTGTGATGAATGCGTAATCTGATAGTGACTGTCACGAACTCAGCTATTTTACATTTCGCTAAATTGATCTTTGCGAAGAAGGTAGTGAAAAAATGGCGATGAAACTGTCGTGCATATTTCTTCTTGCATTGAAAAGAAGTGAGTGCTTCAAGCCCAGATGTAGACCCATCCGAACATACCTGTAATGAGCGACGATACATCATTCGCAACAAGTTTATTGTTCTCACCGAAATCATTTCAAAGCCACTTCCGCCGCCGCCGACCTTTCCGAAATTATTTCTAACCTTTGCTTGAAGTAGTAGACTGGAATTGTCCCCTCGTTTATCCACCGACTCTAACCCAGCTGGCAACGCATCGCCATCCAGCGCATAAATAATCACGTGTTTCATCGCATCTCCGACCATAAACCGCCAAGGTTGAGTTTAATTGTGACAAAATCCGTGCTCATTCGTAAAATGTGCAGCCACACCGAGATCTGACGAGGGTCGCGCTAATCGCTACTATCTTTGGTCTTAATTTGGTGTACATTTTATTTTTGTTTTCATTTTCACCTGGTGTGTGTCTGCATCACAGAGTTCAATGGCAAATTCACGACTCTTCAAATTGTTTCAGCCACCGCCGTATAGCCGACAGGGCATGCACAGAAATCGAAAGTCGCAATTTATTACTTTCCAGCGTGAGTTTTGCTGTAGAAAGTTTAGGTTTGGAATGGGTTAGGCGTGAACAATAGAATATCTTCTTAATTTAATACATTACAATAATCATTTTTTCACTATTACAGCTCAAATTTTCTTGTAATGGGGCATGTCTTTTTTATTTAAGGTCATCCGGTTGCCGGAGCGTCATTGAACGATATCCATCGTACATTGGCTTTTCGTCGCTAGAACCCCCGTTGAAATTTTCATCGACCTTGTCTTTGGGTCACATGCTACTTCAGCCTGTACGCCTGTATTTGAAAAGCCTTTGCGTTAGTGCAGTGGAAGAAGTAGTCACGTCAGACTGGTACTCACATCATAAAGAAGGGAATTTGCCGCCAGTAAGCATGCCATGCTAACCATCTCTTTGCTTTACCTTATTCGAAATGCCCTCAGGGCAGCTTTCTCCGGCAGTTTATTACATGAACTGGCCCAGCCCGAGTCAACAATCGGCATCAGCCACACAGCAGTGCATTGGTAATGTCAGCTTTCGTTCGAATGAATTAAAAGCCGTGTTGAGTTATTTTTTGTATATATCTGGGAAGTTAATATTTTTTACTTTTTTGGTACAGATTCTGAACGGTAATGCTTGCAGATTCATATGGAAAATCGTAGATTTATCACACACAGAAAAAAATATTTTGTGATTTTAAATTTATTTTCATGCACATATTTGGAGCATGAATATAAATGTAAAATTAAGTTCCAGCACAAATACACACAACTTGTCGTGCTTTTTTCAGCGATATTTATTGTAATTTTACACGTTGATTGGAAATTACAGTTTCATTAAACGGCAAACCAATGCTCTTGAATGTATTTTTAATCCCATATTGCTGTAAAATAAATGACATGTAATATTACACGAACGAAAGTGCAAAATCGCATGCTTTCTAATGCTCTCATTGAGTGCTTCGAATTCAACTTAATTTTCAATCAAATTTTTGATTCAAGCTTTGTATGTTTACATTCGTATTGATTTACATGTCGTTTAATTTTCATTATTTTTTGGTGTGCAGATCAAATCATAATATTAATTATTTTTCTCTTGTACTTGATTCATTGATATTGCATTAAAAGTGTAACACGCATCGTCATGCCCATGCGGTTTAGAAACATTTACGGTTATTAGACTGGTTCAATTTTTGACTTTTAGCTCCACCAAGCTCTACTGATTCCTTTTATGGCCTTTAGTAATTGTGCAAATTTTGGTACCGATCGGTTGTGTCTACGGACCCTCCAAAAATTTCAAAGTGTATATGGAAATTAGTATGGAAAATCGGCTAAAATTGAAAATAAGTTCTTAAAAAATCACCTCATCCATCAATTCATGAGATGGAGCTCTTCAAACAGGGTTGCTATGATTGATAATAAATTCTCAGCGAATTTTCACAAACTTGCAATGTTCCACGAATGTGTTCAGTAGATGAATTCCTTTAGAAATATATGGTATTCTCATGAATTGATTGATGAGGTGATTTTTTAAGAGTTTATTTTATATTTTAACCGATTTTCCATACAAATTTCCATATAAACTTTGAAATTTTTGGAGGGTCCGTAGACACAACCAATCGGTATCAAAATTTGCACAATTGCTTAGGGCCCTAAAAGGAATCAGTAGAGCCTGGTGGAGCTAAAAGTCAAAAATTGAACCAGTCCAATGGTTATATATAGTTGTTGGTCAAAAACTTTTTGCAATATCCCGAATCGACATGTTTGGTCGGCGCTTTTAACGGTTCCATCCTGGTCCTGGTTAACTCATGATGTAGATGTTTACGTTTTGCGAGTACGACTGTTTTGTTTAATATTACAACCAAAAAACGAATACTAATGCACTGCTAGCCAATAAAATAGGTATGTGATAGAATATTTTGTTTTTCTCTCAATTACCACATACCAAGTTACAGCAGTCTCAATCCCACCTACCGAATACTAACACTTTGCCCTACTTGAAATCAATCAGATTAAGTTCGTTCAAGCATGAAACATTTTATTCGCCATTTTAGTTGATCACTTCCCCACAGTACTTTTGATTTGTTATTTTCAGAGTAATGATTCAAAAGCATAGGTTAAGTTTATTGACGGCGCCGGTGGTTGAGTGGTAAGCGTGACCGCCACTCATTCCAGTTGTCCTGGGTTCAATTCCAGCCGTGGTCGTTGAGATTTTTCTGAGGTGAAAAAATCTGTGGTCACGTCTTCCTTCGGAAGGGAAGTAAAGCCGTTGGTCCCCGGTCCATGAGTTGATGGATCGATATCTGGTCCAGATAGGTGGAGTCACCTCTCTGGCGTCGGTAAAGAAGAAGTAGAATCCAACTTCTATACTTACTAACAAATATCCTCCTCCCGTGATACTTGTGGAGTGCGCTGTAGTAAATACGGCCTCCAGCAAAAGCAAGTATCGGACTAACAATTCCTTCCCTTTCCTTCCGCGATCTGCGTTCGGGCCTGGCCGGCGCCGGTATTGATAAAAAAAAACACTTTAAAATTACCAGGAGTTGCACATTGAAAAATGTTTCGCTACTCCCAAGCATAATTATCTACTGATTCCCTGTGCAACTTCAGCTAGTTCATATCGATAACGGAGTAGCAGCCAGGGGTGGTGGTCGCACAAGCTCAAGCTCAAAAGCATAGGTTAAGTTTATTGGTTGAAGTAATGTGATTTTGTCTTCTAATTGGAACCATCAAATTTTGAACAAGTGTCAATTTATAGTACAGGGTTCTAGTCATCAAGGTAGTCATCACGGACCATACATATTTTTGCTCTATTTAAACGACCTAAACCATTTGCTGGAACTTTCATTTGCTAACGACCTCAAACTATTTCACCCTATCAGGAATTCCAAAGACGCAAAATTCTTGCAGTCCCAGTTGGACGTGTTCGGTTATATCTTTAAGTCGCAAACACTCGAAAGTTAATTTCGACTACAATATTTCACAAATCGTTCTCAAACGGGAATCGTCTGATAAAGATTCGGGAGTCTACTTAGATTCCGAGCTAAACTTCAAGCACCACATTGAGTACACTATTTTTAAGGCCTAGCAGGATTCATTTTTAGAGTCACTAAGAACTTTTCCAATATATATTGCTTTAAAGCACTCTATTGTGCTTTGGTCCGTTCTAAACTCAAATTCCGCAATGTAGTCTGGGAACCTTATAACCAACATGATATTCAACGCAATTTTTTTTTCGTTTCGCCCTTCGTCGACTTTCATGGAGGGACCCATTGAACCTACTGAGTTACACCTGCAAGGACTCGATCTCCTGTCGGTACGCCGGGATGTTTCGAAAGCAGTTTTCTTTTCCGATTTACTGCAATCTCGAATCGACAGTTCTGAACCTCTATAATTTTTGGACATCGACATTCGTTGTCGTAGAAAAAAAAAAGATGGGTGGGTAATGTCTGCGACATAACCGGAGAGATGTAGAATACATAAGGAACACGTTCTTCAAATATGTTGATACTCATTGGAATTTTCGGACAAAAGGTGATTTGGGCGAGGAATATTTCAAATTATTCTTTACAAAAATGATGGTGGTCCTGAAAAGGTACCAGTTTTGTTGGCGTTGTTGGCCTTGGTGAGGGAGATGGCTAACGATGAAATTAATTGTTAGCATGAGGAAGTCGCGTAGTACTGGCCAATGGAAGAACAGATAATAATTGATTCCTGAAAATCAATTTTTCTTTATTCATGTAAATTATACATACTTACAAATCTAACAGAAGATTCCTGATCATATTTCTGAATCATTAGTGCGAACATTGTGTAATTTGGTTAAGTACAATGAAAGTTACAAACTTTCCAAACTCGACCTTCTGTTCCTTCAGAAATATTGAAATGGGGTGTCTATATTAAACCGTTAGTCGTGGTCACAATAAAAAAAGATGGGTGGGTAATGTCTGTCACATAACCAGAGCGTCGTGATTTCAATTCGAGACGTTAATTTAAATCTAATAATATTCAACAGAATCACGTTTGAATGGGAAATTTTCAAATAATTCTCTATGGTAATAATGGTGGTTCTGAAAAGAACCTTTGGTATCGGCGTTGGTGTTGATGGTGATGCGCTGGATCGTTGGATATTTTTGGCATGATAGTTACGTGCCTGGCGAACTGTTTTGTAGCCTCGAACAAAACGACAAGACTGGCTTCTTCGGGTACCATTACGGCTGAACTTTATAAACTTAGCTCGACTTTGAAATCCTGCACAATCTCACGAATCAGACACTAGTAGAGCCATTTTGTTTGCTACTAGCACGGAGCTGCACAAAAAAATCATATGCAGTTAGTTCACGGGGGCTGCCAAAAAGCTTGAATAGAAGCATGCGACTTCAACGTTTCTCTTAAACACATGCAACAACACATTCGTTTTGGTAATACTGATAATAACATTAGAAAGGAATGGAAAAGCAGTGCACGAAACGAGCGAGAGGATAATTTAATTTTTTTTTCCATGTGCAAGCTACTTCTTTCCACACAACGTATTATGTTGCTTGTTGAAAATTTGCTACACACCTTAAAATGAAAGTTTCAGTTTAACTCTCGCTAGAACACAATTGATTGGTCCTGAAAAGAACCGTTGCTTTTATTGTAATTTACGCCCACTCCCACAAACCGACCAAGTAGGCATCACTGGCTTCATTACGGCTGAGTTTTGTAAGCGTAGCTCGACTTTGAAGTAATACACAACCTTACGAACCAGACGCTGGAATGTTAGCCAGCGGATTAGTTGCTCCGTTGCCCTTTAGTTGGGGCGAAATACTAGCATGGCGATAGTTCCTGATCGGTAGTTGGTTGCGATGGGCCACCAGTAGCTGGGGCACTTTTGCGGACCGTAATCATCGCCAACTGCTTTCCTCCGGTGGACTGGCTGCTTGCTAGTGCTTGAACGAATACGAATGATGAGAAAAACCAACCGACCAATATTCATATATGAAAACACGAGAAAGCACTACTATCGCTCTCCCGCTCGTTTTCGTGCCATTCCTGTGCCTTTCCTTTCCGTTCCAATACTAGCATAACCAAAACGAATATTCTGTCTTTCCATCGCCTTCAATCTAGTGGCCAGTGCTAGCAAACTTGCATGTTCAGTTTTTCAATAACAACATTCCAACAATATTTTCAAAGAATGTTGCAGATTTGAAAAGAAGGAAGGAGAAGATTTTCGCAAATTTAAATTCTTTTGTCTTATTTGTTAGCGCTGATAAAGGCTATTTAGTTTTCTACTAGCATGGAGCTGCACAAACAAATCGATTTATGCAGTTAATCAACGGAGGTTGCCAAAAAGTTCGAATAAAAGCATGCGACTAGTGTACTTTGCACGTTCTATATTTTATCAATACTAGAGAGGAACAATAAAATAATTCAAATTGTTATAGCGACATGCAATTGTGGCAACACTGGCCATGAGATGGTGGGGGAACACGCACATTCGTTTTAGTTATGATGGTAGTAGCAGCAGAAAGGAATGGAAAAGCAGTGCACGAAAACGAGCGAGAGAGGATAATTTAAATTCTCTTTCTTTCTTTCCACACATCGTATTTCTTATATAGCTTTCTGAAAATTATTTGTTATACACCATAAAATGTAAATTTCAGTTTAACTCTTATTAGAACACAATTAATTGGTCCTGTAAAGAACCGTTTATTGTTTTATTGCGGGAGCATAATTCAGACGCACTCCCCGCGGACACGGTGAGCCACTTTAACTCTTATTAGAACACAGATTAGTTTCTCTGTTGCCCTTTAGTTGGGGCGAAATTCTTGCAGGGCGACAGTTCCTGATCGGGTTGCGATGAGTCACCAGTAGCTGGGGCACTTTTTCCGACCGTCGTCATCGCCAACTTCTTTCCTTCGGTGGACTGGCTGCTTGCTAGTGCTTGAACGAATACGAATGATGAGAAAAACCGAACGACCAATATTCATATATGAACACACGAGAAAGTACTACTATCGCTCTCTCGCTCGTTTTCGTGCCATTCCTGTGCCTTTCCTTTCCGTTCGGCTACCAATACTAGCATAACCAAAACGAATATTCTGTCTTTCCATCGCCTTCAATCAGTGGCCAGTGCTAGCAAACTTGCATGTTCAGTTTTTCAATAACAACATTCCAACAATATTTTCAAAGAATGTTGCAGATTTGAAAAGAAGGAAGGAGAAGATTTTCACAAATTTAAATTCTTTTGTCTTATTTGTTAGCGCTGATAAAGGCTATTTAGTTTGCTACTAGCAAGGAGCTGCACAAACAAATCGATTTATGCAGTTAATCAACGGAGGCTGCCAAAAAGTTCGAATAAAAGCATGCGACTAGTGTACTTTGCACGTTCTATATTTTATCAATACTAGAGAGGATCAATAAAATAATTCAAATTGTAATAGCGACGATTGTGGGGGAACACGCACATTCGTTTTAGTTATGATGGTAGTAGCAGCAGAAAGGAATGGAAAAGCAGTGCACGAAAACGAGCGAGAGAGGATAATTTAAATTCTCTTTCTTTCTTTCCACACATCATATTTCTTATATAGCTTTCTGAAAATGATTTGTTATGCACCATAAAATGTAAATTTCAGTTTAACTCTTATTACAACACAATTAATTGGTCCTGTAAAGAACCGTTTATTGTTTTATTGCGGGAGCATAATTCAGACGCACTCCCCGCGGACACGGTGAGCCCGTTTAACTCTTATTAGAACACAGATTAGTTTCTCTGTTGCCCTTTAGTTGGGGCGAAATTCTTGCAGGGCGACAGTTCCTGATCGGGTTGCGATGAGTCACCAGTAGCTGGGGCACTTTTTCCGCCGTCGTCATCGTCAACTGCTTTCCTTCGGTGGACTGGCTGCTTGCTAGTGCTTGAACGAATACGAATGATGAGAAAAACCGACCGACAGATATTTATATAATCGCGCTAATATGCACTACTATCGCTTTCTCGCTCGTTCTCGTGTCGTGCATGAGCCTTTCCTTTCCGTCCGGCTTCTAATGGCCTAACCAAAGGAATATGCCGTCTTTCCCCCACCAGCTGCTCTCGTCAAGCAACCCAATGCAAATAATCATAAAACAAACATGTAGTGGACCTATATATAAACTTTTCATTATTTTATTGCTCGGTTGGTCCACCATTTTGACGGCTCTGTGCGGGATGGGCTGAAAAATTTCACTTTTCCGAGTCGTTTTCGAAAGATTTTTCAAAACACATTTTTTTGTTATTAGTGCATGTTATACATACTTCAAATTTTAATACAGCATAGAGGAACATATTTGCAACAAATTGGCCTAAAAATCAAATCATTCTGTTTAGTATGATAAAAGTTATTAACGTTCAAAATCTGACGCGGCGCCGCAGCCGATATTTTGAAACGGGACCCCTATATTGAAACCTTAAATGTATTCTACATTAAAAATTATGGTTATAACGAACCTTTCGTTAGTCGTCTTTTGAATCGCTATTCTTCGACTTTTATTTGTCCCGTGATGCTGCCTAGAAATCGTTGCACAGCTCATTATCTTGTTGGCTGTAGTCTAGTGCTAGTTCCTAGTTAGGAAATTAGTTTTATAGGAAATTTGTTAAGGAACCAATTTAGAAAACCGTGAAACGATCTGATGCTTGTGGAAAAATTATTACGCAAGAACCGATTGATGCCCCTGAAGTTTAATGAAAATTTCAACTTTTATAGCAACACTGCTGCTGACGGTAGAATTATATAAAATAATTTTAACTTTCTTTTTTTATGTACAAAAGAACCCTCAATTTATTTCTCAAAACTCTTGTGAAGTGGCCACACAGTACAGATAATTGATTTAGACACATTAAGAGAAGATCAAAACAAAATTGCATATAATTAGATAACCAACAGTAGTGGTGCTAGAAAAAATTAATATTTTATCAATCGTTAGAGCATCAATCGGTTTCAGCGTAATAACTAATTTTTCTCAACTGTCAGAACGTTTCGACACTTTGTTTCTTTGTTAAATTTCCTATAAAAGCCACATAAAGGTTTATTTTTAGGAAGCAATTGACGACTCCTGGTGGAAATATTTTGTGAGTTTATTTTCCCATGCAAAATCCCATGTAAACATTAAACAGCGGGCGCAAAAATATAGTGTCAGGGATCGAGCTAATAATTTGCACAGTTGTCCTAGGACCCAAATGGTACCTAAAAAGTTGCTCGGAGCTGGAATGTAATTTTTGTCCCACTCTAATGATTATGCTGCTAGTTTTAATTGTAGTTATATGTGTCGAAATGTATCATTTGTATGTTGGTTATCTGTTAATATAAACGATGAGGAGGTTTTATAGCGGCTGGAGAGAGAGTTCAAACAAAATTCAGCTCCAGCGGGTTTTCCCTGCTCTCACATAAACAAATAAACAAAAATTATCTTCGGCAAATGTCTTAGTCACTTCATGGACTATACTTTAAGCAATAAGTTGTATACATCAGGAAAAATTTCGGCTTTACACCTAGTCGGAACGCTATATTTCCACTGCTCCCCAACAAGTACTAAATAAGGTAGCCCTGTACGTAGGGTTCTTATTTGCCCGGCGAACCCTATTTGTCAGGGCCGCTTAGGTACCTCTACATGAATTTCGGATTTTCGTACATGAACAAACAAAAGCGATAACAAAGCAAATAGATAAATTTACCGACTCTCCTCCAAAATCTTCATGCTGCTACTGCTACGATTACGGGCGGAAAGGCGGGTGGTCTCTTCCGACCGGCAAGAATCACCGGATACTTTGCTCCCCGCAAAGAATCCCGGAAGGCACCGCAGTGATCTTTCCAAGGGGAGCTGTTGTCCAACCAGATTCGCTCTTATTGGCTGTAAACTGTGAAGGAGAGCAAGGCTCGTTCGGCTTATCCTTCCCAGTGAGCGTGGATTGGTGCGTCTGGATCCTTTGCGGTTAACTGGGGAAGCGGAAGTAATTTGCTTCCCACAAACGGCGGTTCAGCACCAACACACTAATTTCCGAACTACGGTTGGCACCTTGTGGGGAAGATTTTCACACTCACTCGCACTGGACTATCCCAGGTAGGAAACGACATAACTTTGACAGTACACGACGTCGTTCTCTTCTCCTGGTTCGAAACTCTTCGATGGCCGCCTTCCGCACTATGTAAATAAACCATTCCGGCTTCTATCACCGTTTCGCTTGCTGAGTAGCGAATTCGGTGCACGTTTTCGGCAGTAGGAGAAATGTTATCTAAGTAAGCCCCAACATTAATTCTCAAAGCAGCGATAAAAAACTACACCTATCTAAATCTACAAAATCGTTCACAAACCAAAATTCAAACAAAAATTTACGAAAATTGTGAACGATTAAGGAACAGTTGTGAGTATAGTTACTATATTCATAGTTAGGCGGAGACACTGAGCGGAGTCAATTGAACATGTCAAATGCCGGAGCCAATCGAGCATGACGGCACATAACATGTTCTTTTTGGATGTATATGGAAAAGGTATTGTGATTATGGTCATAATTATTTTACTCTTTCCTTTCGAGTGCAGAGAAACGAAAAGAACAAAAAAATTTTCTGCAACACCAAGAGATATTCGCACAAGTATGAAATCATATCATCATATCTTTAAATTAGTTTTTCTATTCGTACATGTAAATTTCTCACTCACGACGACAATGAAATTATTAAGCTAGAGCTTGAACATTTGCATGGGATGCCAGTGTTTTCTTCCTGAAATAAGAGCTACCAGTTTTCCGGCTTTTGGCGGACATTGAATATAGCAGCTGTAGTGGTGAGCATTGTGTTGCGATAAAATACACTCTACGGAGTGCATACACAGATATAGGTATAATTTCAATATTAATTCTTCAAAAGGGCTAATGAGATTTTTGTAAACAAACCTATTTCGCTCATTATCCCGCTGACAAGTTGAATTTCATAAAAAAATACACATGAATCAATATCTTTACCCTTGGTAGAATCAATTTAAAATGTTTTCTGTATTGAAATTATAATAAATTAAGAGAAATCAGCAAATCAAAAGTTTGTTTACAAATCCTATTAGCCCTATTCAAAAGTTGATAAGGATTTCACCCAGTCCTAAATTGTTGCCCTGAAAGTTACAACCTGGGACGGAACAAACGGATACGAAAAAACCTATTGTCAAATGCAGCCAGGGGGAACTCCATTTGAAATATGCAAGGCAAAAAGAGTGGGTAAGACGAAAGTTAAATGGAACCGAAAAATAAGAAAAAGAAAACATCTATCCGCAGGTCCCGTCCCAGTTTACAAACCCTTAAGCCTTTCTATTTCCGTTAAAAAAGAAAGGATGCCAAATTTTTTCGTGAGGAATGCCAGTGAGGAAATATTTTGCCATGCTAGAATCGGTTGAGGTTAGGTAACGCGAGGAGCGTTATGTCGTTATGTCCTAATAAAGAGTGGTTCGCTCAATAATTGGTCAACGTCAACTTGACGTGTTTTTTGAAATCGTGCCTTGAGTAAACCCGCACACGCCTTATTTTTAGGATATATGTGTGCTGCCTCATGCCTGGTATCGAAATAAGAAAATTTTGCTCGCGTATCGCGAAAATCCTGACTACTCGCATGCCAAGGTGGCGTATGTGGCGAAATTAACTCTCACTAACGTAATAAAAGTGTTCAGAAAACGTTCGTCGGCATCCAGGAAGACTAGACCGGGAGGAAAGCGGAAACTGGTGGCCGCAAAAACGACGAAAAGAGTGACCAGCCGAGTGAAAGAGGAAAGGTGGCAGAAATTGTCTAACCCATGAAGCTGTCGATGTTTAGCAAAGAAATACCGTGTATGGCAGGCAATCCGTTCCTGTGGCTTGAAGAGCGACATTTATATCCCAAACGGGACCATCAACAAGAAAATTTATATGCAGGAGTGCCTGGAAAAACGGCTATTGGCTTTTCTTCAAGCAGCAAATTGATCCGTTCTGTTTTGGCTGGATTTGGCATATTGCCGTAACGGAAAAATGGTCGCGAAAAAGTCCAGGTGGTACACATGAACCCTCCCAACCAGTGATGTACCAATTTGCGTTTTTATATTTTTTTTTATATTTATTCGACTTACACACATTCTTATTTGACCAAATTTTCATTGTAACAAACTAACCTATATTGACCAAACGAACTGAATTAGGCGAGACAGTAAGATTCGAAGAATTTGTCTCGCATAGTTGGACGTCCCGGAAAATGTTCAGCATTTTTCAACATGTTGAATTTTATTCCAAAATTCACAAACGCACGTGAATACTGTCAAAGCACTCACAGTAGATTTTGAGTTGTGGTACCCAATCTGTTAAAAACGTGGGAAAACATGCAAAATCAGCCAATTTATTCTGATTCCAACAGTACCTTACTCGACAGCACTAATTTGAGTAGTCTCATGATACCTTCGATATGTGTCTTGTGCGTGTCCCGCATTCATTTAGAAAATATCTCGTAGCTTTATATAAACCGATTTTCAATCTTTTGGCATCTAAACACACTACATCGGAAACTTGGGGTTATCCATGGATGTTAACATTTTTAGGATCTCTAGGAAAACTGTGGAAAGTTAGGAATTCAAATTAGCGTTGCAACTCATTTTGAGGCTTAATGCTTGGAGTGTTAATTAGTTTAACCCTTATATACGCAATGTTGCTTTAAAACAGCATTGCAAAAATTATCATTACCACAGTAAGGTATTGAGCTATTAGACAAGTAAGACAATTAAGTAACTATTTAGAAGTAAAGTATTTGAATGTTGTGGTTTTTAATCGAGTTTTTGTTCATTTCTTGAGGGAACATAATTTATTCTTCCTTAGCTCTTCTTGTTTCCGTGCATGTGAGTAATTGATCTTGTATGCATTTTTGCTAATTTTGTCCAAAGCTGATAAATTCTCCCAGAGACGAATGTTATAATATCTTTCATTTAAGTGAATTTGGTATTGATTAAGAACTAAAATATTTTAAAGTTAGTTTAGTTCTCAATTCCAAAGAACAAGAATAATGCCTCTCAGCACATTCAACAACTCTTTCTCTGACGCCATATTATGTATTAATTCTTTTCGATTCGACGCAAAATCGTTTGATTCACTTCATTGCACATGCAAAAATGACGATTTCGGAACCACTATATTTGTGTTTACGTCACGCTGTGATTTCATTAACTTGAAGCGAAATAAAAAGATGTATGGACAAAATGTTAAGCACAAATTGTGAAAATGTTGAGAGGAAACAAATGAATAATCACAGTACAAAATGATAATTTTTGTGATTTAATATTTATAAAAATTACGAAACTACCAACAAAACACTAACTTTGAACGATTTTACTTATACGCGGTCACAAAACTCTCTACTGAAAGATATTAGGAGCTTTTCAAAGAAAATGAGCTCTTAGGAGTAAAGATATATGTACATATACTTTTCAGGTTGGAATCTTTTAAGCGGAATATGACATTGAAGAATGAATCGTTTCAAAACTGATCTTCGAGATGGTAGGAGTTATTATATACCAAGTTTATCATTGTGAGAAAATATATACTTTCTGAGTTGGAGTCATTTAAAGACAAACAAATCCGTTACAGAAAGAACTCCTATATCATTCATCGAGACTTTACTAACTATAGATAAAACACCCACCCCAATATGTGTTTTTGGAACGAGCTTGTCGAGGAGATGCCAAATATTGATGTGTGACGCCATGTTGAAATCCAAGAAGGCAACTTAGGTTTGGCATGATTCTCTATAACTCAATCAATATGGGTATTTTCGGAACGGGTTTGATGAGTAGATACCAGAGGTCGATGTCTGGCACCAACTTTAAAACCAAGACGTGTCTAATGAATTTCGCTGGAACGGAAGTTGATCCAGCTAAATTCACTAAACCCAATCATTAATGGTTTTTCGAAACGGGCGTGACAATTTGAGACTAAAGATCAATTGATTGGGTCTTAGAGAAGTCCGCTAAACTGAAAGTCGCCTTCTTGATTTTCACAATCGCATCATAAAGCGATCACGTTGTTATGTTTCAAATATTACCCACTGCGGTTTTTTTGAAAACAGCCGAAAAACTCCTGACATCATCCGGATTTTCAATTCGCTGATGTAATCAGGCGGGGAGACAAACGTATTGTTAATACTTTTTTACTCGATTTTGAAGGCTTTGTTTCTCTTCTCACGATGTTTCACGATGCCACACATTCGAACATTGATTTACTAATTTCACATCGATCGTCACAGCAAACAATCTCATAAATCGTAAATACTTGCCATAGATCGTCGTTACTACCGACCACAGGGATATCGAAGAGTAAAGACATCCATGTTCGAACACAGATTTTTGCAATACTTGTGTAAATATTCAGTTGCGGATCCAGGGGGAGGGTTCTGGGAGTCCGGACCTCCTCCGAAAATTTTCAACTTGTTGAGAAATTTTAAATTAGTTTCAATGTTTTATTAGTTTCAAACTCAGAATCAATTCAAATCAAATTTGAACACCACAACTGATTTTCATTAAATGAGGTTTTTATGTATTAGGTATTGTACAATGATAATTTCAAAATTAAAGTTTCAGACCCCTCCCGAAATTTTTTTCAGGATCCGCCCTTGAAATATGTGAACGAACATCTGCTAAAACATTAGCGCCGCCATACCAGCCTATCCCAGCTAGAGGCATGACTATGTCCACCATTTTGAAATCTCTATGTGATCAGTTGTCAATTGATTCACACTCATCTACTAAGCACAATGGCGACAGCAGTGCACCTGGTGATTATATCTCAACTACCTTTGAATCGGTCTTAATTTATTAAACAAATTAAAAGCTCGTCTGTTCTCTGTAGGGATGTGATCAAGGCAAAAACATGGTTCAAACCATTATGACCTACAATTACTACCGTTAATCATAAAAACAACCTTTCACTTATTAGGTTCTACAAGATGACGACACGAATGAACTCATAATGAATGAAGTTTATGTTTGACAATTCTCGGTGGTTTGTTTGCTTTGTCAGATGCGTGAGTGCGAGCGCAACGGGTGCTCATCTGTTACATTCGAACTCACGTAACTTCCATGTAAACAAACCACCGAGAATTGTCAAAAAAAAGTTCATCCGGCTCGTTTTGTGGGGTTATGTCGGTTGGTGTAAAGCCTAATACCCAACTTGTTTTTGTTTTCTTCACTTACAGACATTCATAGCCAAGCATCCCGATGCATCATCACTCACAGACGCGTTCAACAACAGGCTTATCTATTTCACCCGGACACGGGGCCTTTTCCGGTACTGTTACCCGAAGGAAAAGCCTCCAGCATCAGCTGGTAAGTAGCAATGCTAATTACTAGTCTGTAACCCCAAAACGACGGCGAAATTTGTTAGTTCTACGCAGATTCTTGCAGGTGGGAAAAGTGCTCCCGATCGACGATCGATGGGAAACGGCGTGTCGGATAATTATCGAAACACAAAGTCCCGTTCTGTGTACGGTGCATACTCCGACGATGGTGGCTCAGAAAAGAAACAGATAACTGATAATTCACTGACTATGAAGTTCGACAGCGATGGCATCAATCGAATTGGCCAAGAAATGAATTCAGATTGACCTTGTTTTTGATCCAATAAATGAATGCATTTCCAAATTGCATTATAGCTTCATCGTAGGTCAGAGAAAAACATGGCTTCCGCTGTGTGGCGAATTCGAGGAGCAGCAGCTGTCAAAATGGGTTCACCACAAATTTCATAACGAACAGTAATGCAATTAGTTTGGTCGGTTGATGCGAACAATTTGTGGTACGCGGGGAGGAATCTCGGCAGCCTCGAGTTGCTTGAAACCAGTTCCAATTAGCCAAATAGGTGTAAATTTAAAAACCGCCCGTTTACATGCGGTTCGGTTCGACTCCAAAACACATCATACGCTGTCGTTTTCCCTTTCGCGTGCAGCTTGGTAAAGCAATTAAATGCCGCTACCGACGCTTCGCGAGGATATCTGTCAGTTTGGGAAATCAAAACGATTGCAGCTAGTAGAAGTGCAGTCGCGTCGAGACACGTCTAGTATTCGGCCGTTTACCAGATTCGCACCGATACCGCGCGTTATTTGCAGTTTTTTCGTCTACTGTAAATGAACTTGAAGCGGAGAAATTTTCCATAAAAAACGCATCACCGAGTGGGAGCCGCACCTATCGACGGCTCATGCATGGGAATGATAGCTTTTCGAAATTAAATGCAGCTTTATTCACGGTCTACCTAGCACATCTAGCGGGCAGCCTAATGCGTTTTTGACGTTTGATGAAAAATTCACCACCATGGTTCATGTTTCGCAGAAGAATTCCGAAGATTTTTATTAGGTTGAGATATATTTATAAGGAGGCAATAATAGTTACATTGAACCTTATAAATGCCATTTGGAAATTGTTGTTAGGTCGAAACCACTTTTGACAATATATGGCGATTGAACTGCTAAAGCTTTGTTAGTTGTCTGTGGCTAAATCACGGGCGATCATTTGGAAACACATATATGATCCAATCATATACGTGCTATAAAACCGGTTTCAGCTACCTGCGCGTTCATTTCAACTAAGAACAATCAACTGACGAAATGTGAGATGAAACGGATTTTGTCGACGTCCAAAAATCAGGAAGCAAATAAATAAAATTCTCAGTAACTGCCAACTGAATGGGTCGTAAATTTATTTGAATCTGTATGCGTATGTTTCAGTCAACACAAGTATGAAGCGGGGAAGGAAGATGGGAAATTATTTGCAGTTTATTGGTTCGATTTGGTATACTAGATTCCAATTTTATTTGACGTTCCCACAGAACCAAGTATGTCCGGCAGGTGCTAAGTTTTTCTCGGAAACATGTAAAATTCCTTCTCAATTAAAATAGCTCTTGACGATTAGGCGAATCAGTGTGTGTAATATGTTTACCAAATTCATCTATATTCACCACAACTCAGTAGGCCCTGCGGGCTGATTACGTCAACAGTCTCATTAGCCAAGGAGAAAGTAGCAAAGCCCATTTTAAGAAAAATCGAAAAAGGACGATAAAATTGCGTCGATTACGAAAGAGACCTATCCTGAAGCCGTCACCCAGCACGTAGCGGGTACCAACAAAACGTCGTTGACTTTGATTGATGGATTGTTTTTTTTTGTTGTTCACACTCACCAAACGGTTCAAAACCGGATTCGCTGTGCGTGCTGTTCGTTGTTTACTGGCGGTAATGTTTAGATACAGGTTGCCGTGAATGCCTGTGCAAGAAGAAAAAGTTTTTTAATATCTGCCTTGTTTTGGTAAATAATAATGGTCCAACAATAATAACTAGCTCAGCTCAGATTGTGGTGAAGCATTTTAATTAGTTAGTCCAGATGATAGCACACGAAATTTGCCATACACTTGTTTTAGAGGGAATGCTAAATATATTCATACCCACCAGTTTAAAGACTGACAATCATCGCCAACTTTACGCTTAGATGCAAACTTTGAAAACTATTGCGACCGGACACGCTTTGAAATTTTGCATCATCTTGCGTGATGCATACTGTACAGCTACAAGATTAGTCTCGAAAGGGGTGGGTCCATGATGCTCGAAGCTTTCCGTCATTTGCGTATGCGCAGCGCATCGCATACCGAAATTCACCACTATCGCCGGGTGCAACACGGAAAACAAAGCCTCGTTAAAGATTGCTTGGATGGGGCAGGGAGGGGTGTCTGCAGTACTACAGATGCGCATGATAATGCGTACGCAAAGCAAGCCATTACTGGAAACTACCGCGTCAAAATAGATCAACAAAGTGGTGGGAAACGATAAAATGTGCTGAATGGAGAGATGTACCGACCTGAGTACCGACAGCTCTTCGTGTTTTTATTGCGGAATTGATCGCTGTTTGTTTTTTTTCTACAGACTCAACACGATGTTCGAGTGCAGATCTCAATACAAAATGTTGCATTTGTGGAGCGAACATCTGTAACACTGCCGATTTATCAAATTCAGTCGCATTTAATAATTGAATAGTACGGTGATTAATGCATTACTAACCTCTACTCGCAATCTAATGCTTGATGTCGGCCGTCAGATGTCACGAGAGTGCAATGATGATGTTTTTATTTTCATCTGTTAAAACGCATCTAAAATCTAATTAAAAGTCATTTCTCCTAAAGAAAAGTACTTTGTTGAAGAAAATATGTTTACTACCTCAGAAAAATATATAAAGAAAAAAAATTCTTTAGTGGCTGAGTTCGACTGAATTGACAGCGGTCCTCTACCCAGTCAAACCATTCTGCAACTGGCTCGGACCTCTGACCGGATTCAATATGGATTCCAGCTCAACAGCATCAACCGATTGAGTCGGAATCGGTTGTCCTTTGAGCCAGATTCCATAATGAATCCATTCAGGATTTCGAACTGGTTCCGGAATGGATTTGGCGGATAGTTGGGATAAGTTGGTGTGTAATGAATTTTGCGTTGCGTGTAAGACGTCAAAGTCGTGCAGGAAACTATATCTACACCCACAAAACATAGAACGAAGTGGATCAGCGTAAGACATGCGAGGGAATGCTAAGTTGATGTAGAAATGGAAATTAAAAGTCCAAAGTGTACTCACTGATAACTCAAAAATTAAAAAAAAAATAATCGCAGTCCCAGGGTCACTAGATGCGCGAACTGCGAACGAACGATGAAGGTGCAACTGCAAAGAGCAGCGTAGAATCTTTGCTCGCGAGCGATCATTATATGGCTATGCGAAGCTTTCTGGATGTAGGAAAAACATGCAGTATTTTTATTAAAAGATTTTTTTATTAGCGAAGCGCATTTCAGGTAGCTTTACGAAGTCATACCAGGAGCTTGATCTAATATCAGAATAGTTCTGTTAACAGCACTTAAACAAAAATCTATGATTATCAGATATCCAATAGCGTGAGCTTGTGCGAACCACATCGGGTTGCAACTCCATTATTGATCGGAACTAGTTGAAAATACACAGAGAATCAGTACAATAATAATGCCAAGGAGTAACAAATCATCATCCAATGTACAACTGCTGGTAATCCAAAGTTGTTTAATGGTCAATACCAGCGTCAGCCACGTTCGTACGTAAATCATGTCAGAAAAGAGGAATGTTAGTCCGACACATACAATTACTAGAGGCCGAATATACTACTGCGTACGCCATAAGTGTCACGAGAGAAGGGAAGTCGAAAGTAAGGATAAGTATTCGATTCAAAATTGTGCTGGAATTCACGCGCGATTCAAGATTTTAGGAGGGGTGTCCTGCCACCAGGAGACTCATTAGGTGCCCAACAATACGTTTTAGGAATACCATAACAATGAATAGCGAAAAAATGTCTAGCTTTATACATACTTCAATAACTATTCTTAAAGAAGACATACGGGTTAAAAATGAAAAACCATATAATCTAGAAAAACAATTAAAAATAGTAAACAAACTGAGGCTACAACTAAAACGATTTCGATTGTGTTCGCGACGAGAATGTGAAATAGTTTTGAGCGTCCCGAAATAAGCATTAACTGTAAGTGAAAACCTTACTTTCAAGAAGGCTAGCAACTCTGTCCAGAATCTGGAGTCAGTAACAACAACGCCACTTGCGGGTAAAGGTGGTACTTTCCACATATACACTTTTACATGGCACACACACATATACACTTATACAGTAAGCCTCCTACCTTCCTCCAATAGAGGCGCTGTAACCTATGTCGCTTTTCGTTTGTATGGGGGAAGGAAAGTGATATCAGTCTTCTTAATATATAGTCTTCACTGTAATTGACGCACATACTAGCTACCAGCTTCTTGACGGGCATACCAGCTGCCGGAAAGAGAAGCAAGCAGGTTTGTTGGGAATAGATAAGAAGAATTATAAGAAATATTTTACTGATTTATTACACAAAATTAGAAAGTCTAAAAGATGCAGGAATTGAAGAAGCTGTCCTGTTTTTGTCGCTTATTACGACATAGGAACAGTGCGTGCCATAATTTATGAATGTTCCACAATACCACTTTTAAACTCATTGTTTGCGGTCCATTTTACATTGTCGACAACACTCCCGACAGCCGGCTGTCCGGAGTTCAAGTTGTTTTCGTTGAAACAATCTCGATAAACGATTACCCAGAATTTAAACGCCTAGAACATTTACGTATCCTACAGTCAATAAACTATTCAAACATCTTATGCACGAAAGTGTGTTCTCAGTCGCATCGCTTGCTTGAAGCGAATCCTGACTAACAACCCACCCACTAACCAATCAGTGGTACTTGTGGGAGTGTCACTGAGTCGGGGCCTTCTGTTAAGTAAGTACCACATCAACACTTCCTTTCTCATCCCAAGTTACGGTAAAGATGGTCGTGGCACGCAATGGTAGCTCTCAGGCCAAATTCTCGCTTGGTCTGGATCAATTGTTATTCCCAAACAATGCTCCTCAAGTAGTCTGGCTGAAAATGAGAGTCATCAGTCTGCAATCTACGAAGTATACCGTGCCTACGCAACGCAACGAAATTCTGACATAGGAACATAACCGCAGTGGATCAATCCTCGGTTTCTGCTGCCGGATGCAACACGGCTTCTTGACTTGGTTTCTACGGAGCAAGATAATTTTGATATCAATCTCCTACTGGGCACTAACCCCTCTACGATTACCGGATATCTAATAAACGATAAATGATTATCTAAGTATTTCGCTGCGCCAGGTTGCTTTACTTCACTTTTCATGCAAGCAGAATGTTTAATTAATGAAAAAAGCTTTCTTGTCAATAGCGAACGAATGGTTCGAGATGCGATTTTTACCATGCGAGCAACGAATTTATTCCGTCCATTCTCCAGTGAGCATGAGAAGAAACTACTGGATTATTCTAAAAGAACTGTGATTAAAAACAGAAGAAAACTGTCAAAACAGCCCCCAAAGTGCAATTGAAGCGTTGAGGTGGAGCCCTCTACTATCAACTGCACTTTCGAACAACTCAAGGTCATTCGGAAAATCAAGGGCGATCCAAACATCTCTGATTTGGCGGAAAAACTGAGTACTGACTGCTAATCTATATGCGATTTTATGGTCACCGCAACATATTTATTTCGTGGATTTGTTGATTTTTCTCCGTGTCCACGAAATAACTGCTATTCTGTTGGCGAATTCGTCTCCGAAAATATTACAGTCGTGATTCGCTTGTTGGTATCTTTTTAACTGAACCGCTTTTAGTTGGACCTCCGCTAGTTGGACCATTTCTCAACTAAAAAGCATTAAAACGCCAAAATCTCATGTCAAATTCGCTTTGACAATCAATCTGATTCAGATAAGATGATAAGAATCAGCGTTTTAGTGACGAACTATTCCACGAGTTTGGAAGTGTTCGAAATGGGGTGCCATAAGAAATAGATTTCTAACCAGTTGCTATTGTAGCAATGGCGTACGACAATGGTTCAACGGTGATAGAGAGCAACACATCCTAAGAGAACTGAATCTACCAATTTATTCTCAGTTTTGTGCAATAGACAAGCATTGGGTGAATATGAAGATGAAGTCAGCAGTCACCAGCGTCACCGCATTGGTCGGATTAGGGACTAGTATATTCAGTTAGTCAAGACCGGGACTAAAAGGTGATCGCCGACTGATTAGCAGCATCAACAGAAAAGAGCGAGCATTTCTTCGAAATAATAAAGGTTGCTGTTATGTTCATGAAAAATACCTTATTACCTTTGTTTCACATTTTGTTTTACGACTGCCTAAAAGGTAAACACATTTGAAGGGTCCATAACATAAAAAATACACGAATAAAATGAATTATCTAAAAAAACAAATAAAGTATATAAATCGAATAAATAAAAATAATAAAATTAAAAACATGAAAAAGTACAAAATGTATTGAAATGATTTAATTTAGAGATTAGATTAAATCTTTATTTGAAAATGTTGAAAAAATAATAAAATCAAAGTTGAACAAATAAATAGATCAGTTAAATTTTCGAAGAAAATATATTTGATAAAACAAAAAAAAATCATCATATTTAAAAAAAAAAACAGTTAAAGAATAAAAGCCTTGACATTTTTCAAATAGTCAGTTTACATGGTCTCCCTTTGTAATGGGACATCTACCAATGATTCGTAGAAACTCAACCTACT
Source organism: Topomyia yanbarensis (assembly GCF_030247195.1). NCBI lineage: Eukaryota > Metazoa > Arthropoda > Insecta > Diptera > Culicidae > Topomyia > Topomyia yanbarensis. Next base: position 33,904,228 of record NC_080670.1, read on the forward strand.
CTACCTACCTACCAGCAGAACACAAAAGAATAGTCCGTAAGATATGAAGCCTGTTCTTACTGGCCCTGCCACTTCGAGTTTTCCGATCTATATATATACCAAATCCTTGCTCTTACTTCCGCTTTTTGTTTTTTTGTTTTCCGCCTATTTTTTCATCGGTCGTTTCTCATATTCCCCACATACTCTTTCATTTTTGCTCACACATTCCAACAAATGGCTGTATTTGGCAGTAATGTAGTTGTTGAAATCCCAAACTAAACGTTTTTGTACTAAATACATTAGGGCAACAACAAACTCTTAGATACCTACTTTAATTTTACTATTCAATGTATTTTACGAAATTTATAATAATTTTGACAATGTCAAACTGTCAAAGCGACCCCACTCGATTAGGTAGAAACGATACTGCCTATTATCAAATCAATACACATCCAATTATGTGGCGTTTATCTGAATTCAAACTTAGTTAAGTTGCTGTCAAAATGCATGAACTGATAGCAATTAGGATTCGAACCTGGCTGAGTTTTGTAGTGAAGCAAATAACGATATTAATTTCCTCAAAAGACATCTACACGTATCAACAGAGATACCTATATGTAGTTGCATCAGCATATTGATCAATTCGTCAATCAAGTCACCGTAGATTGTGGTAAGACTTTACAAATGTTACAACATATATTTGCCCGTTTGTTGAACCACGGCATCAAAGTAACCGCAGATTTGCTCGACTGAACACGCGGTTCAAAAAGCGTTTAGGGCATCTCCACTGCAGCAAGCGCGCGAGCAGAGCAAAAGTTTGTTTAGGAAGGCTATCGCAGTTCAGCGGTTTTGGATAATGCCATAACTCTACGGTTGGCCCTTGATTTGAAAGGCAATACCGGTTGTTGGTAGCAGTAGAACCGAACGAAATACTACAGCAACAGAATAATATGTTTGATTAGAAACGGGCGGAAAACGATTATGATAACTTTAGCGGTATATCTTCCGAGGGAAATTTGCGTGATCGAATTCTACTTCTCAGCAGCAACTCGGATGAGGCAAATGATGAAAACCACGTGCGGATGTAGCGAAAACATTTTTTTCTGTGCAACTGTTTATTTGTACCTATTGAATGGAAGGAGTTCTGTGTTATAAATGTTGGAGGAAAGATAATGGAAATTACATATCATCATAATTAGTTTTGATTTTTCATAAACGATGCATTTAAAAGTTAACAAACCTATTAAAACAACAATTGGTTACGTATTTATAGTTTATTTCCTGCACTTCGTAAAAAGTTTTATAAATAAAGAATATACCATAAATATTTCGAACATGTAATCTTACTAATAATAAAGCTCCACCATTTGCCTGAAATGTTGCTACATTTTGCTTATATGATTAGCAATTATTCAAAGTCAGTGTTGCCGATGATTTTAGCTAACATGTATATTTCAATAAAATAGAACAAAGAAAATCGTGTTATGCTTCCCCAACAAGATTTTGAGAGCACAAACGAACACAAGATGTTTAAGCTTTTGCTCTCATTAAAACTCCAACCGGAACCACTCGCACAAAACTATATACAAACACTATATACAAACAGTCACACGATATATATAACACCTAAACCAGCTGGAACATCCCGAATGATGTCCCGGGAAGCAAAGCCAGAAGCTCTGGTTTGCTGACGAGAAAGCGAAAAAGAAATGTTTTTGGGTATGGAATCAAACGCCTGACACTATGCAATATTTATTTCCAAAAGTGTAAAATGGATTAAACCAATGGGTGCATTTAGGACATTAGACCTTACTTAATATAACTTTGGTAGTATTGAACCAATTTGCGCATGGAAGGCACAAAACCTAACTTAAGTTTAAGATTTTTTGTGTTTCGAATTCACCTCGTCAGTAACTAGCACCAACTGGTTGTCTAGTTAGACGATGTATCTAAACTAGTTCCCAAATTAGCACTAGTTAGACACAAAAAAAATCCAAGCATCCACTCCAACTTATTTTTGAAAAGTCCAGAAGATTTCCATTTTTTTATTATTCTCCTATTAAAATTCCAAATAGCTTACACGCTCTTGTTTTCTGATCTTGTTCCAGTCCAAATCTACCTCTCGCCGGTGGAAACGCACTGTTCCAACATCGACTACTTCCCGCTGACCGACGAGGACAAATCGTCTCCATCCTTCAACGAAGACATCATGGCTCGTCTGCATCTGGCTCGTTCCGTCATTGCCGCTTTCGTTCTGAGGTGCGTACTTAATAAAACACTGCATACTAATCATGTACTAAAGAAAAAGTAATGTCGTAGTTTTGTTGCCATCTTCTGCGCCTTCTGGACCGGTTTGTCTGGCTGTTGGAAACGTTCGGCCGGTGCGATTACGGCGACTGCAATCCTGATGCTGACCGCTTGCCTACTAGCTGCCGGTGCGATGGGACTCTGGCATACCGTTGAATTCTTCGAGAAGGAAAAAGTCGTCGGCGATGATTTCTACCAGAGCTGGACTACGGTAACAATGCGATGATTTATTAGCTTGAACAAATCTTTCAATAATAAAATCCTACCGTTTCGTTTCAGGTCCTCCGAGACAACACTCGCATCTCGTACGACTGGTCTTACATCGTGGCTTGGGCCGGCGTAGCGTCCAGCTTGCTAGCATCGATCCTCCTTTCCGGAGCAGCCGTTTGCCTGCGAGGTGAGCGCGAAAAGGAAGAACAGCTCAACCTTCAGTATCTGATGCCAGGTAAGTACCCGCTGGGTGGTTCTGGTGTTTCCGAAAGCACAACTACCGCTACTTTGAGCTATCCCCTATCGCACATCGCTAACCTGCTGTCTCCGGTTTCAGTGTATCCCCAAAAACAGCCCCCCTACCCCTATGGTGGTTTCCCTCAGCCTCAGCTCTACCCGCAGCCATACTATCACGGATCACAGTACGGACCGTACAACTACTAGAAGTGGTTGAGTAAAAATTTTGCGACCTCTAACCTTCCTGACCTGTGCTTGTTCATTCCGAACAAAGTTTTGCATTCGAAACTCAGTGAGATCGCGAGAAATTGATGATGTGAGATGAAGTCTTAACGCTTATCGCAAACTTCCGATCGGCTCCCCATGGAGCCACAGAACCTAACACGAATCTCCTCAATCTCTCCAATGCCAAGTGCTCTCGCTTTTGTTTTCGCTTATTCCTTCCGGCGGGCAGAAGTGTCGTTATGAGACAGCGAGAGAACGAAACTTTTACTCAACAGATTGCATATGTATATGTACCGCCTAGACGTCTTCCCTTTTCTAACCAACTATTACTATCACCCACAACGAAAAAAAACGACAGTATCTTGTTTAAGTGTCATTCTATTGTTCAAGACTATGCTATTTGATTTTAATTTGTATGCTGTCTATTTTTAAGTTTAGACATTTATTTTTTTTTAAATTAAAGCAAAACAACGCAACTAGACTATAAGGAAAGCTTTTGATTTTTTTTTGTGAAAAAATGATATAACGACGGCGAGAGAATAAATGCGTAATGCTCGTTTGTATTATGTATAGAAGATAATTTAATGGTACGTTGTAAGAAGAAGAATAAAAATATATTTTAGTTATAAACCGATAGGCTGCTGCGTAGTTCTAGAACGTCGGAGAGTGAACATTTCAACATATATACTATTGTCTCATTCAATGAAAAATCCGAAATTCTGCCAGAGCTGTACAGCTAGGTTTAAGTTTTATCAGAATTTCGTCAGTTTTTTGCTCGATTCCTGCTATAATCCTGCATTAGAGTGACAAGAGAAAAAATGACCCCTATCGTCCCACACCTGAGTCGATTCCTAGTCCCAGCAGGAATATTTGCTCCAAATTTGAAGCAAATCGGACAAGTGTAGCTACTGGACCAACGTGCCTCAAGTTGGAATGGCGGTTTTTGACAATATACAGAGAGAATAGGTAGGACTGTATGCATCGTATTATCACTGTAAGTGAAAATAAGAAAGATAATTTAAATGTCTACAACTTTGTCGAAGACTGCTAGTCAATCTGGCTTTGTTGAAAGAAATTATTAAACTTTTAAAGAAGTGATGTGTGAGTCAGTTTTGCATGGGGCCTAGCAGTGCATGGTTATGTATCAGTACTCGATTCTCACGAACTAAGCAATTTCGTGAAATAATGGTTAGGTTTTGCTTAATAGAATGTTCAGAAGAATTATAGTAAATAATACGAGTCATGTTTTGGTAAGAACATTTTAGTTCCAAATGGTACCGCATAGAGAGCGCCAATACTAACTTTGCAACGGAGAGAGATAAAAATTAGGTGTCTTCTACAAAGTTTTAGAACAAGCATTTTTCAGTAATTCTTCTGAACATCCCGATATTGTATCTCTCTTCTATCAAAAGTGTTAGCGCCCTCTATGCGGTCACAGGTGGAACTAAAACGTAACTCGTATCATGTACTACAATTCTTCTGAACATACTATTCAGCTAAATCTAATTATTATTTCACAAAAAAATGTAGTACGTGAGAATCGAGTACTTATACATAGCCATGCACTGCTAGGCTCCATGCAAAACTGACTCAGACATCACTTCTTTAAAAGTTTAATAACTTCTTTCAACAAAGCCGGATTGACTAGCAGTCTTCGACAAAGTTATAGACAATTAAACTATCTTTCTTATTCTCATTTAGAGTGATATGATACATATAATGCCACCTAGCGGCGAAAATGTCTGCTAGTGGGTTTTTTCCATGTAAATTGTCAATAAAAAATCCCATACAAACTTCAAGCACGTTGGTCCGGTAGCTAGACTTGTTCGATTTGCTTCAAATTTGGTACAAGTACTCCTGGTAGGACTAGGAATCGACTCAGGGGTGGACACCTATACATAGATAACTTTATCTCAATCATTGTGACATCGCACAGCAACTCGAAAACAGAAACCAAGTGCAACGTTGCATTTACTGTAGAGCAGTATCGTGTACCTCCCGATAAGGGTAACAGGGTGGTGGATAGTGCAGGGATGGCAGAAAGCCAAGTAATGGGTGGTTTTCCTATCCAAGAGGGGGTGGATAGCACACACGAAGGCTTCGTGATCGCCAAGATCTACAGTGTATTCGTAATTCGTATGTAGCTATTACGCTCCCCAAGGTGGACACCAGAGCATTACAATCGCATGCTGGACGCACTAACCGACTCGTTAGTCGAACGAACGCCGGTTGTTATAGTAGAAGACTTTAAAGCTTGGGTCGTGAAGTGGGGTAGCAGCCTGACTAATGAAAGAGGTTATTGGAAGACCCCGCGAAGCTGGAGCTAAGCAACGAAGGTTCCGCTAGCACATTCCCTAAAGACGATCTATGATCCATCATCGACGTTACATTCATCAGTTCAACGCTGATGGATAACATGAATTGCTCACGTGGCACCGAAGACCGCGATCCTGGCCTTTCCGGACATGTTCAGGACAGTATAGAAATGCCTGGACGAAAGCTAAATGAACATGAAATTGCATCACGGAAAAAACGTTGTAGAAAATAACCCATTGGGAATTTTCTCTTGAAAATTTAAGTACAAGTATTTTAGAGTGTATTGTTTATTTTTATCGTTGTCGGGTTTTCAATAATTGGAAAAAATGGCGTCACCCGAAAAGCAACGTTGCGAATTGCTTTTGCTTAAGCACCTGGAAAATCCTCAACTCTCTCATCGGAGCATGGGAAAACAACTCGGAATCGTGCAGTCAATCCTGTTATTAAACATTACTACCAAACTCTGAGCATCGAACGGAAGAAGAAATGCGGTCAGGATGGATGTTTATGTTTATGTTGTTTATTACCGTCACCAACAGGCCCCTTGGCCCCAATGGTGGTTTCTTAAACTAATTACATTTTAAAATTGTCAACATTTTCGCTTTTATCGCATTCCGCGTCCGGTTGAAGTCAAAGGCCGTCGCCACACTGTTAAAAATTTCGCTGGAGTCCGGTAACAGCGCTCTGGCAACCATAGTTGGTTCTCCTGAACGGAACTCGCAGAAGAGAGTTATTACGTAGAGCTCGAACGCGGGCTTGAAGATCCAGACGTCCGAGGATTGTAGGGCAATCCACTCTGGCAGAGAGTAAGTCCGAGACGAACAAGGCTCGAGAGCAGTCCCTCCGAATGCTGAGTGTATCGAAGTGTATTAGCTGGTAACGGTTTTCATAGCTCGGCAGCTGAAATCTGTTTCGCCATGGGAGATGCCGAAGGGCGAAGCGTATGAACCTGCGTTGAACAGCCTCGATTCTCTCAATCCCGTTCTGGTAGTACGGATTCCAAACAGACGAACAATATTTTAACGTTGAGCGGACCAACGCACAGTAAAGCGATTTAAGACAATATACGTCCCTGAAGTTTTTCGCTATTCGGAAGATGAACCCAAGCTGTCGTGATGCCTTATCCACGATGTATGAAGTATGTGGTTTGAATGTTAGTGCCGAATCCATGATGACTCCAAGATCTTTGATGTGAGAGTGTCTTGAAATACTCGTGCCGAAGAAATGGTAGTTAAACTGAGTCGGATGCCATTTCCGCGTGAACGTAACGATTGAGCATTTGCTCGGGTTTAAAACCATTCTGTTTAGATCACACCACGTACTAAAGCTGTCCAGTTCCCTCTGAAGAAGCTCGGCATCGGTTTTATCCCGTATTTGTTGAAAAATTTTCATGTCGTCGGCGAAAAAAAAGGCGGGGTCCTTGTAATGTGAAATTGACGTCATTAAAGTAGAGGAGGAATATTACTGGTCCGAGTTGGCTTCCTTGTGGTATGCCGGATGTAGCGAAGAATGGTGCAGATAGATAGTCCTTAATGCTGATTTGGAGTTGCCTTCCATCGAGGTAGGAACGAAACCAGCGCAGAAGTTGTCCAAGAATGCCGAGTTTGTCCAGCTTTGCTATTGCGATATCATGGTTGATTTTGTCGAAGGCCGCAGATAGATCCATGTAAATAGCATCGGTTTGCAATCCGTCAGCGAATCCATCCATTACATATGTTGTGAACGAGAGCAGGTTTGTTGTTGTCGATCGTCTAGGCATGAAACCGTGTTGGTCATCTGCAATGTAGTGATTGCAGTGAAAGAAAATAGGATCTAACACATCTGTTATATCAGTGATCAGGATCACAAGCGTGCAGTGAAAGCGTTTAAGCGTAATCCCAATGCTTCGGTCAGGGATGTGGGCAAAAGTTGCGTCTGTTCACGTCTTTCGATCAGTGAGCCAAGAACCGGGGGGACTGCATACGTACAAAGTGCGGAAGGCTCCCAATCGTGACGTACGGAAAAATACACACAGATGCTGACGAAGCCTCATTGTCTCATCATGGATGATGAGACTTGATGTTCCGGAGGAAGTAAGGAAGCAGAAACTTAAAGTTTATCAATAAATACATGATTTGGCAAGCGATCTGCTCATGTGGCAAACGGCGTGCGCCGTTCGTGACTACCCGGACTGTAAACGAGGAGATCTACCTCAAGGAGTGTCTACAGAAGCGTCTGCTGCGCTAGTTGTAGTAACAGGAGGGCCCTACGATCTTCTGGTCGGATCTAGCTTCGTGCCACTATTCAAATGTTGTCATGGAGTGGTACGAAGCCAAGGACATGAACCCCCTGTAACGTACCGGAGCTAAGGACCATCGAAAAATACTGAGCAAGTATGATACAGGAACTACGGAAGCATCCCAAGGAGGTCAAATCTGAGGAAGATATGAAGGATTCCGTACAGAAGAAGCTGCAGCCAGATGTTGTACAGAACCTAATGAGTGGAGTTAAGTGTAAGGTTCGAGCGTACGGTTACGGTATTGAAAGAAATAAATATGCCAAAAGCTATTTTATTGTCCAAAGGATCGGTCCGTGATGCAATTTTATGTGGGACATCCTTTACCTGCCAGGTGGATGGAAGATCCAGAAGATGGTGCTGCTGCCAAAACCAGGGAAGTCGGCAAGAGATCTAACAGCGTATCGGCCTATATACCTGCTGAATATTCTTGGTAAACTCCTGGAAAGGTCATCCTCAACAGGGTGGCGAACTACGCTGAAAGTTAATACGGGCTATCGCAAAGGCAGTTTGGATTCCGAAAAGGGCGTGCGCTGAAGCCTTTGGGTGTAATGATCGACGATCGGTTAAATTTTCGTCGACTATTTGTGTAAGAAAGCAGCGAGGACAATTGACACAGTGGCAATGATCATGCCGAATATCGGAGTAACAAGAGACGTCTACTGGCGGGTGTCTCATCCTTACTACTGAGGTATTACGTTTCGGCCCTGACTGCTGCGCTGAACTCAAAGCGGAACCGGACGAAGTTAACAAGCACGTTTCGTCTAATGACTGTTCGTGTCATGAGTGCATACGTAACGATACCGTCGGAGGCGTTATGCGTCATTACTGGGATAATCTCCATCTGCATCACTGCCGACACTACGAATCACATTCTGGACAATTTTTTATACGACTAATTTTTACAATTTGAGTGAAATTGCGATAAGAATGTGCGAAGATGCAAGAAATGTGAAAACACTGATACCTACCCAGTGTTCTTTTCACCCTGCCATTGAGAACACATTGTGTGTGTAAACCTTACCCTTTTTGTTTCTCGTACACATGTTTGAAGGTAGAACAGAAAATCATTTAGCACAAATTTTCGCAGCCGGATATACGATAGAACGCTAGTTTTATTCAAATAACATATCTATTCTAATACGATTTATTCAAAATTACGTTGTCTAATTAGACATATTACCGTTCATTAATACTCAATGGCACGAATTCGGACACGGCTAGTAATAATGGATACATAAGCCCTGCTCATCTATCTGGTAACTTCTTTGGAAACTGCTTCTCGCATTCACCACAATCAATGCTAGTACAAGAACACCCTTCTATAGTTGAGTGCCTGACTAGGTCTAGAATTAAGCACCCACTCACTACCTCTACCTTTCAGCTGCCGCATTTTCTTAAGTTCGCTCATCGTCAACACAAGCCGCTCGGTGGCCACAATCCACTGGACCGTTTCCGAACAGGGAGGTGTTGTCAAACTTCCCTCGTAGGAGAAGTAAGGCCATGCGGAAGTCCGCATTACATCACCCAGAGAGAACAAACCATAAACTGGAACACTGTAATCATGACCTTCTTCGACCACTTTACCTAGGTAACGAGTCCATTTGTTCATTGCTTCGATTCGACCCGTCTTCAAAACATCGTACAACAGTGCTATCACTGCTACACCATCCACCTGGTTTCGAGCCGCATCAAATGATTCATATAAACTGTTGTAGAACACCAGGTGTAGTTCCGCCGCCGATCTTTTCCCCTCCAGCGAATGTTCCGATCCTAGATGGTAGTGGAACTGAAAGAACACATAGTCAACCCTCAGCGGCCCTCCACGAAGTCGCGGATGATCTTCACTGCGGTACTCGAGAAAGTAGACAGCCGAACCATTCTCATTCAGAACCGTTATCCGGGCAGGGCGACTATACAGACCTACGAGTTCCAATGGGCGCTTTTTTCGAACAAACAAAGATCTGCTCACTGCCAAGTTCACTGGACTTTGGAACAAACCGTCACAGCTGCCGCTGAGAGCGCCCCAATTCGATGGACCAAATTCGTCCTCTTCACGATAGGAATAGGTGTGGTTCGATGGTGCAAGGTTCCACGATTCGTATTCGATATTATTTTCTTTGGTGTTTTGGTCATAAAAATTGTAATACTGTTGGTGAGTTTGGAAGTTTCCGTTGGAATTGTAGTTGTAGGACCCAACATCGCGAGTGTTTGCTGAAAATGAGGTGTAGATGTTAGACGAAACGTTGAATGCTGTCATAAAATCAAACAATGAAATATTAAGAGTTTAGGCTTTAGCTAAACTAGAAGAAACCACCTGAATTTCTCATGACTACAAATGTATATAACCCCTAAACTGATGCAGGTAATAACATATAAGGGCATTGGTTTTCGTATATCTTCTGCGATCTAAACAAATGGCAATGATTTTAGTCGCATAAAAATAAAAAATCTTCTCTAAAATGGTCCTAAAATTACTTACAAAATACGTCACTACATTTCATTGCGTAGTTAAACAAATACTTACAATCACTATTTGCTATGGGTATAATAGCTGCTACTATGGTCAGCAACCAGGCTGTTATTAATCCCATTCCGAAGGTAATACACTCCTAATTAATCAACAATAACTTATAATTTGCGCATATTTCTCATAATTCCATCGATCACTGCTATCTCTTGCACCGGCAAACAGCAAAGCCAGCTTCCACACCGTCTGATTATTATCCCCAGTGCGGGTGGAGTGCCCCACACCGCGCACGGCTAAGCCAGCAGCAATTAATTTCTTCTCGATCGTTTGTTCGACTCTTGATAAGTCACACACCGCGCTGGCCCATTTCTTTTACACGCCCTACGCACGAACTTGATCTTGAACAACGACGGCGGCGTCGGGGCCGATTATTTGTTCGACTGTAGCGCGCAAGCCTGACTAGACACACCCAAACCTCTGAGCGGACTAAATAGGGCCTCTGGCGTCGAATTACTACTGATTCGATTGGAATCTGTTCAGATTATGCGCGGGAACTGAGTTGTTGACACCGGCGAGATGCCGTGGACACTGGGCAGACTAGGGTCGGCTTCTTTGGTTTTTATATTAGTTTATTCTGAACTTTGTTTCACCATAAACTTATGGACGTATAGTTACAATAGTAGGTAACCGGGATCGGGATCTAGCGGGTTGGGTTGAATTCTGCAGGAAAGCCGGATATTTTGCCATTACGTCACGCTCTAGGTGTGGATATGGTTCTATCTGGGAGGTACTGAAGGATTTTATTCGGTTGTGATGATGATAAGTGTGATAGGTTTGTTCCAGTGCCCGGAGAAACTGGAAGTACTTCCTGTACTCTCTTTTTCTTCTGGTAGCAAACCGAAGTAAAAAGGAGCAAGTATTTTTTGCTCCTGTTTGCTCCGGAGTAACTTCCGTGTACTGGAACAAACCTAATGTGAATGTCGATAAAAGCAAATCAAAACAGTTTTGACGCAACGGAGCAGTATTAATTATTAATATTTGTTGTGTTCCTAATGCATGATCGGCTGAAGACTAAAACCTCTGCTGTCAACAGAAAATAACGGTTAGATATGTTCTATGGTCTGTAGGCAAAATCTCTATTTTCGCTAATAATCTCCGAGATGCAATGCACTGATTATTCACTGTGCTGACGTTCGCGGAATAGCAAGCCTGGTTTATGTGAGCCGTGATAATAGTGTACATTCATGACATGACGCGAAACCTACTATGATTTCCGTGGTTTTGCGTCACTTTCCAAGATTGCGGTGTATCCGTACTCGATTTCGTTTCCCGAATATCTTCGACCAACAATGTCCAGTAACAGACGCAAAGCATTGAGGCAGAGTCCAATCGCGTTGTCGTCGACTAAGTCCATGCCGGCTGTCGAAAAACGACCACTAGAATTGCTGGGATATCAGGAAGATCCTATACAAGTGATCGTTACTAACAATGGTCATTCAGGTTGGTTGTCAATAATAAATAAACAGATCGTAGGTCCATTAAACGTTTCCAATGGCCATTTCAGCACTCTTCACGTTCCAATTCCCATGTGATGAAGCGATTATCGAACGGGGTGGACCATTGCCGGGAGAGTTTCAATTTGACAGCCTTCACTTCCACTGGGGAGCGAATTCCAAGCGGGGAGCTGAACACGTTATTAAAGGACGACGTTACGCTATGGAGATGCATCTCGTCTTCTTCAATCGACAATATGACTCGTTCATGGAAGCTCGCACAGAGCAAAATGGTCTTTCGGTACTTGGCATCTTTTTTGATAAAAGCTGTGTCGCACCGGACTACGGTTGGATTGCCGCATTGAGTAAAGTTCGTCCGGCGGGAGCCAGCTATGCATTGCCAGATCCCTCCGTTTTCAACATCAAAGAACTTATCGGCCAGAATCGAAGGCCCTATTTTTACTACCATGGAAGTCTGACCAGTCCTCCATTTTTTGAAACGGTTTGCTGGATTGTCCAGAAAACGCCTCTACCGATATCCGAAGCACAGTTGAAAATGTTTCGATCACTACGAAACAATAGTGGCGAACCGCTGGTCGATAACTATCGAGAGCTGCAGGACTCCAACAGAAGACCGGTTTTCCGTTACAGATAAAGGCATCTTTCCCACATCTCCCATGATTTTTGACAGCCGTTAATGAAATACGACTGCACATTGTTAAGTCTTGTAGAAAAGCGATATTAGATTCCGATAACCGAAGAGAACTAGAGTTGATAGTTGTTTTGATCAATTAGTTTCACCACGGTTAGAGGGGAATAAATTCCTCAAATTTGCCATTTCTTTTATTATTTTGATTATGTTTAGCTTCATTAAGGTGTTTTAAAGACAGCTTTTTGCCTTTCTCAATAGAAAGGTATTGCAATTGCTCTGAAAACCGACTTTTTAACGGAGGCCCGGAGGGCCGAGTGACATATACCATTCGATTCAGTTCGTCGAGTTCGGCAAATGTCTGTGTGTGTGTATGTATGTGTGTGTGTATGTATGTGTGTGTGTATGTGCGTCTGTGTGTGTGTACGCGAACACAATCTCACTCACTTTTCTCAGAGATGGATGAACCGAATTTTACAAACTTAGTCCCAAATGAAAGGTGCAACGTTCCCATAGGCTGCTATTGAATTTCTAATGGATCCGACTTCCGGTTCCGGAATTACAGGGTGATGAGTACGATCACGCAGAAAACGTCGATTTTAAGAAATTCTGCAATGAATGTATAATGGTGAAAATTTTTCCAAAATGTGACCACAACTGCTTCGATTTGTAGTACTAGGTCATTAACAGCCATTCAAAGTCTCTTTGGTCACATTGGCCACCATCATCGGTTCCGGAAGCCCCGGCGGAAGTATCCAAATTCAGAGTAACAGTCACATCGGTTTCTCGGAGATGGCTAGACCGATTCGACTAAACTTGACCTCAAATGAAAGGTATTACGTCCCCGTAAGTGGCTATTAAATTTTATCCCCAACCGACTTCCGGTTCCGGAGTTACGGGTTGTGGCGTGCGATCACATAGCAAATTGTGATTCAAACCGATACCCCGATGGAAGCAAAAAAGGTAAAAATTTCGCTAAAATGTCTCTCAAATAACTTAACTTTGCAGTTCTAGGTCACCGACGGCCAAACAAACTTTCGTTGACTACATTGACCACCATAGACGGTTCCAGAAGTGCCCGGGAAAAGCGGCCATCTTTCATAACTAGCAAACTCATATCAGTTTCTCGAAAATGGTTGGGCCGATTTTCACAAACTTAGTCCCAAATGATAGCTATATTATCCCCACAGATGTCTGTAAAATTTCGCACGGATCGCTTGTATGGTTCCGGAAATATAGACTGAACGGTCCGGTCACACATGAAATTCCCATATAAGCCGGAACTCAAAATTTTTTTTCAAAGGGGGGACCCCATGAAATTTCAGAAATCGAATTCGTATTTTTGATGCCAAACATCTTTAAAATGCATGAAACGTCGAGATTTAATGTTATCTCGAAAATTTTTTTTTTATAAAAATCGACTTTTTGGGACTGCCGATTTCGCACCTTTTTTCAGTTCAATATTACCGTGGCTGTTTTTTCTTTTTCAAAATTTTAGAACTCGAATAATGATTTATTTTCCTGTATATAGTTGTCATGTGATGTATGATAATAAAATGTAATATATGCATTTAAAAGTTTTTAATGAGTATAAACAACGCACACATTCTCGTGATTCATGATTGAGAAAGGCACAATTGCACCGCTAGGTGGATTAAAATAGGTTTTTTGTTTTATGTTCCGTTGGCCTCTGTCCGCACTGAATGCCAATCGTAGACGCCAGAGGTGACTCCACCATCTGGACCCTAGCGATTACGCTTATCACTAAACCACCGACGCCGTCCAAAAAGACAGCCTTCTACGAACACGAACAAAAAAGATGTAGAGTTTAGAAAATTGATGTTTTTCTCGTGGGAATGCGTTCGCTTCGGGTCGAATTGCTATGCATCTTTTTAACTACCCAACCGTCTTTTGGTTGCGGAAAAATTTTACATTGTCTAGCATGGTTTCTTCCGGATGGTTGACTCCTAAATAACTAACATATCAGATGCATTAGCAACTCCCAGGTAGGCAGTACAGAATCTATAACAAAAGCTCAAAACCCAAACTGTCTATTGTATCAAAAGGTCGAATGTAACAAAAATTCGAATGACTAAAAGTTTGAAGTAATGAACTGTTAATTTCTAATACATTGGAATGTTAACACCGATTGTTATATTAATTTTGTTTTAGACTAAACGTATTTTATCTGCGAATACAATAAAAAATATAATCCGAGATATATCAATGAATTACAAACAAATCTTGGTTGAAGAACAGCTCATGATATAAAGAATAAAATTGAAATTAAAAGTAGTTTGCAATAAATTTACACTAGTATTCAATGTTCAATATATGAAGTTGGGCCCCTGTCAAATGGATTCTATATGAAAACATCTCGTTGTAGTGTTTCAGACAAATACCGTGAACGCTATCACACCAGCTAACTACACACGACCGCAAAGGTACAGAGCCAAAAAGCCACCTTACTATACACTATACTGTTTCTGTCATGACAAGCAAAGTAACAGTAGTGCACCCTTTTTCGGCTGTCTAGATCAGCTTTAGCTTGAGCTTGTGCGACCGGCTGCTACACCGTTATTGATCGGGACTAGCTGAAGTTGCACAGGGAATCAGTAGATAATTATGCTTGGGATTAGCGAAACACCTTTCAATGTGCAACTCCTGGTAATCCTAAAGTGTTTCTGATCAATACCGGCGCCGGCCAGGCACGAACGTAGATCGCGGAAGGATAGGGAAGGAATTGTTAGTTCGATACTTGCTTTTGCTAGAGGCCGTATATACTACTGCGCACTCCACAAGTATCACGGAAGGAGGATATTTTTGTTAGTAGAGTATAAGAAGTTGGATATACTTCTTCTTTACCGACGCCAGAGAGGTGATTCCACTACCTGGACTAGATATCGATCCACCAATTTCATGGACCGGGGACCAACGGCTTTACTTCCCTTCCGAAGGAAGACGTGACCACAGATTTTTTACCTCAGAAAAATCTCAACGACCTCGGCTGGAATTTAACCCAGGCCAACTGGAATGAGTGGCGGTCACGCTTACCACTCAACTACCGGCGCCGTCCACCCTTTTTCGGCTGTCTAGATCATACAATAAATTCAAAAGCGTACGGCTTACTACCTATGCAAACTATATTCGGAAAACCTCATCAAAGTGGTGACTGGGAGTTATCGTAGATTTTATGATAACCCATTGGAATAATAATAAACTGGTCTTCCGTTGGCATTCTGCAGCGGACGATAGTTGTCGACCAGAGGATTACCATTATTGTCTCGCAGCGAGCGAAACACATTAAGCTGTTCCTCGGACATCTGTAGGGGTTTCTTCTGTACGAGCCAGGTGACCGATTCGTAGCACGGAGGAGTTGTCAAGCTTCCTTGATAGGAAAAGTAAGGTTTCCTTCTTGCTCCGATAAGCCCCTTGATGTTGAAAACCGTTGGATCGGGTAGGGTATAGCTGGTTTGCGCTTGTTGAACCTCAGTCAGTGCCGGAACCCAACCGTAGTAGGGTGCATCGGCACTGCTAGCGAAAAATATTCCCAGTACTGCTAGACCGTTTGTCTGATCTTGAGCTTCCATAAACGATCCATACATCTCATTGAAGAAAACTAGATGCATCTCCATGGCGTATCGACGTCCGTCAACCACGTGCTCTGCTCCCCGCGCAGAATTGGCTCCCCAATGGAAATGGAGACTGGCAAACCGAAAACGACCCCGCAGAGGGCCACCCTGTGCAATTATCGTGCGATCGTTCGGGTATTGGAATGAATAAACGGCTGAAATTAATACGGTAGATGCATCATAAATCAGTTCTCGTATTTAAACTAACCTGTATGTCCATCGTTCGTTACGTTCACTTGAGTTGGATCCTCCTGATAACCCAACAATTCCAGTGGTCGCTGTTCAGCGGCTGGAATGGATCTTGTGGTCGACAGAGCGATTGGACTTTGCAACCGCCCCTCGCACTGCGAGCTTATGTTTCCCCATTCCGCAACTCCCGCGCCGTAAGAGTAGTCAGCTAGAAGTTTGAACACTCTTCAATTTGGATCCAAAAACCTGAAATTTTGTTCTCGACTTACGCTGTTCATCACATACTACCCAAGCCAAGCAGTACACCAATAGCAGCAGAGAAACCTTCATAACGATTGTAACAACGTGACACTGCACTTGCTAACTGCACTACTGCCCTTTTTAAGGTGGGTTTTTATTCAATTGTACCATTTTTGTAGAAGTTGTACAAAATGTATAGGAAAAGAAAGGTAGGGAAAACAATGATAAGGTTCAATTAATTTTTCCCTGGAAAAATTGATTGTGCGAAACTCCTCCCCCTTCTTGATACTAACGTC
This sequence comes from Topomyia yanbarensis, assembly GCF_030247195.1. Classification (NCBI taxonomy): domain Eukaryota; kingdom Metazoa; phylum Arthropoda; class Insecta; order Diptera; family Culicidae; genus Topomyia; species Topomyia yanbarensis. The sequence continues at coordinate 33,920,746 of NC_080670.1, forward strand.
GTTTATTTATGTTGCACGCATTTGAAACTAATTCAAAATGCGCTGTCACTCAAAAACGTTGAACGCTTTTTCTTTTTTTTTATGGCGGTTTCTTTGAATTCTAAAACTAGGTGTTAAATTAATTAGCCACCCAATGCGGAAAAACTGTCACACGAGTTTCGAACCGAACAGTAATAACTATTTGAGTATTCATAAAGATATCTTTAATGAAAAGTTTACGCCCTCTGTACCTGTGTTATGGCGGTACCGATGATGGAGTTGATCGCTTATTATATCGAACCTAGACCGGCGAAGTTCGCAAATGTCTGTAGGATCGGTGTAATTGTCCTGCACGTCAAGAATTGATTGCGAAGTTTGTCGAAATTGAAAATGTCAAGTTCCATGACGGAGTGTTGCACGTGAAACTAATTTCGCCAGGGGCCATAAGCGGCTTCAGTTCATTAGAAATGGGGGAAAGGGATGGTTCACTGGTTTCTGACAAAATACTGCAATTATTCTTTAACGCTTTGAAATTTTAAAATCATTAGATTGTATAAAACTTGATAGAATAAGTCTTGGGGTTAAAAAATTCAAAGAAAAATTTCACGAATCCATAAAGTGAACATTTCACGAAATTCGTGGCCAAGTTATTAAAATGATGAACAATAACCATCGTATTCATGAAACTATTGCCGTTTTCACAAAATTATTTCGCGCAAAAAGCCAATGCGTTACATTTGAATGTTCAGTAGGATTACCATGGTTGTTTCCTGAATATGTTTAGTTTTTAATAATTATAGTTCATAGTTTGGGAATACACAAATTATGGACTGGTAGAGCCGATAAATAAACGGAGTTTATGATGTCATGCATTCTCGATTATCGTAATTTCTATGTCCATCATGGTGATATTTTATTCATGAGCTTACCATCGATTTTTTCTGAAAGAGAGATGTGAGTCATGGTAATCATATCAATAGATTTATCATGATTTTCGTAATTTTGACGTTATCGTGGTATATTCTTCGTTAGTCTTCTATCAGATTTTAAACAGAGTAATGCGACAATATGAACTGGATTATGAAAGGGCGATCGATAGGCTGTTTCTTATGATTTGACCTTCATCAAAAGACTCGCGATGTTTGAGATCCTAATAATAGTTTTCTTGTATCTGCCACTCGAACCTTTAACGGGTCAGTTCAGCGTCGTTTTAAGACCATTCGGGGTCCCTGAGTACTATTGAACGAATGGGGCCCTAACAGCTGAACAGACGTAAACAGATTAAGATTAGAGTAGAATGGGGTCAAATAGGTATGAGGGTACAATAGGTATAGGGCATTATCTTTGCTATGATATTGCAGAGGTCGCTCGTGTTGCGTGAATTAGATACACAATAGAGAAATTCGTTGACAACTGTCATTTCGACTGTTACCGTGGATCAGCTGTATTAGTTGCGGCGTCGTTTATGTTTTCGCGTGTTGTTCAGCGAAACGCATTGTCTTTCGTCCTCAGTACAGTACATTTAATCAATGTGAAAACATGTCAACTGAGTTCTTTCGTAAAAATTATGGCTGAGCACGAGCTTTGTGTTGGTTTTCCATTTTTTTTTTTTGAGAAAAAATACGAACATCAACATGAAACATAAGCTTGGGGGCACGACAGGTAAGTCGTTTTGGGGCAATATAGGTTACTACTATAATGTAAATTTGACAGGAAAATTGTGCATAATTTCGTGCGAAAAACGAAGTGACGAGGACATAACGAATGCAATTGCATCTGATCAAGATGGCACCAGCATTCGATCAGCCTCTATTCAAGGTTCTATACGAAATATTACGTGCTCGCGTGAAAGGTAAGTGCTCGTTATCATTGAAAGCGCGTCAGATATTTCGCGTGAGTTAACAAGATAATAATTTGAGGTGTTGTTGAAGTAGAAAAAGAATAAAAAAATGGTTTGAAGCGCAAACGTGATCGTCGCACAGCTAAGCAACCACGTGAGCTGGAATGCACAACTTCAATTCCACACTATGGCGACGACGAGGACAACGAAGTCATTCGCAAGTACAAAGCCAGAAGAGGCTGAAAAAGACATGTTTTTTCAACATTTCCCTCCGCGGTTTCATGATTTTTCACATTTATTATTAATGTTATTCATTTTTAAACAATCTGCAGTATTCACTTCAAATAAAACTTGAATCACTGATTTTCTAGACGTGTACGTTGTTTTATTTAACCTGGAATATAGTGACCTATCGTACCCCAGATTTCAAAAACATAAAAAAGTACCTTCGCCTTATTGGATTTAACTTGAAAAATATTTAGCCAAGCATAAAATCATTATTGCCAAAATGTTGCCAGACGTATAACCTCTACTGTAACATTCAATGAATATGATTGAGCGTCACAACACAAAGGGGAGATCAAGCATATCGTACTTTAACAATTGAAGGCTAGAAATATGCGTTGTGTTTCTCTTAATAGCATCCGAATAACTGAATGCACAGTTAGCAATATACTGCGTTGTCTGAGTTTCTTGACCAACAAGAAGGAATAATAAAGTTGCGCAGATTTACCGTAAATCCTCCACTTGAACTCCCTTATTTAGACTAGCAAAAAATTCTTCGTACTTCATGATGCGTGTAAGGTTATTTTCGTAAATAATTCGCTCGTCAATGTACAACAGCGTAAATATTGTAGCATCTATTATATGTTCTATTATATATCCATAGATGTCAATCTTCATTGAAAGATAGGCGAAAATTACTAGTTTAGAAGTCTATTGCAAAGGTATTTTTTTTTTGATAAATTGAATGCGGACAAAATACGGCAACAATCTGGTAATTCTCTATTTTGATTTTTGTTGGTTCATGCTATCATCAGATTTTTTGGGTTTCTCACTCTTAATACTATCCACGAAAAAATTGCACCACAAGTCCTTCTACGAACGATGCAGAATATCCAAATTTCGTTGAAACGCGTTCAACGCGTAATATTATTATATTTTCTAAATTTGGTGAAATTTCTTGATATAGTATGGACAATTTGGTGAGATTTCTTTCTACAAATCAACATAATCAGAAAAGTTAGCCAAACGAACCATCGCTAGAATTCGAAATTATTCTATCGTATAATTAGAAATGACTCGGGGCAGTAAACGCCAGATATTTACCGGACAGCCAAGCAGCACTGTTGGCATTAAGGTCGTCGAAATGTGAGTCCAAGCTGGTTTGAAAGTTCATCACATCTTTACAACAACTGGCAACTCGGAATAAAGTAATGATATTCTGTGTACCTGGAATCGATGGTAATGACGTGGCCGACGAATTATCCAGGCGGGGTTCATCAAACATGTTTGCTGGACCAGAACCATTTCTAGGTATATCCACCTGTGCCATCAAACTAGAACTTTCGGCTTGGGCAAGTGACCAACTACTAAACGACTGACGTAACGTAGAAGGCGCTTGACAAGCTAAGAAATTCATAAATCCAGATACAACGAGAGTCAAAAAACTAATGGATCTTAAACGAAAAGATTTACGTATAATCACAGGTTTATTTACGGGGCATTGTCCTGCTAAGTATCATCTGAAAAAAATGGTAAAAGTCAAGATGACATTTGTCGATTCTGTAACTACGAGACCGAGAGCTCGGAACATATTCTCTGCCATTGTACAGTACTATTTATTCGAAGGGAGCGATACTTTGGAAGGCATCTTATGACGCCTCACGAGGTATGGCATACCTGTCCCAAAAGGATCCTCAGCTACATTAATAATGTACTACCCGGTTGGAACGACACATGTGGACAAACAAACAACTCGCTTCCAACTACGTTGAATTCGGGCGATTTGTAACATGGTCGCAGTGATAAAATTCCCCTAACAATAAAGGGCAGGGAACTTGCCATAAAAAGAACCCCTAAAAATGTCACCAACGTTTGGCCACGGTTTCCATATCAATAATTTCGTAGACATCCTTTAGTTCTAAAATTAAAAAAAAAATCTAATATATTTGAAATACGCTTGAGCTTGTGCGACAACCCCTGGCTGCTACTCCGTTATCGATCTGGACTTGCCAAAGTTGCACAGGGAATCAGTATAGAAAATTATGCTTGAGAGTAGCGAAACATCTCTCAATGTGCAGCTCCTGGTAATCGTAAAGTGTTTATTGATCAATACCGGCGCCAGCCAGGCCCGAACATAGATCGCGAAAGGAAAGGGAAGGAATGTTAGTCCGATACTTGCTTTTGCTATAGGCCGTATATACTACTGCGCCGGCCGTAGTATCACGGGAGGAGGATATTTGTTTGTAAGTATAGAAGTTGGATTCTACTTCTTCATTACCGACGCCAGAGAGGTGACTCCACTATCCGGACTAGATAACGATCCATCAACTCATGGGCCGGGGACCAACGGCTTTACTTCCCTTCCGAAGGAAGACGTGAGCACAGATTTTTTCACCTCAGAAAAATCTCAACGACCTCGGTTGGGATTGAACCCAGACCAACTGGAATGAGTGGCGGTCACGCTTACCACTCAACCACCGGCGCCGTCATGCAATACTTTCAATACCTTTAGTTCTAAAACTAAAACATAACTCATCTACTTGAAGTACGCATGATATAAACTGCATCAATACCGCTCAGTTTGAAGCGTTCCACTTTCAACTGAGCTGATTGAAATCAGAAGTGCTGACGAATCGTTTGTTTGACCATGTAGTATAATAGGGCTGACATAACACTATGACAATTTACGAAAACCAAGTAACAATATGCCAATCAAATCCAACTTTTAAAATATATATATATATATATATATATATATATATATATATATATATATATATATATATATATATATATATATATATATATATATATATATATATATATATATATATATATATTGGATACGATTTCAACGCAAAGATGTTTTTAATCGAATATATTTAACAAAAAAATGATCTTTTTTTTAACTACGTAAATTTCAAACATGTTATTTTCGATATATTGAACGTGAGCAGTACCACGTTTCTGATGTGATGAAACTGAATAGAAAGTGGCTTCGGAAAAGCTATTCTACTTCACTAATATTGTATTGGCGAGTCTCCTTCGGATGCTTTAGAATCAGGATAATTCATATTCGAGCTTCGCGTTTCTTTAAAAGTCTAAGGAATAATGATTCTTTGGTTGATCAAGTGTCTGTCGCCGTTATATATAATTTATCTTGACGATTGACGTTAATCCGGTTTGACCAAAACTGAAATCAGCAGCTCTAGAATACTCTACTTGTGATTGGTATAGCAGTGCAGACAGCTGGTATGATATTATGTGCCCATGCTCATCGTTGGGCCTCTATAATCCCAGTATGCCCATGAGTTAAGATGGTACTGGGTCAGTTGCAGCTGGGCAGTATATTTCATGAACCAGTTCACAATAATGAAACAAACCCATGAATATTATTCCAAATTTCATGAAATAATTGGAGTGAACCTTTCAAGATTATGCACAAAGTTGCATGACAATAAACATGATAAGCATTTCATCTGCATGTGTGGGCGCAAGATGGATGATGAATAAATCACTATGAAGCAAAAACCAATTCACTACCAAACATGGGTCTTTGAATAATATTTAGAGTTGTGAGAAAATGACGTGAAAATATTACAATCATGCACAAAATTGCATGCAATATGAACTATATCATATGAAAGATCCACGGCTCCGTTAAGCTACCGCTATGAGCCGGGTCAAATAAACGAAATAAAAAAAATATGAACTGTACCATGACCGTAGAAACCATGATGAACCAGTTCACCAGACAGGAATAAAATTCAGAATTTTGCGAAGTAGCCGCCGGAAAATATCAAAACTTCTGATTTTTTGAACTTATTCACAGTACACAAACCAGATCGCAATCAAGATCTAATGGATCAAGAAGCAGTTCACGTCGTATGGTCGAACCGGAAACAATACGCCACATTCGCTTGCTATAAAAAAAATCATTTTCACTATTGTCGTATCAGCAAACCAGAACTACTGCACTTCCAGGACATGAGCTCCGTGCAGTGGTTTTAACCATACATCCAAGTGATTATGATACTTATGGATTTAGTATCTAGCTGGCGACAAAAATCTTGAGGCTTGCGGTGAACACTCTCCAAGCCGAACCGCTCAACTGAAATCAATAAACTAAAAGATTATTGAAGAAAAATGTATTGTGGTGTACTTGAACGAATCGGTTTCCATATAAAAAAATTTCCTGCAAAAAAAACACGTTGACCAAAAATTTGAGTTTTGTTGGATTCAAAATTTTAAACAAAAATTCAATGCAAAAAACCGAGTTTCTTGGATGAAATAGGTACCGAGAATGTAAATACAAATAATTCAAAAAACCTTTTTGCATCTGGCTGAAGTTTATACATCTTCCGTACAAGCCGCATGTTTGATAGATTTTTCCCACTGTACAATGTCTTATATCATACTAATGAACGTTAGCCCCTTGAACCCAGCCAACTGAAGACAAATTTCGGGGATGATGGGTGATTGTTGTACGACATACAAAAAGCCAAATCGGTATGAGTTAAAATTGTTAAGTCTTTTTATTGTAATCACTTTGAAAATAGCTTCGTTTATGATCAAATTATAATACAGCTCTACATTTTTGGTTTACAGCTCGCTTTGGATATGTTACATACAACGTGAAACGTTTTGTGTACTTCAGTTCCTTGCCTACTTAACCTACACTGCCTAGAAACTTCGCCTTCAAATACAACAAATACTTTGAGACCTTTTGGTAATACAGATAAATTACACCGGAATGGTATCACAATCATCACGAAAACTTCAACATCCTCAAATGCAGCCTATTATAAAGTCCTTTGGTAGTGTCTGTCTACATCAATAGAGGAATACCCGACGATTGTACAATTTTTGCACCGGTCTGAAGTTGTTAACCATTAACCCTCTGTGGGATCTCAACCGACGGAACTGCCTAATCTCCTTTGGAGTTATGAGTAACGGCTTTGTCGATACGATCCAGGTGACCGTCTCAAGGCAGGGCGGAGTAGTTAAACTGCCCTCGTAGGACAAGTATGGCCACTCGACGTTTCCGATGAGATCGTATAATGGAAACGTATCGATGAATTGAATGTTATACTCCGTATTTGGAGTGATGATCTCTCTTAGGAAACGAGTCCACGTGTTCAGCGGTTCGTCGTTTTCAGTGTAAAGTTCGTAGAACAAGGCAATCACTGTCAATCCATCCACTTCATTACGCGCGTCTTCGAATGAGGTATACATGGCATTATAAAACAGCAGGTGCAGCTCCATCGGATAACGCTGCGAGTCTAGAACATGCTCCGATCCAACCGTATTGTTCGAACCCCAGTGGAAGTGGAACTGCTCGAAGTAGTATTTGGTTTTCAGAGGACCTCCGCGAATGTACGGACGATCTCCAGTACTCCAAACGTAGGTAAACTTAGCAGAATGACCATCATTCTGCAGCCGAATCCCTTGAGGAAGATTTGTTTGACCGATCAGTTGCAGAGGGCGCTTGTTTCTTACAATCAGCGCACTGCTCGTGTTCAAACTGATCGGACTTTGGAAACGACCTCCGCACTGTGGAGCGATCCGATACCAATTTGTGGGCCCGTTCAGATCACTATCTTGATAGGAGAAAGCTTCGGCAGTAATCGCTTTAACCGCCTGACTGCGTCCTATTCCGGACGTAATCCTTCCGTCTGGTGAGTAGTCGAAATAAAAGTCAGGATTCGAATTGTACTCAATTCGGCGTCGGTCCCTCGACGAGTCCAAACCACGGACGGTGGAGGTAAGATATCTACCGTGGTCCAACGTGGCGTCATCTTCCCGGAAGGAAACAGACCTCCGTTGAAATCGTAGCGGTCGAGGGAAGGTTCCTTCGCTGTTGCGGTTGATGTCCAACCCTGGAAATAGATGCAACGATGCGTTCAGTTATTCTGTCAGCTTAGGTGGATTTAGTTTGAGGTGAAACTGAGGCAGGTTCTAACACTATCGAACACTATGTTTATCGAAGTGCGGGTTATAATTTTGCAATACATCGCCAAATCATTTAATTTCTATAGTAAATCCAGTTTACTTCTTAATGAATAATAGACCAAAACCTTTTTCCTGGTACGTTTATGTTTTTCAACGAATACGAATGAACATCATGGTCTAAGGAGGGATAGGTTAATTCTTTAAAAAAGTAAATTATTTTAAAAAAATCCACTGGATCAACCGTTTTTTAAAATTTTGAAGTGCTTGTCCACATAATATTCTCGTAGTTCCCTGTGAAATGTGATGAAAATCTGCGCTAAATTTTAAAACGATTGGTCCATTTGACTTTCACCAAAAATACCTTACCCCTTCTGAACCCTTTCATGCCCATCTTTTTGAGTGCATATAGGGTTTCGCAACTATTTTTCCTCGAAAAGGTCGAAAAGGTCAAGAAACCCTAAAATCTTTTTTCATCAGGATAGATGCTTCCCTCACAGTGCTAGAAACTGCTTAATTTTTACCTTCCAATTCTTAATACAATTCTTCTAGATTATTTACAATAGTCCAATTGCGTCGATAAAGTAGTCCAAGACAGTCTAAATTGATAGATTTTATTAGTTTTCGACAATATAGCATAATAAAGATATCTTGAGATTTCATTGTTCGTCGTCAACGTAAACTGTCACTGGCAACACTGCTCCTTCGGAATCCAACCCGGTCAAACCATTCGGAATTTGATTCGGAATCCTGAATGGAGTCAGTATGGATTCCAAATCAAATGCAACAACCGATTCTGAGTCGGAATCGGTTGTTGCATTTGATTTGGAATCCATAAAGACTCCATTCAGAAATCCGAACCGGTTCCGGAATGAGTTTAACTGGGAATCAGACTAATTGCAGTAACTTCAGTTCTAAAGCTAATACTTGTAACTGTGGGTGAGCACTTACATGAAAGGTAATAATCACATTTATTAGCCTTACCAGTTTTTTGTGAACTGCTCTTGCCTAAACTGAAAGTTATTGCTATTTAAAAACGTTGTTTATAAACAACATGGGCATGGAGCGGTTAACAAATCGAACGACGATTAAAACATTTACCGTATCCAAAACGAGAAGTATTAATGCAAGATTGTTTTATCAAACTTTTTTAGTGGACTTTTAGTCCAATTATTTTGAAACAACCCCATTTTTCGTTTTGTTTCCCAGGTCCAAGTATTTTTCACATGGAAAATAAAACATAAGTGAATCAATGGATTAGAAATGTGTGAGGCGTTAGAACATCTTCTTCAGGATGCGACCCCGAGAGTGTGAGAGTTTAAAGTTCAGCAATATAGCAATAGAAAGGCTCCTAAACTTACTGCGACACGAAACCCACGGCATGAACATTAGGCAGATGAACAGGAACCACTGGTGTTGTTGTCTTGTTGTCAACTTCATCTCTGTAAAATCACACACAATAACGGTTGGTTCATTAGTTACAACATTTTATTAGTTTCACACACACACATACAAAAACTAAACGCACAGAAAATCTAGTCAAAATACACGTAATTCACGGAGGCCTGCTAGGCGATATAATTCTCCCGCCAAACACCTGTAACTACCATAACAGAGCAGCGCAAGTGCGTGTCTTCCTTCCTGAACCACCGAACGTCTACTGATGGGTAAGCATGGAAACCTTCTTGCAATTAGCAGCGGACCGGCTTACCTGCACCGTAGAGGTCATTGGTTGCCCTGATGACCGACTAATTGATTAATACTGTAAAAACTAGATCACACTGGCAGAGCCCTTTCGCGTGTGAGGTTACCTCTAAAATGTTGGTATTAGAATTCGACGGCAGAATTTGTGTTGGGTAACACGGTATTATTGAAGAACGAGGGGTGAGACCGATAGGCGGGATTTAATTATCCCGTGGCAAATTAGAGTTAAACAAAAATTTTCTGCACAAGTTATGGTTTCTAAAGTGTCATTAGGATTCTCGTCGTCTTCGAAGTTTGTTGTGTTTGTTGTTGTGGAAGGTTATGTTATTGATAAATTTTTTTTTTGAATTCGTTGCAATTTACCACATCCCGAACATGGAAAAAATTGACTCAGCCGTTTGGATATCGATTTGTATTTGGATTTTGATGAAAAAGCTTTTAACCCTTAAATTCATAAATTTCATTTTTCCTTAGTACTCATTTTTCAGGATGGATATGATATATACCACTTGTTGAGGCTTAATATCACCAAATTCGGAATGTTGTCAACAGTGGGTATACATTTTAGGGTTATGTTCGTAAACCAAATTCTATGACCAGCAAAAATACCTTATCGTTACAGATGTACTCTGAGTCTACCTGCTCGAAGGGCATCGACCGTGGCTGCTGAGTAAGAATGCCTCGATTATTGATGGTACCTACTGCCACTGGCTCATGTGAAGCCGATCGACGCGTCCGACTTCGTCACGTTCCGATTGTGATGGAAGGGCGTATGGGGTTGCTGGAATTTTACGGCTCATTGGGTAAAAGCATCAGTGCGGCAGTGATGGCAATTTGTTAACAATCGTTAACGTAATATTAACATTATGTTCAGACACAGAAGGTGAACCGGTACGAGTTGTACTGGTTGGTAACGGAGTATGTATATCAAAGTCAAGTTCACGGCCGCCTCGGATGATTGCATTAATTATGCAGATAATGTGTAGGTAAGTTTGATACTATTTCCTTCATATTTTCAAACTCATCTCTTAAGTTATGGTCGGAGAAATTGCTCAGTTTGACGTTGGTTTTGTCTATTGTTTATGTGTTTTGTTTAGCCACCGCATTCTTGTTGGAGGTACACAGCGTTCACGGCCAAATGCGGAATAACAAGTTTTGCTGTGCCGCTTCGGGTGGTTTTTTCACCTTTCGCTTTCATTCATAGCGTTCTTACATTGCGCCCTGCATTAGGGCAGCCTTTTCACACTTATACAGCAATAGCTATTTATCAGGAAACTTATTGCATTTGTCAGGGTCGATACCAATAAGTCCCAGGTGGAAAAACATGAAATAAACCACTTTTGTTCTGATACCGCATACTCCGTCTCTAGACTGCTCGGTCTCGTTGTGCTATTTGGAATTGTTTTAACAGCATATCTTCGCTGGCCCTAATTTCGCACGTGTGCGCAACGGTATTCTAAACGTGCGCCGGTCACGGAAAAATAATGTTTTTGAATTACAAGCGAGTACAGAATTTGTCCATTTTCTCGTTTTTTAGAATGATAGAACAAATAACTTAATTTATATGATTATATTTTTAAAAATGATACCCAAAAGGTTTGAAAGGTTTGATTCCCAATCCCGCACATAGGGTTAAAGATTTTCCCAAAAGAGATTTCTCTAACCCGAAAAGAGGTGAATGACCCTAAGGTTAAAACCTCAATAATTAAATAAAATAACACATACTAAACCAGTTTCAAATACGCGCTGAACTACTTCAAACATTTATTTATTTATTCATTCTTGGTTTTTAGAGTAACATTCGATAAATATGGTTAAGCGTCATATCACAGAGATGAAATCAGCATATCGTGTTTTACTTCATAGTTTCCAAAATGGGACATTTTGAAAGGCAATTAAAAAGAAATGAAACAATTGAGGGCTAGAAATATGCGTTGCGTTTCTCTTAATAGCATACGTTTAATTAAATGCACAGTTAGCAGTAAACTGAAAGAATTAAAAATAGTAATTTGACCTCCGTAGTTATATTCCGTTGTTTGAGGATGAATAGTTTCTTGATCAAGCATGAGGAATAATGGAGTAGAGCGGATTTACCGTGAATTCGCTATTCGAACTCCATTGTCCAAGTCAGCAAAGCATTCTTCGCACTTCAGGATGCGCTTAAGGTGAAGATATGTGGAAGCCAGCAACGCACGCTTGTTGCTAGGCACCGACGCGCTTGTTTGCATTGAGAAAAATGGAATTCGAAGTGGAAATTCAAACGCACAAATGAGAATTTTCGGACATTTTCCATCGGTCATCTGCATATTGGCAGAAAATTTGAAGTTTTGTTAGTAAACGATTAAAGTTTCGCGGGTGTTCTTGCAGTGGTGTGTGATTAAAGTGCATTTGAAAAAGTGCACTAATAATAAGAAGAAAAATAAGAGTGTTTCGAAAAGAAACCCCAAGTGAAGAGGGGTGATATTTTCGCACAAAATAAGAGCTACAGATGGAATTCCGTCAAAAACTCGGGTCCATTATATAGGAAAATGTTCTAGCTTCCTCAAGTAGCAGTTTGGTGGTACACCGGCAAGGTTAGTGTATTGAAAAACGTATTTTTATATTTGCTCATGTCAGATACATGGTTAGGCAGGGGAGAGGGGTGTGTGCGGTGTAGGAGCTATGTTTTGGCTCGCATGTATAATGTCCTTAAGGCTCTTTTCGTAAGCGTAGAAGAAATTGCAAATTATTTCTGCGTTGAAATTATCGCATATTAAGAGATACAGTAAGATTCCATTTCTTGGCATGCTCCATTTTTGACAACAAATAAGTTCCGTTTTTGACAAAATATGGGTTCCATATTTGGCAACATTGTTGTTGTACATAGTAAATCTTTTTAAAAATGCTCAATTTTGTTGTTGTAATAATTGATATTACTTTTGACTTTATTTCCAAACATGAGAGTCATATTTACTATATTACATGGGAGCTGGCATAGCGAATAAAATTAAATTTGCTGATTTTATTCTATCATTTCATTCCATTTCACATATTCTCATATGATTAAAAATTCTTGTAACATTTTTTATGTCAAAAATTGAAAATAACTGCTTGGTTCCATTTTTGGCAATTAAAAAAAAATATTGTTTCCAAAAACGGAATCCTGCTGCACCAGCAAAGCAAAAGTTTGTTCACAAACCTTTTTAGCCATTGTGGAAAGTTAATATGGAGTATGCTACTATATGTCAATAGAAGCTAATCTTCATTGATAGATGGGTGAAAATGAGCAGTTTGGAAGTCTATCGCTAAATTGTAACATTTTTTGACGCATTAAATGCGGACGAAATACGAGAATAATTCATTAGTGTCTTTTTTGATTTTCGCTGGTGCATACTATTATCAGATTCTTTAGGTTTCTAACTCTTAATGTTATCCACAAAAATTGTTCCTTCTCCGAACAACGCAGAATAACCAAATTTTTGTTAAATACATTTTAGCGTGTAATATTAATGTTCTGTAAATTTAGTGAAATTTCTTTATATAGTTTGGTACATTTTGTGAAATTTCTTTCTATAAATTAACATCGCCAGAAAATTTAGCCAAGCAGACTTATAAAAAAATCAGCTCGCGCATCCCAAGAACTCAAACATTTCCCATCGCAAACATAGAAACGACTCGGGACAGTGAACGCGGCGGTATGAAGAGTGTTTGATATTTAGCGCCAAAAATAAATTTCATGTCGCCGAAAAATATAAACAAACAATAATTCGAAACAGATTAGGATTTTTGATCTGGCAAGCAATGTGAAGTTGCGGCAAACGAGGTCAGATTTATGTGACAACCAGGATTATGACCCAGGCCGGGGCACTCACCGCAAAGAGTGTCTTCAAAAACGTCGACTGCCTCTTTTAGACAAGACTGTGGTTCGGTGTTTTGGTCTGAATTGACATCGTGTGGTTATGTAAAGCCAGTTTTAGAGTTGTATAGATTCATAAACATAAATTTTTATACCTAAAGACTGCAATACGCCAAACTTTCCGGAACTTCAGTAAAGCGAAGGGTACTGATCAATTACGAAATAGCAGTTACACATATTAGATGTTACTAAAAATGAAATGGAAGGAAGCTCGGAGAGAAGTTACAGCTGCTATTGTGTAAAATTTTATTAGAGCGGTTCATCGTTTCTTAATTTGAATAACGAATCAATTTTGGGCCACAGTTTCTATGTAGTGCCATAACTTCGCGAACAACCTTTAGTTTTAAAGCTAAAACATATCTATTATACTAGAAGTCAACATGAGTACTACATCAATACCGCTCAGTTTGATGCATTTTACCTCGGACTGAGCTAATTGATAACAGAAATGCAAGTGCCGATGGTTCATTTGTTTATTTTTCCATTTTACCATGCATTTAATAGAGCTGACATAACACAATGACAATTTACGAAAACCAAGTAACAATACGCCAATAAAACCACCTATTTAAACACTATCGTGATTACGATTTCAATATGAATACGTCTTTTAACGAATGTAATTCACAAAAAAAAATCTTTATTTTCAAAATACGGGGCTTAGTGTTATTCTTAACATACTGAACGTGAATGATATTACGATCCTGATGTGATGAAACTGGACACAATGTGACTTCGGAAAATCCCATTTTGGTTTTTCGATAAACATTTCACTTCACTAACCGGCTTTGAAATCAATCAATATTGTGTTTGCGAAGCCTTTTCAGATGACTTGGACTCAAGATAATTAATTTTTGAACCTTGCGTTTCTTGCTGCATAAAATGGAATAACGATGATTTTGTTGATCGAGTGCCTGTGGACGTGACCTTTGCTTTTGACATTAATCCGATTTAATCACAACTGAAATCAGCAGCTCAAGAATGTCTACTTCTGATCGGTACATTAATTCAACAATGCTCTTAAATTTTTTTTCTTTTGAAGTTTTCCTGGTACCAGAAGTACAGACAGGTAGTATGATTGTATGCGCCTATCCTCATCGCGGGGTCCCTAAAATCCCGGAGCCCCTGCCACGAGCCCAGTGTGCCCATGCATAAAGACTGTACTGATTAAAAATCGGTTAAAGGAAACTACTTTGTGAGAACCGGATATATTTTTTACGGTTTTTATACTGAAAGTTTTACAACCTAGAGCTCCTGTTCAAAGTTTACGATTGAAGATTGAATTCTAATATATTTGAAGCGGGTTTCTCGAAGCATGTTCTGTCCTTGTGACTATTATTTTTGTTCGCTCATGAAGTTCTAGAGATTTTTCTAACCCTAAAAAGGAGGCGAATAACCCTTATTTTGAAACCACAATATTTAAAAAAATCGAGGATCTTCCAGTTTCACTACCACTCACTCATTTTTTATACTTGGCAATGAAAATTTAAGGAAATAGGTCACACAAATTGGATTAGATTTTTTTACTCCATGAAAAGAGGCGAATGATAAGGATAAAGCCTCTTTAAACGAAATAAAAGAACGATGAAACATTTGCAATTGCTTGATTTGAATGTTACTATGAAAAAAAAGTCCGCAACACTTTGCGTCTAAATTAGATGCAGTAGATCTACTGCAAGAATTGGTACTAATAAAATAACGACAGAACCCAGATTAATCAGTAAAAAGTCCCCTTCTGCGTAAAGAAATAGCACGGTGCTACAGTGATTTTGTACTTTTCAAGTGACCTAGTATAGGTTGTAGATCTCGCCAAATGCAACACAAGACAATGTTTTAAAAATGTTATATACCCTCAAAATCTTAATTTATGGCAAAAAAATTATATTTCGAGACTTTCGACATTAAAAGAATTTATACGCGGTCATTTTTCAACCGATTTTAAATTTTTTGAGTGTTCTGGAAAGAAGAAGAAATGATCTTTTCAATGGTATGTTCTTTTGTCAAAAATACTTTGCAGTTTTTGGTCAATAATATGAAAACAATCAAAATTTTGCGATTTTTCCATGAAAATTATGAAATTTACTCAACATTCTTCTAAAGAAGCGTCTTTCTTTCAATAAAATTTTAGAGAGAGCATTGAATTTCGCATCCAACGATCCATTTATTATCAAAATCGGTTGAAAAATGGCAGTTATTTTTTTTTTTTTCAAATTAGAAACTTGCTCGCATGAACTCTTAAGGGGTTAGTGATGTATTGTCTCGCACTATAAGATGCTATAATTATATCTTCCGTTATTTTTTCCAATTTTAAGCTCAAAGTTCACACACATACTTTTGAATGTATAAGTAATCGAGCAAAAAAAAAACTATATTTTTTAAATTTAAAAAAAAATCTAATCTATTAAATCTATTCTATATTCATGATTTTCGGCATTAAAAAAATTATTCGCGGTCATTTTTTCAACCGATTTCAAATTTTTTGAGTGTTCTGGAAAGAAGAAATGATCTTTTCAACGGTATGTCATGTTCTTTTGTCAAAAATACTTTGCGGTGTTTGGTCAACAGTATATGGAAACAAATAAAATTTTGCGATTTTTCCAAGAAAATTATGAAATTCGCTCAACATTCCTCTAATTAAGCGTCTTTCTTTCAATAAAATTTTAGAGAAAGCATTCGGTTTCGCATCCAACGACTTATTTATCATCAAAATCGGTTGAAAAATGGCAGTTATTGTTTTTTTTTCCAAATTAGAAACTTGCTCGCATGAACTCTTAAGGGGTTAGTGAGGTATTGTCTCGCACTATAATTTGCTATAATTATATCCTCCGTTATTTTTTTTTCAATTTTAAGCTCAAAGTTCACACACATACTTTTGAATGTATAAATAATCGAGCAAAAACAATCTATTTTTTTAAATTTAAAAAAAAATCTATTTTTTTAAAAGTTTATGCAAGTAAGTTTCTAATTTGTAAAAAAAATAATAACTGCCATTTTTCAACCGATGTTGGTCGTAAATAGGTCGTTAGATGTGGAATTAAATGTCTTCCCTAAATTGCTATTTAAACAAAGTCGCTTCCTAATAAAAATGTAGAGCAATTTTCATATTTTTGTTTAAAAAAATCGCAAAATGATGGGTATTTTCATATTGTTGGCCCAAAACAACATTGTACATAATATAGCATACTTTTGGAAAGCTAATTTCTTCTTCTTTCCAAAACACTTAGAGAATTTAAAATTTGATGAAAAATGACCGCGTAGAAAATTTTGGCGTGCTGAAAATCCTGAAAAATATTTTGTTACTATAAATCAAGATTTTGAGGGTATATTAAATTGATCAACCGTGGTTTTATGTTGTACTTGACGAGATCTGCAATCTTTAACAGACCAATATAAAAGTACATTCATTTTTTTTTTGTAGCACCGTGTAATCATTCCAGATGCGAATGGACTTTTTCTCATAAACCACTGCAATGGTAAACCAAGAATAATAATTACGTATGTGCACCAGTAGAAAACCGGAGCAACCTTATTCGTCATTTGGCTGTCCCTCTTTGGTTATAATAGGTTTTACCCTGCCCTAAACATATAATTTCAGGTAATACCTATACTTCTGGATAATACCATCTTGCAAATTCAACAAATTCAAATTAACTTCATCTGTAGCAATGACCGGAATAAGCATGTCAAGATTCAGACTACGCTTTCACTTACCTGACAACGGATTTAAGCAGGGCACAGATTTCGAGATAAGGTGGACTTCCCTTGTAGGAACTATACTGGCGTTTTTGCTTACTATCACGAGATCTATTAATGATTAATGGCAAGCTCACTTGCACGACCAGACGCGCACTTTGGATCGACAGAATGGTAATTAGAAACACACAGGGTGAGTTTTGTTGAGCAACGACTGACGACTATTGATGGACAGCAGAGCACCTAGCGCACTTAAATAGCACATTGGGTCGCTGGAATTGAGCTCGCTGTACGGGCGGTACCGTCCCAAGTATATTTCATTCATAAAAGTTGGGAATTATTACTCTTCCTTTCTCCTCCTCGCTAGATGAACCCGTGACGGTAAAGGGATTTCTGGTTTTATGGGTTTGGATTATTATTTTTGTCCTTTTCTTCGAAAGAAAGGCTGCACAATCCTTCAAAATTGTGATTTTTTTGTCCGAGTTCAGTAAGGTATGGTTGGCTCTCACTTAAATGACTAGTTTTAAAAAAGCTTTAAGTTGCTGTTTAATAGATAGAAGAGATCATTATGTTTCTGTTTAATAGATATCATTACTAACTGTCTGGTTGGCTTCAAAATTTTAGATATCTGCCATATAAATATACCACCTTCGGCACTATAAAAGTTTTAGAGAAAACCATGACATACTGAAACATGTCTCAACATCTGGGTAGCTGCCAAATATACATGCAAACTGACAACTTTTATTGAATATAAAATCTTTAGCTATCGTTAGATGAATTACTTAGCATAGCTCAGTTACACCCATTATTAGTAAATTAACATAGTTTGTTTTATTGAACCTATCCTGCTGTGGTATGGTACAGACTTTCACCTACCCTGAGGTGGCTAGAGTTAGTGCATATTGATTGACGAGTAGTAAAATGGAGCTTGTCTAGCGTGATGTATTCTGGCGCGCAATGATAAGCGACTACAAGTGTCATTTACATCAGCAGGCTTTGGCAGGAGCGGCCTCTAATACTATGCTGTTTTACATTGGTGGGGGAAGACGGGATAAGAATGCTCGATGGAACAGGACGGACGGATGGACGACCCAAAATTAATTTTGTGAAAATTTTTCAAAATTCTTGTCAACGTTAAAAGTTAGTTTGGAATGACTATGACAGACAATTAATGGACAATCGTTACTTAATTTGTTATAAATGTCAACTATCTCCCTAAATACTTTGACTGAAACTATAATTTTTTAAATTCCAATCTGTAACTGTACAAGTATAGTGTGATCAACGATTTGTTTTGCTCCATCTGTCTTAATGTTCTGATAGGTGGAGCAAAACCGCGAAAATCGCTATTCGGTCGCATCATTTTCATGGCGCAATCTGAACAACCGGTATTCTACAGATCCGGAATAAGTTTTTCAGAGGCACAGAACATTTCAACACCATTATAAATACTTTAGGCGATCCATTTCAAATGTCTAAATTGATTGACAGAAACACACACTCAATTCAATTCGGCAATTTCTGTACAGCAGGTATCTCAGTAGAGTGACATTTGTTTATAAGCGTAATTAATTTCGGCAACCAATGCAAACAGATTCAACTGATAGTATGCATTAGAGTGACAGGAAAAAAATGACCCCTATCGGCCCACCTCTGAATCGATTCCTAGACCCACCAGGAGTACTTGCACCAAATTTGAAGCAAATCGGACAAGTCTAACTACCGGACCAACGTGCCTGAAGTTTGTATGGGATTTTTCAACAATTTACATGGAGAAAACCCACCCGCTCGCATTTTCGCCGCTAGGTGGCACTGTATGCATCTTATTATCACTGTAAGTGAAAATAAGAAAGATAATTTAATTGTCTACAACTTTGTCGAAGACTACTGGTAAATCCGGCTTTGTTGAAAGAAGTTATTGAACTTTAAACGAAGTGACGTCTGAGTCAGTTTTGCATGGGGCCTAACAGTGCATGGTTGTGTATTAGTACTCGATTCACACGAACTAAACATTTTTGTGAAATAATCGTTAGGTTTAGCTCAATGGTATGTTCAGAAGAATTATAGTAAATAATACGATTCATGCTTTGATTAGAAAATTTTAGTTCCACATGTTGCCGAATAGAGGGCGCCAACACTAACTTTTCAACGGAGAGAGATAGAAATTTGGTGTCTTCTACAAAGTTATAGAACAGGCATGTTTCAGTATTTCTTTCGAACATTTTGATACTTTATCTCTCTTCTATGAAAAGTTAGTGGTGGCGCCCTCTATTCGGTAACAGGTGGAACTTAAATTTTCTAACCAAAACATAACTCGTATTATTTACTACAATTCTTCTAAACATACTATTCAGCTAAATCTAACCTTTATTTCGCAAAAATGTATAGTTCGCGGGACTCGAGTACTGATACACAACCAAGCACTGCTAGGCTCCATGCAAAACTGACTCAGACATCACTTCGTTAAAAGTTTAATAACTTCTTTCAACAAAGCCGGATTTACTAGCAGTCTTGGACAAAGTTGTAGACAATTAAATTATCTTTCTTATTTCCACTTACAGTGATAATACGATACATACAGTGCCACCTAGCGGCGAAAATACGAACTAGTGAGTTTTCTGCGTTTAAATTGTTGAAAAATCCCATACAAACTTCAGGCACGTTGGTCCGGTAGTTATACTTGTCCGATTTGCTTCAAATTTGGTGCGAGTACTCCTGGTGGGACTAGGAATCGACTCAGGGGTGGGCCGATTGAGTTTTCAAAAATTCTTCATTTTTCTGGGCAGTCTAGTATGCATGCTAAAAACTTTTCTAGAATAATTTTGTACGTGCAAAATTATGAGTTTTTTCAGGAATGGAAAGTAGATTTGGTACCCATTTCGAGCTATAAATTTATTTTACTTGGGATGGTACTCCTACTCCCTTTTCCCCTACAGAGAAGATTAAAAAGTGCTGAGAATTTTACCGGCCATTTGTCAACTATATGGTCCACAATTAAAAGTGATTTTATTGTTGGTCCATTAAAGTGGATCTTGAATAATTGGTATATCTATGGGTAATTATTCCCTTTGAAGTGCGCAAATATTGTTTAAATACGATATAATCTGAGCTTAACGTGACTGAGTAGCTCGGTTCGAGTTTTCAAGTCGATGCCACAATGAAAACCCAACTGGATCACTAGAGCCCTTCATAAATAAAATTGAAAGCCACAGAAACCGGCATGTGACTTTGAAAACTTTGTAGCATCCCAAGACCAATTCATTCGTTTCCGGCAATTCACCGATTAAGTTTACCTTGCGACAAATCCTGCATGAATTCCAGGAGTATTTAGTAGAACTTTCTGTTTATGGGTTTCAAGGCGGCGTCGATTCAGTGAACTGAATTCCGTTGAAACTGATTAAGCTGATTCGTATGACCCTGCTGAATGGTTGCAAATCTTGTGACATTGCATACTAAATTTCGATTTCCGAATATCACCATGAATTTGGTGAATTTTGCCAACCCAAAATGTCAGCAAAAGTTCCAGCAGAAATATTTCGCTGAAATTTCAGCAATTCGAAACTGTCATATTTTTGTTTTGATTTGCTGAAACTCAGCAAAATTATCATTCCTTCATTGATTGCTTCAGTTATCGAATTCTATAGATTGAAGGCACAATTTGCTGATTTTCAGCAAAAAATTGGCATTTTCGGTATTCTGCAAAATCAAAATTGAAAAGCTGAATTTTTAGTAAATCCTGTTTTGCTGGAATAGTGAAATATCTTCAATACAAAACACCGGCATGTGGTGTTGCTTGCAGAACAGTGACAGAGTCGTTTCTCGACAAACGTATGATTTGGGGCACAACGGCCAAATGTCAAAATTCACTTTGAGGATAAATTCTGGAGAAACCCGTATTATCCAAGCACATTTCTCTCGAAAGTGAAAATTTTTCTCTTTTATTTGCTATTAACAGCTGTGCCGGGGGATTAATGATTCGTTCGGAATTTCCCCCCAAAGTTAAGATTGTCAGTTGTTAATTGTAAACTGTTGTCATTGGAGCCGGGATACGAACTAGAACCAGCCAGCATTCCGGGTCATTTCCCGGTTGAGCTTACTGGGAAATTGGGTCATTAAATTAAGAATACATTTTTTAGACAAATCGATATAGCTCGCTTTTCTAAATGTATGCTATATATGTTCAACCCTAAGAGCTTCAGAACGATTTTTCATTTAAGATTTTGTTGGCGGCATCCAACGGGGAAAACAGATCACAATGGTGAGTTATACGAAAGCAATTATGTGACAAAATCACCCAGAGGCAGGATTCGACCCTGCAACCCTTGGGACTCCGGCACAATGCACAAACTCTTATGCTGTCCCTGGGCTACGAGGACGTCCCAAGAAGAACACACATTTAGATTTTTCATTGATTTTCTAAGATTATCAAAAGTGTTCCTTGCAGGCACGTAATCAGAGGAGGACTAGGGGGCTAAATCCCTCCCCAAGAATTCTTCGATCTACATATATTTCATCGACTTTCAACAAATTTGTATCTCATCAGGTTTGAACAAATTGAAGAACATCGATATTTTACACCACCAAAAACAACGTTCACGATAGTCAGTGTGCTTTCTGCTTCCGCTAGAGCCAGAGCAAAGCGCACAACAAAAACAATTTCGTTGATATTATGTGCTTAGTCTGAAGAACAAAAGAAACACACTATAATCATTGCCTTGGTGATCTGTCGAGATGAGTGAATCGCAGAAGCAAGAAGTGGTGCTACGGTGGCTATTGATCCGGTTTTTTTTGCATAGGACCGAGCATTAGTGATGTTGAACTTTGCTGAGGGTGAAAATGGAGCTTAAGCTTACGGAAGCCACATTTATCGAGTTGTACCATGTCAGGTATTCAGTGCGAATAACGTCCACAAATTGACCCAGCCGAAATAATTTATTTTGTATAACATCGTAAAACACGGGGTTGTATTAGACAACGCCACAATCACGATCATCATCTATATGGACGATACGAAAATCGAGGTTCGGTTATAAGATCTAGCACCGCTTACTTGCATGGTGATCATCAAAACATCCATTAGCAAGGACACATATAGGAAATACTTCTCAGTATTTCAAATGTGTTTTTGTGGTGTAAATGTGAGTGGACCGACCCATATTCTACTAACTGACCCTGTAGCATGAAACATAATGCGATTGTATTCTTACACAAAGAATTCTTTGCACATATTAAAGACAAACGAATACGAGGCAGTTTTGTTGTAAGACGGCACATTACAAACTTCCTTACTCAGAATACACTGAGGCTAAACTTTTATCTAAACCCCTATCCATAACCTCCAAACCCATTTCCTTAATCACAAATGGTTGCCAAATTTGTGACAGTTATTCGGGAAATATTGAGAACTGCAAAAGCTGTGCCACATGCCTCAGAATCAACAGTTAGTACCTTCATTGAGGAAGCTTACACTCGTGATCAATAAAGGCAAGAAACAAAAAAGAACATCTTTTCGCAAACATGCAAGCAGCAACACTATGATGACGGATAAGTGTACAATAGCTACATATAAATGATCGACAACCTAAACCTTTAAACTAGTTATTATTTTTATTCTTTACATCATGTAAATTTAGAAAAGACTCACGGCTCCGTTTAACTAAAGCGCTCTACCGAGGCAAGTAAACGAATTTTGACAAAAGATACAGTAAATTTTATAGAAAATTGAGTATTAGGTCTCCCCAAAAATGAGCTAGAGTTTGTCACGTTTAACAAAACTCGGATATAGTGTCCAGAGCCGGTTGGCCAGGTTGGCTCCCGCCAAGGGCGCCAACCTTAGGGGGGCGCTGAAATCCTAATCTACTTTATATAATAAGTGAGGATAAATGTTAAAATAAGACAAACTAAAATCGAACTGAAAATGAAAGACAATGTAAACATCAAACAAGCGCATAACTGCTACTCCACCAAAGGTGCCAAAAGTTTACCCTACGGTCCTGTCAGTCTCTTCCAGATTTATTCATAATATATGGTGTTATTCTGAAAAGAAAAGTGGATAAAACAATAAACAACGAACGTACTCGAGTTGCACAATACGAAAGTTTCAACAGCAAAGACTTCAAATTAAAAAAAATAGCAAAAATATTGGAAACTTTATCGCTTGTTTACTCAGTTTCATAGAAATACAATGAGTTAGATTTGTGTTCATGGGTAATAAAGCAGCCCCTCCCCTTAAAGCTGTAGCACTGATCGTGTAGTAAACTAGATCAATTCTAATCGAGAACACAACACTACGGCGTACCTTGAGAATTAAAGCCTACTCGATGCCAGGAATAGTTCTACCATATCACAAAGTTGTCGGTCATCAACGAGTTCTGCACTAAGTTAAATCGCTGGTTGAAATGTCACATGAGATTTTTGGTGTTCCTGGAAGCACCGAAAACTCATTGACTTATTCTAAATTTCTGAGATCAAGGACTGTTTACTTCGGTTTTGTGTCAGAAATTGCTAGAGCTGGTATATTAGGTAACTTCTCAAGAAAAAAAGCTTATGTAAGGAATCTCATCTGCCTATAATTCTTTGGAGCAGTAAAAGATGTCCTCACATGGGGATCATCTTCTCAGCCAAGAGAGCATAATGATTTGTCGTGCTGAGTGGTGTAGCTCTTTTCAATATTTCTGTAAAAGAGTACACAGAGTGCTTTTTAAGGGAATGCTTCTGATTCCTCGAGCAAGTAGATCCACGCATGACAAACTCGAATCGGAGAATGCACTGTTATTCTGAACGTTGTGAGCGGGCATGTAGACACGGTATTCATCGTGAAAGCTTGTTGCCAGTAACGTAATATGCTTGCTTTAATCAGAATAACACAGCTCTCAGAATATCTGATAATTGATGCTCCCTCCATTGCCCTCAAATACCTAGTGTCAACGGATTTCATGAATATACAGATTTGTGGCTGGAATTTACATGAAATGAATGACAGTCAAATACAAACGAACGTCGATCGAATCTTTTGAAAATCGGGTTTTTTACCTCATTTTTACGAGTTTTCAAGAATCGTAAGTAAATATACTGAACGGATGGTGAAGGAACAAATATTCACATAAAGTCTTCGAATTGTTGTGTGATAGAAGCGGGTTGAGCTCCCTAATAAATCGTCAGCTTAATAAACTGATCTACCAATTCAGTCTTGCGGAACAATCCTCTGTCCGTCGCCTTCAGGTACCTAGCGTCATTTCCATTATTTCCAAGTCTTTCGAAAACATGCTCCTTCCATAACTTTAAACACCTGACTTTGGATGATATTAGAAAAAAATCTGCATCGAACTTTATTTAAATTTTAACAGAACTGTAGTGTTTTTGGTGCTTCAGATTGATGGCACTACTTTCCGGTTAGATTGGTTAGACAAATGCCGCAAAGGGCGCAAGACTGAGACTCCGCCAAGGGCGCCAGAACGCCACGCTACGGCTCTGATAATGTCAGATATTGGACGGAAGAAAGTCTTATTTAAATGGAAATTTTTTAAACTGTACACCGATTGAATTTTTTGACGAGGTCAGTACACTGTGCTTTTACTATAAACATCAGACATTACACTCAAGCGTGGACGACAAAGGAAATATTTCGATTAGCTGAGAACAGGCAATGTAATATATACAGGTATGGCGAAGAGGGCTCTTTGGTATTCGTAAGATGGATCTTACATGAGTGGTGTGAGTGATCACAGAATAAATCGACTTGCTTTCGTCATACCGTTCGTTTCGCTTCCATTGAATCGTGTGAACACTATGACGTCAACCCGATGCGCTTCTGGATTGTTTACCTGTTATACTAGCAAACCGTGTATTATGTAGTCAACCTACGATGGGCCTAGCCGCTTCTAGGCCCATGTCGCCAGTGCAATAGCATTGGGTTGTTTTGATTTTAACAAAGGGAGATGTTTGCTAAAAAAAATGACTGCCTAGCAGGAGACTGGCTGAGAACGTTATAACCTAGAAGAAAATTTTGTTTTGTTTTTTGGGGATATGCACACACCGGCAAATGAATTATATATGACACTAAAAATTACTGCTGCGCCCACTTTTTTCGCTAATTTTTCACAAAGAGGCAGCTTAAGTAAATTTATTCAAACTTTTTTAAATTATAAGCATCATCTAGATAATAAAGAGTAAAATTTCCATAATCGAATATTGAAAAATAATCGGTGACAGAGCATTTCCCAAAACGTCTTTTGAAAGATGCGTGGTGCGGTGTATGATACAACTCGGCGTGGAAGTATCTGAAATCAAAAATCTTGTTAAGTTTACTTTAAGTATGAGGTAATCCTCCTTCCCTACGTCGTTATTAAGTTATTATTTTCGTTTTTCAACAGTTTGTGGCCTATTTAAGCAAAAACGCGGCTTAGCACTAAATTTTCTGCCATGTTTAGGGTGACAAACCATCCTAATATGAAAATATAGAAATGTACAAAACGTAGGGGTGAGGCATTTTATACTATATGTTCGAAGTTTGAAAAGAATCGGTTAAGTAGATGTTGCAAGACCGTGTTCACGGACTTCAAAAAATTGGTTTTCAGAAAAACACATTTAATTTTTTTTAAAGTGAGGAAACAATTTTTTTGTAACTTACGCTGAATCGATCCCAGGTCCATAAAGTACGTTCCTGGTAGCAATATCGTTGTATTGGAAAAAAATTCTAGAAAAATTAAATTTTCCGAGTCTGCTTATCCCTACCCCCCTAAATATCAGCTACATTGAATAATACTAAAACATCATATGGCCCTATGACCCAATTGGACTTTCTATGATTTGTGTAGACTGCTAATAACCCGCAGCCTACAGACGAGCACGAAACTTGCTCTATACACATCGCTGATACTCCCTGTTGCTCTGCATGGCCATAAGGCATGGGCGTCGAATGGAGAAAGGCGAAAACATTTGTACCACGAGCTATACCAAGTATACACACACGGGAAGGTTGATATGACACAACAGATTACAGTGCGCTGGACATGTAGCGCGAATGCCGGAAGATATGCCAGCTAAAATCATGCTCAGCAGAGAACCTCGAAGAAATTGTCGATTTTGGGGCGGACCCTGCTGTGCAATCGAAGCAGCAACGTGTGCCGTGGGCGTTCAGGGAGAATAGATAGATAGATGGCGAGCCAAGATCGAGTAAACTGAAAGTCCGCTGTTGGTGCATTAACAATTGATTTCTTAAATAGACTCAATAACACATCGTCCATAAAATACCCCAGAGAATTTGAAATATTATGAGCGTCGGTAAGCAGTTCTTAAATTGCTTGCAATCGTGCAACATTGGAAACTGGCATCGAATAGGTTAAATTTTGCTTCTCAAAATCATTGCACCGATTGACAGCCACCGTTGCCAACTTCCCTATACAGTGGCTAGTGTAACTCTTCCCGTAATAGCTGAAAAAGCAGAAGACGGACGAAATCTATAATTAATCGACCGCGATCGCGAATACATCGATCGTTGGCATTGCACTTTCGCGATAGACACGCCGACCCGGACACATGCCGTGTCCGTTCGTATGTGGTATGCTCTTGCTGTTAGTCAGTACAAGGTAGCTGGCGCATGTCAAGTTCTATACTTGGAAACGGATTTAAAATAGCAGTGCAGGAACGAGTTTTCCAGGTTACTATCAAACGCGTGCCAACTGATTGACAGTATTTTTTCTAAACTCGACAGTAATGTTGTTCAGGAATTAGCGACTGATTGCCCTTTAGAGGAAAAGGGAACAAGTCACACTAGTTAACGATATGTGACATTTGAAAAACGGTAGTTTAGGATATGCTCCAAAAATTATTTATAATATGTACATCTCATGCCAACTTTTCTATCTTGACAGAATTGCCCCCAATTTATTTTTCATATATAGCAGGCATATGTGTTCCTTTGCGTCTAAGCAAAAAAATTCTCTTGAATCTATGTAAAAACCTTTCCAAAACAGACCCCTTCGCCACGGTCCACATTACCATCACCCTTACCTACATATAAGACCTTGCTCAGGGTGACTATCACCCCGAAACCGACCGAAACCGAGCAACAGCTGTTGTCACCATGCTTGACCTCGAATAGTCATATGATTGCGTCGGTAAACGATGCACGAGATGCACTTGTTAACGCGCGGTCCTCCCTCGTGCGCTCTCTCACGGCTTCGGCGCACTGTGGGGATATTTGCGGAAAAAAGAGGCGAAGGTCGTGAGCACCAACCCTGCATGCAGCTAAACTACCCCGTCGGTGCATCTTAAAGCAAGGGTTACTCACTGTCCCGCGGTCTTCGAGTATAGATCGAACCAACGCAGCCTCCACAGAACATTGGCGGGATAATCTGCCAAGTCGAGATATCTACTAGCAGCAATTTCGAATCGTCGCTGTGATAGCACATCACAGCCACTTAGCTGATAAGCCGTTCCAACCTAGGTAAGCCACAGGCAAAGATCTCAGTGTGCCGTGCGTAGTAGTGCAGTCCGGGAATCGTAAAAGATGCACTCTCAATTGCAGTGGAATTATTGTAGTTACGTAAGAAGTGGAAAACGGCATCAATTGCGCAGAACAAATTACGGAGAAACTGTTGTGCATCCTATAAAGTGAAGAGTAAATTTAAAAAAAAAACTAATTGAACACTGTCAACATAATAATGTACTGTTTGTGTTGCATAATTAAGGAGAAGATCCGTCTGATAAAACAGCTGATGTGACAGAGGAACCAGACACAAAGAGAAATATTTTTACAGCGCCTCAATTGCATAACAAAACGGATGCCAATCAACAGTTGCATAATTCAATGATCGAATCGCATCCTTAAGAATTTTCTTTCATCAATGACCAGTCGTAGGATAGGGCAAACGTAATCATTGCTTCATGCACGGGCAAGAATCGCAGCTGTCTTTATACCAGTCGGCTTTACATCGTAACTTGAAATTCAAGTGTAGTGCGAAAAGTACTTTCGAGGAACTGCTTTAGATACAAATATGTTGACTTGATCTCAAATTTAGTGCCTTTTACTAGCTTAATATGGTTTATTTCTTTACCATACTAGTTGTTACTATTAAATTTCAATCCCAACGAAAAGCTTGTTTGCCCTCGAAAATCAGCAGAAAATGGCATCTGGAGTAGAGTGCGAGAATAATGTTTCTAAATATACACAGAATATCATTCAGCGCTTCATATGAGTTTAAATTTCAATATACAATTACATTGACCGTCCTTCGATAGGCTTGACGTGCGTCCTCTTAATTTCTACGATTGTATTACCGAACATCTTTTAACTCAGAAAAATTGTTTAAAGGAGGTGATGCTTTAGTGTAGGAAATTCTCATATTTTTATTTGAAATCATTTATTTGTTAAATTAGTTATGGAATTCGTGTCCATTGTCTCATCAGAATCCGAAACTAACTTAGTGACGGATTGACGCTAGCTTCAAAAACTAAGACACTAATTGTGTTCCTGAGCAAATTCCTGGTTAAGCGTGATGTCCTGCAAGTAAAGGAGTTCATTTTTAAACTGATGAGAACTAGTGAAATTGAATCATTTTGTTTTGGCTTTGCAAGCCAATGCAAGATGTGGTATGTGGAGAAAAAATATTATTTTATTATTTATTATTTATTTGTTAACAAATTTATTTGTGCTTTAGTGTGATAAACTAGGTCATTTAGAAAGGGAGACACTTTTAATTTCGCATATTTGTTAACCTGTCTTTCAATCGAAAAACTTTCTAAAAAACAAACTGACGTTATTATATTTATATCGCGAAAATAACTGAAGAAAGTATTCATCTCTCTTTTCTGTTGATCTACCTGCGCCCACCTTCACCAGTCACGATCTTGGCTAGTTGGTTCAGCGAATTCCTCATCCGACCAATGTCGCTGGGGATTGCTCTGTTCATCTTCAGATTCCGCTACATTATCATCCAATACTTCGTAATTGGACGGAACTGTGGACATTTTGGTGGATTCAAGTCTTTTGGGTTGACCTCTACACAATTGCCGTTGTAACATTGGAGCACGCCCCTGCTTTAATGGCAACTGGCTAGATCTTGCCAAAACGCAACTGAACCATCATGGGACTTAATGAAGTGTAAAATCCCTTTGTTGAGACACTTCCTTCCGAGTGCATATACATCCGAATTCATAACCTGATTTGTCATACTGGTGTTCTGCCCTCAGGAACGGATCCCTTGCTAAATCATAAATTGATTAGTGAACGTTTTCGCGAAAACAAAAATGTGTTTGAAATCGGTATTGTGTTTCATCGTCGATCAAAACACATCACGCTAGTTTCGTTAGCACCAGAGTCTATGTAATATTAGAGCTCCGTACAGGGAAATAAGCAACACTGAATAAAATGATGACTACGTCTTTGTTTCTGGGAACCATAGCTTTTGCTGTAACTTGGAGTGATTTCAACCGAGCTACACAATAAATTCTCACGGAATGAATCAAAAAGCTACTGTTTCGGGGCTTACAGTTCTTTATTTAAAATACTCTTCCATGTAATTTTTTGCACATTGATGCAAAAGAATTTAATAAAATGCATTAGTGTCTTGTCTATTGAAAGAATTTAATAAAATGAATTAGTGTCTAATCTATTGAAATAATTTGACATTATATTATTTCAATCAACACTAATACCACAGAGAACAGACATGCATGATCGAACAAAAATATTTAAAAAACGCGTGTAAACATTTGAATTAATATACGATAAACAGTAGCGCCGGCACACCAACCTATCCCAACTATCCGTCAAATCCATTCCGGAACCGGTTCGAAATCCTGAATGGATTCAGTATGGAGTCTTGCTCAAAGAAAACAACCGATTTGAGCTGGAATTCATGCTGGAAGTCCGAACCGGTTCCGGACTAGTTTGACTGGGTAGAGGAATAACCGCTGTCAATTCTGTCAAACTCAGGCACAAAAAAAACATGACGACAGCAGCGCACCTGATTTGGATATCCCAACTACCTTCGAAACCGTTGGAGATTTTACACAAGTTGAATGCTGAAGATGGACGTCTGCTCTCTGTGCTAATACTTACTTTGCACGATAGGTAGGCACATGTTCGATTGGTAGATTTGAC
Source organism: Topomyia yanbarensis (assembly GCF_030247195.1). NCBI lineage: Eukaryota > Metazoa > Arthropoda > Insecta > Diptera > Culicidae > Topomyia > Topomyia yanbarensis. The sequence continues at coordinate 33,951,139 of NC_080670.1, forward strand.
TTCACTGTCGGCGCACCTTTAAACATAAAGAACGCCTTTGGACAACCAGGCCCGTAGCCAGGATTTTGTTTCGGGAGGGGCTTGAAAATTATTGTATAAATGTATTAATTCTGACGACTTGAGATAGTCACTGGAAACTGAACGTAATTATGAAAAGTTCTTAGTGAAAACAATTCCAAAACTAAGACATAGACACTAAACACCCTAAAAATATATTGTCAGTTACAAGAAAGGCTATAGTTCATCGACGAATTAAATTTGATTATTATTAATTTACAAGTTAGAAATTTCTCTAGTTACAAAAATGAATATTCAAGAGTTTAAAGTATTTGGGGCTGCGTGAAAATGCTACGCACTCTAGACTACACGTTCACAATTTGTAAAAGACGCTAAATTGGAATGAGTAGAAAAATATGCAAAAATCCGTCTCACGAAATTTTACACGCATTTGCTAACCAGGAGAACGAAACCATCGTCAAGGTTGTCCCCATGGATAGGAATATATCAGTGTGAAATCCAAGTTCACCGTTGCAAAGAATGTCCGAGCAAAGGGAATGTCGTTAACTCAACTTTATGAAATTTTCAATTTAAATGATACTGATAATGTCGTAATCATAACAATCCTGAGAAAAACACAGGTTTTTTATTTGACTCTCGTGGGAAATGGGTTAAAGCCTATCTTCGACAATATTATCAGGCAACTGAAAATAACTATCTATTTATCTATTTAAGTAAATTCTTTTTAGATATTTTTATATCATTGAACATTCGAATTAAAAATATCGTAGACTGATTTTCTTAGATCCCTGAAACTATAGTAAAAGTCAAAATGTAAAGTGAGTGCAAAAATATTTCACTACAAAGCAAGAATAAGAACCTTAGCTCTATTGACTTTCAGCAATCTTGCAAAATCGTTGAAATTTGAGAAGATTACCAAGCTTAAGTAAATATTATATTTGAACATTTGAAGGTTTTATTTCGGAATTCATGGGTTTTTGGACAATGTAAAATATATATTCCAATGATTTAATCTACTAATGGAAACTACCCAGAATTTAATCTACTGAGCGAAACTGCTCAAAACTTGTTCACTAATCGAAAGAAAATTACTTAGCACTGATTAGTGAATGCTACTAATTTACGTAAAATTTGGTAAATATAACATTGATGACACCACCAAAATATCAAGATTGGAAGAGATGTATGCCATCTTAAAGAAAGTTGTAATGTTTGTCTGATTACAGATTTGTTTTACCACTATTTGGGAAAAAGTTTCAATTAAAGTTGTTGCACCCAACGCATCAAAGTAGTACGCATAACGAAATTATAAGATCAAAGCGCAATTCCGAAAGCACTCGTGTTGAGTGTATAGAAAATAAAGAAGAGTGATCTTGAGTTGATTTCGATTGGTTGATTTTTTTTCCTGTCATATCTCTCTCATTTAAGATTATCTCTCTCATTTTGTTCCATGACGAGCACAAACAGAACGGAAGACTGTCACATACTGAAGACATGAAATCGAAACACTTATCCTAACTTATTAGCTTACGGATTCAATCAGTCCCAACATTTTAGTCACTCTTCGTGACTGCCTATTGTTCTACCACTTTTTGACCCGTCCACTTTCAAAAGAATTTTCTTTAACAAGTTTGTTGCAGATATCACGGATTTACGGATTAACAGTGTATTAGTACGGAACGAATTCCTCGTAAAAATTAAATGATAAAAATGTCAATAAAAATGGTATTGCGTTAAAATGACGCGAAACAAAAACTGTCTTCTCGGCTGAATCGTTCTGATTGAAATACTTTTTGTGTAGCACAGTGCAGAGTGCACAGTGTGCACTGACCTAATACAGAAATTCAAAATTGTGTGCAATTCAAAAACTTATCTTGTACAAATAACAAACGGGGTCGTGGATCTGTTATATATTCCCTTATGTAAACAATAAAAATAATATAACGAGTTTAAATGGTTGTCCGGCAGATTTCGTGCAAGCGCTTAGCCATTGCACGTAGAAACCTCTTTACGAGGGGAGGAAATATTTTTTTCCTCACCAACTATGTCTTGCTTATTTCTATTTCGCTATTGTACATTTCCGTGTCATTATCGTAGTTGCTGCCTTTATGTTCGCGAATATCTGATTTCTTCCTTGCTTCTCGCCCTCAATAATTGCCCTTCCGAATGGATTCCATTTCTCCAAATGTGACATTAATCTGCGAGTAAGCGGTATCCGATCTTGTAGCGGAACATTGATTTTCTCATCGTCCATATACTGAAGGATCTTAATTATAGCATTGTCACACACAACCATGTGTTTCAAGTTGTGCGAAATGAATGGTTTCGTCTGGGCTAATTTGTTGAGCGCTAAATGCCTGACATGGTAGAACTCGATAAAGGCGGCTTCCAAAAGTCTAACCACCATTTACACCTTCAGGAAATGTTTCACATGAATGCTCGGTCCTATGAGAAATATCAATAGTTTTATAATCACCGTATTTGGCTGGAGCACCACTTCTTGCTTCTGCTACTCACTGATTTGATTATAGTAACAGTTTCTATTATTCTTTGGTCAAGGCACACAATATAAAAGTTACTATTTTTGTCGTTCGCTTCGCACTGGCTCGAGCAAAAGCATAAAGCACACTTAATTTCGTGACCAATGCCTTTGGTGGTTAGGAATAGCCTTCTTCAAATTTTTCTCAATAATTTGTTCAAACCAAATGAGCAACAAATTTTGTTAAAAGTCGCCGATTTATTTAAATTTATTTTTGAAAAATTTCGGGAGGGGCTTTAGCCCCCTAGCCCCCCCTCTGGCTACGTGCCTGTGGACAACACCAGCCCAGTAAAGCTCAGCCGGAAATGAACTGGAATTCTGGCTGGTTCCAGTTCGTATTCTGGCTCCAGTGACACAAGTGATTCTAACTAGAATCGGTTGTGTCACTGGAGCCGGAATACGATCTGGAGCCAGCCAGAATTCCGGGTCATTTCCGGCTGAGCATAACTGGGAAGTAGAACAGCTGAAACGGTTTGTTGTTTTAAGCTTCGATTGTGGTTAAGATTTTTGTTTTTGGGATTGCCACAAAAATTCTTAAAGAAGGTATTTGGCACTTGCTTCAAAAACCCAAAAAAATGAATTGATTGTTTGTTTCGATTGTGCTGTTTATCTACTCGGAAACATTTAAAGCCGCACAGTACTCAGTTTTTTGCCAAATCATAATTCGAGATTTTAGGCTCAGTCTTAGTTTCCCGAATAACCTTCAAACACCTTTGACAATAAACGGTTCGACTCCCGACACAATGCTGTCTACATCATTGAAAAAGCTTTTTCGCAAAAGCAATCAAGTTTAGGAGTTTTCCTTGATATTGAAGGTGCTTTTGACAACATGTCTGTTGAATTCATTTTGAAAGCAGCACGAGGTCATGGAATACCTTCATACATCACGAACTGGATACACGCAATTATTAGCAACCGACATCTGTGCTCATCGTTAAGACAAATAGAGATAAGGAAACTGAGTGTCTACGGATGTTCTCAAGGTGGTGTGCTGTCGCCACTTCTATGGAACCTTGTCACCGATGGCTTGTTGAGGAAACTTAACCGGTATTTGCATTACCACAATTTTTGATTTGATCCAACAAGCCTGTATTGTTGAACAATGGTGTCTTCATGTTGGACTATTAGTTAATTTAAATAAAACATCAATGGGGCTTTTTACGTAACGAAGGATTACAACCGGAGCTCGTCCGCTGCAGTTCATTGACTCTGAAATTGTTGCCGCAGATCAAGTTAAGTACGTTGGAGTAATTCTTGACCTCAAACTTGATTGGGCAGCTTACAACGAATCAAGAAAGCTTGCATGGCCTTCGGCCAATGTAGACGGACCTTCGGCAAATATTGGGGACTCAAACCCAAGTAGATTCAGCGCATCCACACAATTGTTCGACAAATACTGGCACACGGGTGCCTTGTTTGGTAGCAGATGGAAGAAGTTATGACATTTCAATCAAAGTTAAACCATCTTCATAGGATAGTGTTGATGGCGATTACTGGTGCGTTCTCCGACACCTACTGCACAACATCCATGATCGAACAAATATGTTAATAGAATGGAATCCATACTGAATCCACTCAGAAGTCCGAACCGGTTCCGGAATGGTTTGACTGGGTAGAGGTATAACCGCTGTCAATTCAGTCGAACTCAGCCACTAAAAACATAACGACAGTAGCGCACCTGGCGGAGGTATCCCAACTACTTTCGAAAACGTTAGAGATTTTTACACAAGTTGTGATAGGGTGATGAGCCCATTTGCGCCATGTTTCTGTTATCACCCTACCCATTTGAAGCCGTTGGTTAGAGCAGTGTCTGCCATCTTTGTTCAACGCATTGAGTCAAATGGTAGCGCAACAATAAGGGGCACTCGATTCGAGTTTTCGTTGCGCTCAAACACGAGAATTTCACTGTTTTCAGTGCATTTGTGTTATTATATTGGTTCTTAACAACGAAGCAAAGCTGTTGATGCCAATTTTTACGTATTCAATTGATTGTAGAGCGAGAAATTAACGAATTAGTGAGGCACCTTGCTTAGTATGGTGAAAATAGGCACTTCACCCTATGTGTTTCTGAAATAAGAAGCGCTTTCCTGCGCATACCGTCTTAATGAGGTTACTGGGTTCTAAAACAGTAACCCAACAGCTCGTGCAACTAGCCACACAAGACTGTGGCCCCAAATGGTTACTTCGGATGAGTATACACTTAATCTCTGGGACCTTACACTCACACATATTTTTTTTTTAACTTTTAATGTGCAATGTCCTCCTCGCGAGGAATGGCTGTCTGGCTGGATGGAGTGACAACTTGAAGAATACGTAGTTTGTTATACTGACGGTTCTTTGTTGGAGGGCCGAGCCGGTGCTGGTGTCTATTGTCGTAAAATGAGATTAAACCAATCTCATTCTCTTGGAAGATACAGTATCGTGTTCCTAGCAGAAAATTTTCGCGATTTTGTGTGGCGTCAATCAGCACATCAACAGCGAATTTGTGGTAAAAGAACCTTTTTTTGCTCTGACAGTCAGGCTGCCGTGAAAACACTTAGTTCGGCAGATTCAGGATAGAAATCAGTAATCGCATGTCGAATTCAACTCGAAGAACTTAGCATTTCAAATGCTATCTACCTTCTACCCAGTAATTCCGGTATTACTGGAAATGAATGGGCGGACGAATTGGCTAGAGCTGGCACTGCGATTAACTTCGTTGCTCCAGAGCCACTGTCGATAAGTTGTTGAAGGCACAAGTTTTGTTCTTGGGCCGCATCCGAACATGTCATTGGCGTAGCTTGCAAACTTGCGTTCAAACAAAGATTTTTCTGCCGGTTGTGAATCTAAAAATTTCAAAGAATTTGCTGCATTTTTCCAAGTACAATTACAGTATTATCACATGGTTACTATTCAGCGCGCTGAGTATTATTCGTGTGATCTTTGTGAATCCAATTACGGAGCTTCATATATCATGTGATATGTAGCTAGTCTGCCGTAATGTAATTGCGTATCCGGATTTTTGACTCTCAATACATAGATGAACCTGTGTACAGAGACTTGAGACTCAAGGATATGCTATTGTTCTTAAACCAGTGTGGTAAATAGCTGCCATTTGAGTCAGTCGCTAATGATTCCTGATTCCCCACAAAGTTGACAAAACGCCACTTCGAGGACAGCCGCAAGAATTTAATTTTGCAACAGGGTGATCGTGATCGTTAATCTTCCCCGCTGATATTCATGTTTGCATTTAATGAAGCGGAAGCTCACGTTTTTGATGTGATGATCAAATATTTAGAAGAAAAGAGGCTGAAGGGCCTTATAGTCTTTTTTGCTTCATAACTTCAACACCCACTGTTGGGAATAAATCTAACAGCTATTTCTCACCACGCTTTCGGAATGTACCCGTTAGAAAGACTGATACCCATATTTTTCAAAACATATTTAAAAATCGTATCCCTTTTACAGTAGCATGGGAAAGCCTCCATTTTCCCAGACTATCTGTGCAAAGTTTTCAACTGCTCACTTGACCGATTAAGAGGTAATCAATGTGCGGTCTAACGCCGACTAGTCCAGAATAGGGTCTATTAACATTTTCGGGTCCATACAACCCGCAAGTGCAAGTGGCACTTGAGATTGCAAACATATAGCAGATTACGAATGTACCGGTGTGTGAGCATTTCCCAGTTAAAATAGTTTGTGATGTGAGATTGGATTTTTAAGCTAAAAATAAAAAAAATCCAAATCCATGTGAAACTTTCCTTGGATGTAGGTTTTTAGTAATAAAACTTTCAGCAACCCTCAGTCAAACATGCAGTTACACTATCTTCCGCTTCGATATTTCCCAGGACCCCGTCTAACCACCCCAGCCACAATGCCCGGACTAGGAGATCCCGTTGCGTTCCTTAAGGATTTTGCCGCCGGAGGCATTTCGGCGGCCATCTCCAAGACAGCTGTAGCCCCCATCGAGCGTGTCAAGCTGTTGCTGCAGGTACAGCACATCTCGAAGCAGATCGCCGAAGCCGATCGATACAAGGGTATGGTCGATTGCTTCGTGCGTATCCCCCGAGAGCAGGGTTTCGGAGCGTACTGGCGTGGTAACATGGCCAACGTTATCCGGTACTTCCCGACGCAAGCACTGAACTTTGCCTTTAAGGACAAGTACAAGCAGATCTTCCTGGGCGGTGTCGACAAGAACACCCAATTCATGCGTTACTTCATTGGTAACCTGGCGTCCGGTGGTATGGCCGGTGCCACCTCGCTTTGCTTCGTCTATCCCCTCGATTTCGCCCGTACCCGGTAAGATTCATTCAATATGGTCTTATAAGTTAAAAGTTATATTCTTTATTTCTTATAGTCTCGCCGCTGATGTCGGTAAGGATGGTGTTCGCGAATTCAAGGGTTTGGGTGATTGTCTTGGAAAAATCTTCCGCACAGACGGTATTGTTGGTCTGTACCGAGGCTTCGGTGTATCTGTCCAAGGTACAAAGATTTAACAGCTGAGACCCTGGTTCGAAGCTACTAAAACACTCGATTAATCCATAGGTATTATCATCTACCGTGCCGCCTACTTCGGTTTCTACGACACTGCTCGTGGTATGCTGCCGAACCCGAAGACCACTCCATTCTACATCAGCTGGGCCATCGCTCAGGTTAGTATTGCTTTGATAGAGTACTTCGCATAAACTACATTCCTATTTTCTTGCTCCAGGTCGTCACCACCGTTGCCGGTATTGTGTCCTATCCATTCGACACCGTCCGTCGTCGCATGATGATGCAGTCTGGCCGTGCAAAATCTGAGATGGTCTACAAGGGCACACTGCACTGCTGGGCCACCATCGCCAAACAGGAGGGCAGTGGTGCCTTCTTCAAGGGCGCATTCTCCAATGTTCTCCGTGGTACCGGCGGCGCTTTCGTACTGGTGCTGTACGATGAAATCAAGAAGATACTGTAACACCATAACACCCTGCTTTTAATATGTTTTTGTTCCTTTCCGTAACTGCCCTTCCCTTCACCATCCCATCCAATCCATGAAACTCTTTGCAGCTCAGCTCCTTATTCTGTCTATCTCTCTCTCTAACCGTTCGATGGTTAGCTAAGCGACAATTCAAACTAGCAGTTGTTGTGTTCGGAAAAACACGTGTCAAATGTTTATGTACAAAACCATTGACGATCAAAGTGATGCAGCGAATAATAGAATTTACGAAAAATAATTCTAAAAGTTTTAAGTGTAAAAGCCTAAACGAGCTTTCGAAACAGAGTAAAATAAAGCGAACAAGAAATTAAATGCGATGTTTTTGTTGTTGTTGTCAGGGCCCTATTTTTTCATCAGGTGTAAACATGTTCATCCATTTTCTTAGCTTCGAAAGTGAACCTAAATTAGACAGATTTGCTGAAAATTCTGTGTAAATATTCAAGTGGAACTACTTTCTCTTCTCGCACAAAGCCGATGCAAAACTATAGCCGTCAGTGAAACAAGCAAGCAACACTAGGTACCGCTCTTTGTTACTTACCCGCTGAACAATTAATACAGCATCGTTATCGCAGACTGCACAGTAAAATGAGTCAGCCGCAGGAAATAAAAGTGTTCGTGCTACGAAATTACACACTTTAGATTCACTTAATAAACTCGTTTTATTCGTATAGTACATCAGGAGGAGAAATAGCTAGTAAAGGTGAAAATGAACCTTAATTTCAGGAAGTGACCTACATACAACTACACCACGCGAGAAACTGTGTCTTTATAACGTTGATCTTTTGCCTTGGCAGAAAAAATTCTTTGCGAAATACAACAACAAATGCTACGTCGCATATAACATCAGAACCGAAACTCTCGAGTGTATGAATCATACCGTACACTAAACCAGAATTCATTAAATGAATTATGTGGAAATACGAAGAAATGGAATCTATTATAAGTGACCCTTTCTAGAAACTGTTTCATCGGTATTTCCAAAAGCGTTCGTGTTGTAAAAATGTGGGTGACTGAACCTATTGCGCCTTATTTGTCTATTTAAAGCAAAGCACTTAGGGAAAGGCGTAACCTATCCGCAAACAACGCTGGTCGCACACCACGAGCAGACTCCTATATGACAGTAACTCCTATATGACAGTAACTGTGGTGTTCCATTTGTTGTTAAATCTGCTGTATACTTCCATTTCGTCATTGTTACAACTGCTTTGAATTCCATTGTCGGTTTACTGATTGTGGTTTGGATGTTGATGTCGAAACACCAGGCGCAGCAGTTATGGATTTAGCGGTTGTCATACAAATTAAAATTTTCGGTACAGTTAATGCTTGTTTCGGCCCGCTGAAGACTATTTCATATTTCTTTCACAAATAAAAGCGGGTTTTCTGTTGTAACTTTGTTTACTACGGTCGATTAGTTTTTTCGAGACTATTTTGTTTTTTTTTTCCTTTTGTTAGTTTTTCTTCTGGCGAAAATATTTGTTAAAAAATCCGATTGAGGAGGTGGGCGTAGCGTAATTGGCAAATCGATTGCCTTGTACGCAGCGCACCTGGGTTCGAGTCCCGACCCCGCACATAGTGTTAGAATTTTTTCATAAGAGATAATCGTCTATAATCATAAGTTTCAGAAGTCTATAATCGAAATAAAAAATCCAATTGAGTATATTTTAAAACATTTTCTCGCTTTTTAACGTGAAATTGAAGTTCAAACCTAACGAAAGTAAAAAAAAATCTGGAAATGATCATTGAAGTATAAATAAGAAGTAACAATCCCGATGGCCAGCTGTCCGGAGCTTAAGTTGCACGATCATAGTTTTTGGAAATCGATCGTGAACGACTTTCGTGTATATATAACTAAGATCATATTATCAAACAAGACATACCTCCTGATCTTTTCCCTTTCCTACTAACAGTAATTCCTTTCCCGTGATACTCGTGGAGCAGCAGAGGCAGTCTCGGTCTCTACCAAGAGCGAGTGTCGAACTAACATTCCTTCCTTTCCTCGGTAGAACAGCATTGGTCGTGGCCGGCGTCGTTATTGACTATTTTTATGAAAGTTTTGAGTCATGCACAGTGAGTAAGATTTGCTCGTCACAAGCATTGTGGTTCATTGTGTATTTTCACATACATAAGTAAACAACGCCTTTGATCACAACCTGGTAGAAAATAATAACCAAAGACGGCGAAAGCGTATGGAATAATTGTTTTCAACCAAGAAACTGCATCAGTGTTCGGGAGACCGGCCGACAAGAGCTCAATTGAAAACTATTCTGAAGTTTAAGGGTAACTATATATTACTGGGGGAACCCAGGGATATTCGGAACTACCTAAGCAAATCGCCATTTTAGGTGGATAGATGTGAAAGAATTGATCGGTCAATGGTCCTAATTGTTACGTTGAAACCTCAGCTGTATTTTGGAGTCATTAAAGTTCATTTGCACCACTCCATGGCAACGCTAGGCAACGATTTGTGAAACTCTGCGTTTTTCCATATTTTTACAGTGTAGGGGTAGTTCGGACCTCCCTACGCGGCAATTCAGTTCGTCGATTTTTTACAATGGAAGTATGTTTACCTATGAAATATTTATTGGAGAAACTCCTTGAGAAGCAAAAAAAATGCGTTACAAAAATTTAATCTGGTGAGTCACAGCTGTCGATTGGCGGATCATATATTTTCTTTGCAGTGGTGTGTACAATCGTGTGCATTGTTGCAAGCCGCTGAACGGTGGTTGATGGAATAGGAGGTCCAAATAGCCCCGTACCTAGGGGCAGATCACTTGGGATGCATTTTTAAAAATCAGCTAAATTAAATGCATTTCTTTCCATCAAAATAGAAATTCATAATGTATTTTGCGTTGCGTGTAAGACGTCAAAACCCTACAAAAATTAGCCCTACATTCAACAAAACGTCGAACAAAGTGAATCAGCATAGGACGTTTGTTAAAAAAACTTTTATGCGAGGGAGTGCAAAGTTGATGCAAAAATGGAAATTAAATGCATTTTTTCTAATTTGATGCAAATTTGTTATACATTTATAGAGTGATCTGCCCCTAGCCCCGTACTCTCTTTTTGTTTTTACCCAAACAAAAATCATTCCATTAAAAAGGAGCCTTAAGCTTTCCAAAACACACGTTTTTTCACTTTTATTTGTTACTTTAATCACGGTTTTACCATAATAATGATTATTGTTTTGAGGATAGCGAAAAAATGAAACATCTAAATCCTTGTTTTTTTAGACAGGAGTTGTATCTCCTTTCTAAAAAAAAATAAAGAATGAGATTCATTTGTCACGATTAATGTTCTCCTATATTCATAAAAGTGAACTCTATTTATAAATGCATAAGTATAGAATTTTATTCTTCATTTAATAACCCAATTGGGTGATTTAGCCAGGGCAGTTGCATTTTTTCCTTTACCAAACTATCCGCAGCCACCGACAGCCTGAGCGTGGGATGCTCTTCCAGCCATGCATCGTTGGATCTTCATTAGTAAGTATTCTGAAACAGACAAAATAAACGCTCGCTTTTTGTTAATCGTTGACGTTAGAAAAATAGTCTTAAACTTTAAAATATTTGGCAGAATTTTTTCTATCTTCAGGAAAATTGTTACTTGGCATAATTTTGAACCGTTCTAAAATTAGAGAAACGCAATCTAGATAATGCCATCAATATTGCCAATCTCCAAAACGCTAGAATTAGTGCAATACGTTTCCTGAAGAAAATTTGCTTTGCGCAAATTGCTATCAAAACGATAATAAAGAAATAAAGATTTTGTTGTCTTTTGCGTTGTTGGACAGCTCCTGTCTAAAAGGTTGCATTAGTTTACATTATCTGATGCGTTATTTCACATTATTTACTTATCCTTGTTCTGACAGTTAAAAGGATACGGCACTGGTCTCATAAGCTCATTGTCGTCGTATGTTCGAGTCCTAGTTATGAAGTAAATAAGACCCAACATTAACCAGTACACAAAAATCGGCTTCGAATCTTGTTGCAATAGAAAGCCAAGTTTCGCTACGGAATGTAATTCTAAGGCTTTACTTTAACTTTTATACTTTTCGCAACATCTATGACATGTAATCAATCAAGTATCGAGCAAGTACACGTTATAGGTTGTTTTTGCCTTATTTCAAACATGAGCTGTCCTTATTAGAAACATTTTTGAAATGCTTATGTTGATACACTATTGATATACGAATTGTTTGTTAATGTTGCGACGTACTACAGTGCTAATTTTGGTTCTTTGGAACCTAGATGTGTTGCTACAGTCTGAATCAAGCCACGGAATAAATGATTGCAATTTAATGAGCAATGCACAATAAGGGGGTCACTTGAGAAGTGATCGTTTTCTTGAAAATGTAATTAATTATGCCAAAAGACCCAATTATGCCCAAGCCCCGTTCTGCCAAATGATCCCTCTAATTTTTTGCAGTTATAAATTATGCCAAATAACCTACAGTATGACTACTTCCCAAAATTATGTCAAATAAGCATAATACAAAACACATGTTGTGTTAGATAACAGTGTACCAAATAACTTTATGTTAATAGACCCAGACCCGAAACCGCGTTAATCGTAGCATTAGCAGATCTTTAGAGCAAATGTTTTCGGATTTTCGAATAGAAACGCTTTGAGTTACACACAATTATATTTACGGCGGTTTACTGTACATGCCAAAAAAGGAGCTGATACACAAATCCAACTATATTATTCAAAAACTCCACCACCATGAGGTAAGCATGTCGTACAGCGAAATAACGGACAAACGAAGAAAACATCAGTAACAAGGAAGTTCTTTCTAACCAATCAATACATTTTTCTCTGGAACAAAAATTTCCACAAATAGTACAAGATTTATTCTTTAGCATGAACCGCAATTTGGGAACATTTATACATTGAACACTTCTCTTGACCTGACTTTACTGTTTCATGCCAATTATTCATACTCCGGTTGAAGCATTTGTACAAAATAACAAATAGAGACGGGATTGACTGACTAGATCAGATAAATCCCTTTTCAAAAAAAGTTACAAAAATTTCAAAACAGTTCCGTTTTGGTATTGTTTCCAACTATATAGACAATCAACAAAGTGAATGAAGATGTTCAACGAACGATTGATTTGTTAGACTTGCACTCCATTTACATAAGAGGGTGTTCATTTCATTCATTACCTATCAATACAAATGTCTTACAAAGCTAATGTCCTTAAAGCTATCATACCGTAGTTCGATTCGAATCTCCTGCCAGTCGGTCCACGATCTAAGGAGAAAGCAAAACGTTTTTTTTTGTGAATAGGACACTAATCGCATTTTCGTTTTCGACATTGCACTAAACTGCCCATAACAGCATAAGAGTCCCATGTGGAAAAACAGCAAGCCGAGAAAAACGCTGTTCAAGTTTGTCCCATCCATTGAGCCAAATGGATGGGACAACCATGTTTTGGTATTTTTTTTTATATTTTCTGAACAAACCCGGTAATCTTATTTGTGCAGTGTGATTCAGTGGTGATACAGAATACAATCCAACGGATAACTCATTTTCGACAAAAATCCACATGGGACTCTTATGCGTTTATGGGCAGTAAACCGGTGTCACATTTTTGTCACACAGCTCCGGTGTAGCACCATGTGCAAACAAAAATGGTATAACCTTCGCATTACCTTACTAACTCCCGGCATATTGAGGAATCGGCCTAACACCGGTACCCTTCGCAGGAAATTGATGGCCACCGGAAAGAATCCGCTAAACAGCAGAATAAAGCCGTACGTTTCGATCAGCATACCGATCAACGGGTACCCTAGCAAGACAATCATTATGCCACCGAAAAAGGCGATCGACGCCTTGACTTTGTGTTTCTGGAAGAAGAACCGGAAGGTTCGCTCGAGTCCGATCACACACGCCAATCCGCAGATGAAGAGAATCTAAGCAGGGAGAAAATCGATAAAAAATGAAGGAGATAAGGATACCTACTTACATTCCCGATAGCTAATAGTCCTTTGTCGAAGAGGAGAAGGACACCGAGGAACAGAAAGGCCACTCCGAACCCGGCCAAACCAACGCCGATCTCTGTGGATATAACGCAGCTATAATAACAATAATTTCAAGGCACAGAAAAAGAACTCAATACTCACTCTGTGTGTCACTAATCTCGAACATTTTGTTAATACAAATAGTATGTTTATACAGAAACGAGTTTGTAGCTGCTGTTATTACTCTAATAAATGTTCCTCCACGTCATTAGTATTTGTTGATGTTCTAAGTAGCGCCGGAATAAGCTACTCTCAAAGTAATCAATCGAAAAGGATTTTCTGAGCCATTGTCTTTTTAGTGATCCATACTTTTACGACATTTCACTTTGCTTTTTATGAATATAAATCTGGATTGGTTATGCTGAATTTAAATCAACTTTTATTTCGCGAATTTCTTCAACACACAAAATGATTGCTGATCAAAAAATATGACAGTCAATTCAATTGAATTTCCGAAACCACAACGTTGACGTTAATACGCGGTCATTGTACAGGGGCGACGCGATTTGTAAGAACTTGAAAATGATTAGCGAGATTACGTTTTCAAATGGTCCCAAGTGACACAAATACATATAAAATTTATTTAGGGTCAATTTCTTCACCCTCGCTCAAATTATATTAATAAGGACAAGTTGATGGCGTAAGAAAATCAATAGTTTTAAGCTCGATTTTAAAGTCCAACTGAGAAAGCTTGGAAAAGCAGCCTCCTTGAAAAAAACAGTTTTGTCTCACACCGTTGGAAAAATCTTCATGAAAATGAATCAGTTATACACTATCAATGCTCCGAATACATTTTCATTTTCATGAAGATTTTACCAACGGGGAATCTTTAGGGAAAATTTTCCGCCAAGATCTTTCCAAACTGTCAAATCAAAAGCTCTGCTGCTTCTAAAAATACCCACAGTATCAAAATAGCAAGTCTTTAAAAAATAAAAACATTCTTTTCCACGCCGGAAACAATACACACAGAAAAAAATGTTGGTAAAAATAAGTTTTTCACTCTTAGCAAAAAAAAAACAACGCATACTCTTAGTTTGAAAAAAAAAACTTTTATTTTGATTACTATTCTTCATTAGCTTAAAAGGAAAACTTTTATCTTGATTACTATTCTTGATTAATTCTCGACAAACATAGGATTACGGCGTAAAAGCCAACTGTCAAAATTCTCTTTGAAAGGAAATTCCGGATATACCGTTACTGGCCGAATACAGCACATAGCAGCTATCGATAAAGAAAACTTTTCTCTTTAATCTACTGCCAACATCTGTGATTTGCGAGTTACGGTTTGTCCGGAATTTCCATTCAAAGTGAATATTGACAGTTGGCTTTTAAGCCGTAATCATATGTTTGTCGAGAATTTAAAAGTTTTACTTTCAACCTAATAGTAGGCGTTAGTTGTTTTTTGCTAAGAGCGGAACACTCTTACTTTTACCAATATTTTTTTCTGTGTGTAGGTACCATGAGAAACTGGAAGTACTCCGGAGAAAACCGTTCCTGTACTCTCTTCTTCTCCTTTTTCTTCTTCTGGTAGCAAACCGGACTAAAAAGGAGCAAGTATTTTTTGCTCCTGTTTACTCCGGAGTGACTTTCGTGTACTGGAATAAACCTAATTTATATCGGTTTGTTCCCGGTCGGGCTTTGAGTGGAGAATTTTAAAATCCCGTGACATTTCCCGCGGTTGGGTTTACATTTCATGAAAACTGTCATTTTTGTGTAGACTTATTTGCCACCACAAGATTTAAAATCCTGATATGGTTATTTGGGTGCAGAGACTTCGTTTTGGATCACTGTCAAGAACGAACCAATCGAACAACTCCCTATACCCTCTAAGGACGGTTGGTTTTAAAATCGTCCAATGAAGGACGTTCATTGGACCAACGTTGGACGAGGTCCAAAATAACCATTCAACAGACGACCCCACACACTTAATTTAAATTACTGGGTACAGTAAAATTTTGCTGGGGTTTTGAACAGCAAACCGTTCGGTAATCAATTCAGTAAAACAATTTGGTACCGAACTCTCCGCAATCCGTTCTATCCAAACGTCAAAAAACACTGGTCAGTCAGCAGTTTCCTCTGAAAATGGCGACTTGACAGATGATTTGCAGTACCTGTTTTGTAAGTTTTTGACGAGGTTCGTTCGTAATGTTTATGTACCGAAAAAAACAGAAGAGCTGATAAATTCAGTGAAAAATATTGCGGGTTTCAGTAAATTATTCGAAAAATTACTGAAAATCGCCAAAAAATGAAAACTATTCTGCAAATTTTTAAACAATTTGCTGACAGCTCCTTAAAAATATCACTTTACTGAACAAGTCGTCAAAAGAAATTACTGAACAAGTTTAGACTGGGTTAGTGTGCAGTCAAAAAAGGCGGACGACCATGGTCAGGCGATATAAACACTTTGACGTTTGACTCAACTTGCCTGTACCAATTTCCCCTAGGAATAAACGTATTTTGCGGATGCGATTTAGGGCCGATTTCTTCACCCTCGCTTAACTTTTAAACCAGGTTTACCAGTACGTTTAAACCTGGCTTAAGCGCTAAGCGAGGGTGAAGAAATCAACCATTAAAGGCATTTTCAATACTTAGGGCCGATTTATTCACCCTCGCTTAACTTTTAAACCACGTTCGCAAGTACGTTTAAACTTGGCTTAAGCGCTAAGTGAGGGTGAAGAAATCGGCCCTCGCCTATCTTTTAAGCTAGGTTCACCAGTACGTTTAAACCTGGCTTAGGCGCTAAGCCTGGGTGAAGAAATCGGCCCTTAGACAAATTTCCTGGAGGCTGAAATGGACTTGGTTGTTTTTTTTGCGTTTTTCTAATAAGACGGTTCGTGATTGTGCCAAGCTTTAAATTCCATATCAACTTTTGAATAGGGCTAATAAGATTTATAAACTTTTATTTTGCTGATTTCTCTTAATTTGTTATAATTTCAACAAAGAAAACATTTACCAAGGGTTGATTCGTGTGTATTTTTCATGAAATTCAACTCGGCAGCGTAATAATGAGCGAAATAAGTTTGTTTACAAAAATCTCATTAGCCTTTTTGAAGAATTAATATTGAATTGTTTTTTAACCAATCGCGTATTCTCGCTTATATTTTGTTTGTCTAGTGCGCTTCATTTAGCCAACGAATGTGAGAAATTGTGGAATCGTGTGTAAGTATAGTATAGAACAAGATTCCTGTCCTAAAGTCTTAACGAGCGTCAGATTGTGGTAAGTTTTGATATGCAATACCAATTTCACCATTGATTCTTCCTATAGTTTGGTGGTGCTTACCTAGTGTACTTCTCAGTGGGAATCCTCGGATCATTGGACGTGTTGCCATACAATGTCGAGATATACGTTGCCAAACACGCTGTTTTTTCTCTCCGCAGTTCTCTTTCTAGAGTTTTTCTAATTACTTCTAACGATTGTACTATGTTCATTTCAAAATTGAAAATTCCGACCCTTCCTTCCCATTTTTTCTGGATCCATCCTGAGTCTATGCAAAAATGATCCAACACAAACTCTTAAATAAGCAAGCTTATTCGAAAATCCATGTACCGATTGAGTTCAGCGAATTTCTGTTGCATCTAGAAAAATATCTAGAGCATGTTCAGGAGCGTTTTATTTTGTATAGGAGTTTCAAAGTAGAACTGGAACTGAAACATTCACATCCTCAACAGAGCGTTTTGTTTTATAATTTCGAACAGTTTCGTTTTAAAATTTAAAACTGTTATACGACGCCGTTCTATTTGTTGCTGATTTTAAAACACGTTTAGAACTGTATTTTAAATATATGCAAAGTTTTCAGCACAGACACTTAGACCCGATAGACTAGGGGAAAATAAATTTGAATGCAGCGACGCTGAAGGCATAGCGTGACATGAATTTTAAACTGAATAGAACATTCGCTAAAACTGCTGCTGGGGACAGTTAATTCTAGTTTTAAACTTTTCAGTTTTATATAATAGAACTGTCAAAGTTATGAATCTAAGACTGAAACACTCCTTAACATGCTCTTAATAATCTTTATACTGATAAACACCGAATTTTTCGAGGATTTTTCATTTACGACCAATTTCTTCGCTGGATGAAAACCGGTTTTCGCTAAAAAACAGTTTTCGGGTTACTGGTGGTCAATTGGCCGAAAACCGATTTTCAACGAAAATCGGTTTTCATCCAAGTGAAGAAATCGGCCGTTAAGTGGGACCGATATCATGATAAACCTACCGACAACACTGATTTTAAAAAAAAACACCTTCTTTGTGCACCGCACTGTTCGCAACGAGCTCACAGGGATGTGCAACGTCACGTCTTCATCAGACGCAATTTTGACAGCAACGTGTTCCACAATCATTTCCCCTCATTTTTTCACGAGTGAACCGAGGAAAAACAAAAATGGAGTCCGGATTTGTTTTACTTGCGTGAGTGCAAAGCCCCCATTATTGGTAAACATTGGGCCAAAATTTGTCGCATTAAAATGGGGCATAGCTAATCGCTTTTATCGCTAAACGATTCGTGAATGTATGGGAAATATGAAGAGGTAGGTCACTATCAGCAAAATATGTTGGTTTGGCAGGAAACTGTCTGAGAATATTTTCGTTCCGCTCGGCAGTGGCTACTAGCCTCCGAGAGAAAGTTGATTTAGAAATAGGTTGCAACTAAACCCTGTAAAGCATGTAAAGATTGCGCAATATATTCTATGTTTTGAAATCGCGAAATGTATGGCATATTTTCAGAAAATTAAATATTTTGGAACTACGGCGCCTGAGGGAATGTGAACAACATGTTAGCCAACGGGAAGAGGAGGTATCCCCCAGGAAGAAACGTGCACCCACAGGAGTCATCAACCATGCTGGCAGGACTCCGAAGAGTTCCCGAAAGGAAGACCCGCGCGAACATCAGAATCTCAGCCGTGAGGAGATTGCACTTATGTTTATGGAGGTGGGTGTTACTTTGTTGATAAGCACGCGATCAATGACACCAGATCGGGTACACTGAAGGAAAAAAAACACGATTTGATTTCACGGTATTTCAGGTTTCGGAGAAAATTGATCGCTGTTTCGATTTCGATCTGCAGAAATGGCTCAATCGGTATGAGAGTCTTAGTCGCGGGACAACCAATTTTCCGGAAGCTGCAATGCTTGTGATGAGTGCGGCGCAGATTTACGGTCGAAAGGTAGATTTTTTGGAGGATATTATTCTGCACATGGATCAGGATCAGAAAGGGCGAGAGGATAGTAAAGAGGGTGAGAAGGACAAAGCGGAAAAAGCAACGGGTAGAAAGCGGGCGGCGCGGTTTCAGCCGCAATCATTATCGGATTGTTTTAGCGATCTGGAGTTTAGTTATATAGATAGAAAAACGGTACGGCTTGAGTCGTTGGTGGCACCAGTAGAACCGCTAGGGGTGGATCGAAGGAACAAGTTTCAACAAATGCAGGAGTTGTGCTATGAGCTGAGAACTATGCCAACCAAGCAGCGCAGGCAGGAGATTTTGCACCGATTGAGGGACGAAGCCAATATTCCGTCAATTATGTCCAGTCATACAGCGGCCAGGAAAAATCAGATTCTAGATTTGGAATCCGGGGAAACTATCGGAACTCGGTATGACTATCAAATCTATTTAAATTTCATTGACGTCCGAACCGGATCGTTGACTCCGGAGCATGATTTGAAAAGGTTTTTCCAACGTTGCGACGTGATCGATTATTTATTTGAACGACAAGAAAGCGAACGGGAACACTGCGAGCGAAGCGGGAGACCTGCACCGGAGAGGATGTTTCCATTGATGCCGCGTGAGTTTAAAATGTATATTCCTCCCGACTATTTAAAGAACAAGTATCGCATCCAAATGAACGATACTTCCGATTTTGATAATGAGCTGCACCGTGCTAGAATCAGCAACTATCAGGGAGATCCGATCCTTGATTTGTTGAAGAGCAAGTTTGCTAAACAAGTTAAGGAAAAGCTTCCTCAAACTGGTCGAAAGTCGTCCCTGGGAAGGAGTACTCCAGATGTTTCTTTTTCAAATGTTTTGTGTTCTTCGAGAATTGGGGAAGTCTCGGAAAATAATACATTAGTGGAGGAGCAAGATTCTGGCGCATTTGATGATACGGAATTTTTGGATGAGAACCCTACTGAGCATGAGAGTTCATCAAACCAGGTATCTTCCATCGTAGTTACGGACAAGAATGCAAACATACAGCTATCCGAGTTTGATAAGTCTGCTAATGCTGCAGTTCGCATAGAAGAACAATTAACCGACTTTCCGTCAGATATCATATCGGTGGATTCTGTGTCGCCAGAAAAGTCTACTGTCGTCACGACTCAAACAGTTGACAAATCCACCCTCATACCATCAACAACCGTACCGGATGATTCTGCGCCGGCAGATAAATCTTCTGATCTCACAACTCATACAGCAGAACAATCATCCGTTCTGTCAAAAGTTATACCAGAGGAACCTGCCCCACTATGTACAGCAGAAAAACAATCGTCCGTTCCTCTGTCGGACGTCATATCAGAGGAAGCAGCGCCGTCCGAATTCAACGAGCTATTAGCTTTGGAAGATGATCAACAGGCAGCTATCAAAGCAGCAGAAGCACGAGAACTAGCATTAGAGACACATTTGGAAGTCAACCCCAAGATAAACTCGTTAATGAATTCCAAAGAATCGTCCCCGGAACCAGAGCTGATGGCCATTGAAAATCAACCGGTAACCGCAATTGATCCCAACTTGAATCCACAACCAACCAGCCAATCGCGACTTAGCTACGAAGACGAAGGCATCGGTCCAGAGCGCGATTCACCGGGACAACAATCTCCGGTGGGTTTTTCGCGAACTACCACGCTTGACAGGCCGACGACACTGGGACCGCTGAAGCCGCTTTCGTTTGGCACAGGAACGGTAATACTGGCGAGTACGCCGGTGAAGACGATTAAGCTCAAACCGGCTCTGGTCACATTGAACTTGCTGAAAATCCCCGAATGTCACCTAAGAAAGCATCTGCTTTTTACGCTACCGGTCGAGTATAAGAAGTTGAAATTGGATGTGAGTTTTGATGCGTGTTAATTTAGCTGTTGTTTTTTTCGTGTGAAAAGATTCTAGAGTTTGCTTTCTTTCTTTTCCGATATTCAGTTGGTGCGTAGAACGAGCAATCGGGGAAAGGATTTGTTCACATTAGCGGTTTACAGTTTAAGCCCCCGTGCGCCGAAGAATAAGGGTTGGATGAATCGAGCGGACACACCGGAACCGGAAGGTAAGTGTGTTAGGAATAATTAGTACTAGAACTCAGAACTGAATACTATATTTTGGATTTATTTGTAGCCCGTAAAAAGGCACTAGTTGCTTCCACTGTAGTACTAATAATTGTTCGATTAATTTCAGATTTTCACGGGTTCGAAGACGAACTTACGGGTGAGGCAGATACCGAATGTTTGTACAGTTTAAGATCGTTGAACGAGGAAAAGCGTCCAAATGTCTCCCGCGCATCAACGCCAGAAAACGAATTCTACGGGTTCGAAAGCTTCGATAACGACGAGCGCGATGATGTTGACGTTGAACCATTGTCCTGTGTATCACCTGTACAATCCGTTTTGGAACCGGGCCGAATATCACCTGTCCCACCCGTTGAGGCATTAGCCAGAATATCACCTGTACCACCCGTTAAGACACGCGCTAGAATATCGCCTGTACCACCCGTTGAAGCACCAACCAATATACCGCCTGTACCACCCGCCGAGGCTATCCCACTCGGGAGGGAGGAAGAACGGCATGCTGCGGGTTCAGAGACACTCCCGATAGAAAGTGTGGAAGAGGTACCAAAAGTTGTTGAAGGCAAGCAACAACCGGAAAAGCCTCAGTCCGTTTCACAACAGACAACACCAAACCGGACGCTGTCACGTGACTCGGGAATCTCAGATGACCAGAGTGATCGGCGAGGTAGTCGATCGAAGGAGAGCACACCGGAACCGACTGTTGTTGTGCAAGAAACTGCCGTCGCTAGCGGTGATCCAGTCAACGTGGATCGGCCCACAGAAGAAGTATCAGAACTGGACTCTGCTCCCACTAGCAAAAAATACATCCAAAGTGTGGCGGAAGCGAAGGAAATGATCGAGAAAGTTAACAACTGGCATCGGAAGTTGAAACCAATTTTGATTCAGTCGGAAAAGCGAAATCACTTTGATATCCATGCCTATGGAACGGAGATCATCGAATCGTTTGGTCCCGTTGATACGGGAAGTTCAGCACCTATCATCAACTTCGCCCAGGTTATGCAGAACAAGAATCAAGATTTTACGGCGCGATACTTTCTGTCGATGCTGATGCTGGCCAATACCAACAACGTACATATTATAGCGCGGGGCAAGAACCCCAACCGGTTGACCAGCAAGGAGGACATTGAGCTGCATCTGCTTAGTAGGATGCGCCACCATCAGGAGATGGAAAGCATGGGCGAAAAGATTCCCTGCGATAATACACCGACTGGCAAAGCTATCAGAGACGCGAACAAATCTCGGGGGAAGAAGCGAAAGAGGCTTGTGCAGGATAATGACGAAGGATTGGCAGACGAAGGCGATAGTCGGCTGCGAGGAATTCGTCGACTGCCGGACGATGAGGAACCAGATCTTGATTTCCTGGATAAAATTCAACGGATCTATCCGGATATCAATGGCGCAGACACTGTACGGAAGCGGATAGCGTTCCGTAGAGGTATGCGCCAATGTGCTTATGGATTGTCGGCGAATGAAACGCACAAGGAGCAGGGTGGGGCTTCTGAGGAAATTCCTTCAGAACCATCACAGAAACAGAAGCAATTGAATGAGGAACCGGACGAACTACTATCGGTAGATTTGTTGACGAATGAAGCCGTGATAGTGCCGATTACCATCGATCCGGAACCTTGTTGTTCCAAAAGCATATTTTCTCTAGGCGAATCCGGATATGAATCGATCCTAGGGGAAGGTGATTGTTAATTTCCAATATCTCAGCACGTAGCGAGAAATTGATTTGTTTAAGCATTAGGTAGAAAGTTCACACCATTTGACGAGCGATAAACTTTTTTCACCTCTTTATCCCTTTTCTAAGTACAAATTTAATTGTAAAATTTTAAGAACACCAACTATTTTTTTGATTTTTTTCGGTAAAGACCTTTGCGTTCGAAGAATAATACGAAAGTGGTCCACTTCACGTACTTGAATATATATTATATATACACGATTTATTTTCTAGATTTTTGTAGAAATTGACATCATGCGCATTTTTCCTTAACATAACATCCCAGTTTATATATTTGCATTTTATTTATTTTTTTTTGTTGCACTTCAAACACCTAACGATTAAGTTCAAATCACCTATTGATCGATCCCAGTGACAAAGCTCTTTTAAATAGCTGAATTTCTTTACAATTTCACGGTAAAAAGTTCTACTTTCGATTAACAAAACATTTAGTACTAGATTTTAGACGCGTAGGTAACTACTTAGTTTTGCACACCCAGACTTCAGAAATGTATATACAGCATAAAAAAGTTGACGAACAAAACATTGGATTAGTAAGAAAAATAGCAGAGTTTATCGTAACATCGGATATATATTTTGTAATAAAAACGAATTGAACTAATGTGGCAAAGGAAAATGTTCATATCACGAATTCCCACAAGGTTGTTCAGGATCGCATAGGGAACCTTTGGTTCACTTCACTGTTCGTAGCAACTCACACAAGACCATTCGTGAGTTCGAACGAATTAACAAATATACCATTCGAAGTTTATTGTTCTTGTAGATCTGAAACCCGCCCTAAATAGATCAGTAATGATAGCCTTTCTGATTCTTCATGTATTGTAATTGGATACTTTCGAAAACTATTCAGCTCTGAAGTACTGTAGCGCAGAATATTTCACGATATTGCCACCGACAAAGCCATTCTATTCCAAACCTGCTTAAATGGCGAAAGTGGTACATACTATTGAAACATGTCCTCTATTCCCATCGTCGATCAGTCTGTTCCCTCTATTCAATCGCCGCATTAACTAAAATCAAATTCAACCCAATCAACACCCATCTTGTCGAAGGTAAACCCACATGCCACTTACCTCTCCCTCCGCTAGACCTTCGTGTTCCAGTTGCTTCCATCCTCGGGCAGCAGATTGTTCGTAATTAGCAGCACGATATCGACGATCCACCAGATACCGACGCCTCCCAGTGTAAGCAACTTCCCGACGGCCGTACCGGTCTGACCGAGACAGAATCGATCCATGCCGAGAAATCCCAACAGTATACTGTACAACAGTGTCGTCACGAAGTAATGATCCGTGTACTTAACGCAGGGAAACCCGTCCCGCATAAACTCCCGTGGTTCCGAACATTCAATATTGTCGAACACTACGCACTTTACGCGGGTGGTCTCGACGGCATCGTAATAGACACCGCCGAATTTCACACAGCCGTGGCCTAGTTCCTCTTTGGCCGTACGGTTTCCCTTGTGATCCACCGGTTCGTCACAGTCCATGAATTCGAGCGGCAGAAACGAACACTTGACCAGCGGTCCCAGTGGGTTGAAATCGTTCGGTTGGTTTATCGACGGGTTGTCCTTGTCTTTGGTGATTTGGGCCGTTTCCACAATCAGAATGCTCGTGATTAGAAGCAAGAACAAGCAATTTTTTATCATTTTTAGAAAATTTATTGCACTATTGTGACAAAACTGTTGTTTTTGTTTTTGAATGTTTTGGAATAAAATGCTGTCTGATCAACATAGCCAAGAAAATTCGATCATGAATCGACCAAAGGGCCGAAGTCGCAATGATATCGAATCGAGAAAAATAGCTTTGAAAATTCGGTTCAGAAAATTAAATCGTATTTTAACAGTGTTTGCATACTGCGCCTTCAAATGTATTGAAACACTTTGAAACAATACTAGTTTTCGGAAGCATAACTAAAATGTTTTATATAATAACGTTTTCGTTGATAAAATTGAAAACAGATTATTTCGCCGAGTGTTGTTATGAAATGTTGATTAGGCCATTTTTGAGTCGCCCTCTTGTTTTGACGACTCTCAATTTCGCCCTACAGTGTCGCCAAAAAACAAAAATCAAATGTGGCTTTCGCCGTGCTCGCTGGAGGGGAAAATTTGTTATTCCCCCTGGGCGTAACAAGCACTTGGTTTTTGTTTGGGGCGATTTTGTTTACGGACCTTGTAAACAATGATGCTGTCAATTTCGCCTGTATACACTACCTTAGTAATGCAGAGGCGTAACCCGCCTGGCTTTTTGTTTACAGTTGAAAGTCGGATTCGCCGTTTTGTTTTTTATTGATTTTCATGAAGTGTGAAATATTTATAAATGAGTTTTTATATTTTTTATAAAGTATTTTTACTCCTCTTTCAGATATTAATCAAATCTCTGTTTGTGTACATTTGTTAGTTTCGCCCATTTGTCGGTTCACGATCGAATTAATTTAACCAACGAAGTTTAATGATTTTAGCGCCACGTACATGTCAAAATATAAACTATACACGCAAAAATGAAACAACCTACAGAATAAGTTCTTTTAACGTAAATTTAGGTACTTTTGAGTTGTGCGTCGCTTTCGCACATGTTAGTGTTGTCAAAAACAAAACGACAGATTCGACTCATGGCGATTTCGCTTGAACCCGA
Organism: Topomyia yanbarensis; assembly: GCF_030247195.1. Lineage (NCBI taxonomy): Eukaryota > Metazoa > Arthropoda > Insecta > Diptera > Culicidae > Topomyia > Topomyia yanbarensis. Next base: position 33,976,312 of record NC_080670.1, read on the forward strand.
AACTGAGTCAGGTTCTAACCCCAACCGCTGTCAGTTCATACATTTTGACAGCAGATGGGGTTAGAAACTGACTCAGTTTCGCTTCAAACGAAAACCACATCAGTCGAGGTCTTCCGTGCAGTAAGGTACTTTTGAGTTGTTTGGGGTATACTCAAAATTAGGTAAATTCAACTTAAATTTAAGTAAATTAAACTCAAGGTTGAGTTATGATTTTTGCCGTAGTTAAATCACAGACATAACACTATGAGGGAATTCCCTCAAAAAACATCGATCCGATAATTTTCCCAGAACACTAGCTCTACCTTTTATTCACGGTCCCAAACACTCATTTACTGGTGGGCTACCCCTCAGGTTTGGAAACAATTTTTCACTAGTGGTCTATCCCTCATATGCTTGTTCATATGTCAGTGGCGCCATAATTTCAAATGTGGCCACAGTCGCAACTACAAAAATATTTAAAATTACCGTTAAAGCGGGCGAAGCTTTGTTTTTGAGTGTTATGTCTGTTAGTCTGTGGTTAAATGGAAACTACCTTCAACCTCACCTTCAACACGGTTTACCTAATTTTACCTTCCTGCACGACACCACGAGATTGTGTCAAAAGTACTTAATTTTAGGTAGTTTTTCGGTGGCGTGTACACTAAGAAATCTATCCAAACATTTGAAAAAGGCCAAACTGCATAATATAAACAAATCGAATTTTCATGCAGGTTTTCATTAAAAACTACGGCTACTCGAACACGTACATAACACAATAATGGATTAAAAAGAATTCTGATTTTATAGTTATACTTATTATGAAATGGTCTAACGTATTGTAAATGGAACTTACTGCGTTCAACAGGGCCTACATCAACGACACGACCTGAAACCTAATGAAATATTGTGAAGAAAAAATGTGCGAGTCTTTTACCACAGACTAACAGACATAACACTCAAAAACAAAACTTCGTCCGCTTTAACGGTCATTTCAAATATATTTGTAGTTGGGACTGTGGCCACATTTGAAATTAAAGCGCCACAGACATATGAACAAGCATATGGGGGATAGACCACTAGTGAAAAATTGTTCCCAAACCTGAGGGGTAACCCATCAGTAAATGAGTGTTTGGGGCCGCGAGTAAAAGGTGGAGCTAGTGTTCTGGAAAAAATGTCGGATCTATTTTTTTGAGGGCATTTCCTCATAGTGTTATGTCTGTTAGTCTGTGCTTTTACCGTCAGTTATCAGTACATTAAGGGACCCCTTCATTCAAACGAAAAAATATTATTTAGCAGCACTTTACTACCCATGATCGCATAGTTGTCCCGTTTTCTATGGGATTTCCTATCTTTATGGGACTGATATGCGATCATGGGTAGTTTATTGTTTATAGATTTTTAGTTGTTCTACACTAATAAAATAAAGTAGGCTTTAATTCGTGGAAAACTACCCATTTCGAATAAAAGTGGAATAACCCACTTAATGGGTAAAAAGCTTCTACTCATTTATGAGTACAGACCTTGTACGTCAACCTGGGTACGTTTTATCCATTTCTTTTCGCAGAACAGTTACAACAAAATGCGTAAGAAATACCCATTCATGAAAATCGCCCTGGTATGAAAAATATTGAAAATAGAATAATTTCTGAATTAAAAAAGGCATTACAAAACATTGATTTCACATTACATATTGCCCTCTCATAAAAGTGTACGAATCGCGATAAGGATTCTGTTCAAACACAAAACTTAATGAAACCTGTCTGTGGTCAGAATATTTTGTTGGCTTCCCAAGCAGTCAAAATTGCGGGACTGACGCATATTTTCAACATCCTCAATGGCTTCCCGTATAAATAAATACCATTCCAGAAATCATTGGAACCATTTCTAAACTATTCATATAATACTCACCATATTGGGAATACTACTGATATATTCCATCATTATAATTCAACTATTATACTACCATACTTATTTAGTTACCATATCTTCCACGTATCCTATATTGAAGATTTATATACTACATTTTACTTTTGTGTGAGAGGTTAATATTACTCTGGTGGTCTCTATCATCCGCATATCCATTTATCATATTCCAAAAACCTGTAGATTAACTTGGCCAAAAAACCTCATCTCTCAATATATGCGATAGCTCAATTGGATAAAGCGTTAGTTCACTGAGTATCAACGAAGCTTTCTTCAGAAGGATGGGGTGTAACAAAATAAAACTTTATCAATCGATAGAATTGATATGTGAAAAAGGAGATATTTTTTCTCCACTTAATATTTTATGCATCGCTAACTCTAAAATCTACATGTCACCATAATATGTATGGTTCTGGAATAGTATGTTGTCAAAATGTATATGGAAAAGAACATATTTTGGTATGGTGACTGTTCTTAACAACCCGTAGATTGTATTGTCGAGTGTGGAAAAACGATAATACTTATGTTCGATATTATATCAGGCAATGGTTATTCTACTGTTGAACGAACCGTATTGGGAATGGTTTATAAACGTTTGATAAAATGGTTGGCATATTGTACGCAATTATGCGGGTTAAACTGTCGTTGTTTTCGGAGCATTGCCGAAATGTTCCGATTCCGCCACGGTTTCGGCTATGAGCCGATAATTTGCACGTTCCGCTACGATCCACAATTTGCAGGTTACCTCATCGAGAGGTTGTGAAATGGATAAAAAGTACCCATTGTTGGAAACAAAAAAGTACCCATTTTATCACGGCTCCAATAACTTCCAAAAATGGCCAATTTGAATATATAAAATGGGTAATTTTTTGTTGTTGCAGTGTATAGCAACCATGTTATGTGTACAAAACCAACCGCCTAGTTACTGAAAAGCGGAATTCAATAGGGGCCCTTACACGAGCAATAAAAGTGTCATTACTAAGTAGTGTCATTACTGGAATTGTATGGGAATTCCATCATTACTCGCCTTACACGTTCATTAAAAGTGGCATTACTGCTCAGTAATGACCAGCCCGGGGACAACTTGACAGCTCCCATATATTGAACTCATAAGCAAATTTTGTGGTGATTTGGTGATGTCATGGCGGCTCTAATGGAGCAAAATTTGAAAAAGGCGCATCCCATTTACTATTTTCCATATCTAAAAAATAATCAATTTAAGCATTTCTTTCATCAAATTTATTTCGCTGTTCACATTAGAAACTGCCCTCATTCCCCCATACTTAAACAGAAACATAGATTCCATTTGGAATTTAAAAAATCCGAAAGAAAATAAATCGATTTTCGGAAATACAAGAAGATGACTTTCAAAATCAAGCCACTACCACTTATATTGGAATTTCCGAAAATCTTCCGAAACTAATCAACATCTCCTAAGGCATGAAATCCTCCGGTAGAGCCGAGGAAAATGCCAGAATAATTCTGAAGGGATCCATACCAAAACCATCGCAACATCTTCCGGAAAGAATTATTGCAAAAGTCGAACAAAACTCTGGCCGAAGTCGAACAAAATTGTACATTCCTGGCAGCATTCTTGCTGAAACCGAGCACTACTGGTTTGATGCCAGAATTCTGATAAAAGCACACAAATTTTATTCAAAACCAATTTTGCTAAATGTGTAGAAAATCCTACATATATTGTTTATTCTCCCAATCGAAATGCTAGAATTCTTGACGTTCTTAATGAACTTGAAACAAGATGTCGCAGGTTCACGAATTGTTAAGCTTGGTGATTTACTTTCATTGGCCAAAAAGTTTTTCATTTATATTTCATTTATAACACCAATGATTTACCGATTACAAACTTCACACAACAAGAAAACCAAAACATTTTTAGGAAGGAAGAGAGCCGGTTGCTAAAAACAACACCTTCCAGCTAAATCTATAATAAGATTTATGTAGCTTTGCTGACGGTTTCCAATCAGGGATAAATTTATTCTCTAATAATATTTTTTTCTTTATACACATTTTGGAATACGCTTTTTCTAAATGTTGTTCTAGCCGCATTGACGGCGTTCATAACACACGTAACGAAACACGCTTTTCTCTTGAAACTTTTTCGTGTCGTTGTTCGTGGTAGTCGTACAGAAAAGGCATACTAGCGCCGCCATCAAATCGGTGGTACATATATGAAACAAGCACTATCTGTCAAGTTGTCCCCGGGCTGGTAATGACATTACTAACGCCTCGTGTACGGGCCCCTAATAATGTCGCCGGGCCGCCCCAGCAGCAAAACTGGGCGGGAACTTCTTGAATTCTTTGTCATCAAGTTGGTTCAGGAAATGAAACACAGGTGGCCTGAGAGTTTTTGGCGAATTTTACTTATTGCATTCCTAGCGTGTAGAAATATGTTGATTGTACAAACACCCTTCAGGACTTTTTTCAGACTTGATAAAAAAAATTATCCGCGATTTCAATAATATTTATCTTTGAAAATCTAGTCAATATTCGCGATTTTCTTCGATGAGAACATACTCAATGATACACACGGCTGCTTTCGTATAAAATGAACGTTAAAATCTACCTTTCCTCCAAGCTGGTCGAACATTGCAGCTTCTGCCAGCTGTTCGGTGTTATCGAAGTACAGCGCGATGAGATCCGGTTCGCCGTTCTAGATTGCAAACTTCTACCGGGTACCTACCTAATAGGAGAAATCTGCAGCGAGTCAGACTACCGACGGCTACAAGCAGACCCGACCGACTGCAACCGGGACATTCTGCTACAGGAGGAAAACTTTCTGCGCTTGGCGATATCGGATCGGGGCCGAATCAAACATGTAACGACGAAGGTGAAGGGTGTTACCATTGAAACGCTGAACAAGGTGATGATTGTGTTCGACGATAAGGGGTTTTCGAATTTGTCCGAAAACCAGCTGCAACTAGACGAGGACGGCAATGATTTGCTGCACTTAGCCCGGCTGATTAAGTCTTCGAAACCGCAGCGGAACTCGGCGCTACAAGATTTGCTGGGTTATGCTGCTGGAAGTCAACTGATGAGCACGGTGGCTTTCACCCTGCGACCTTTATTGGTCATTTTGAGAATTATTTTCAAGAAAACTGCACTGTTTTATCACTTCTCGGAGTGGACTGCCAGCATCAGGAGCAGGAGTTTTGATGGGTGAAACAACATTTCGTTTTAAATTTTCTGTGGATCTTTTTGAATATTTTTTGAATTTTCAGAGCTAAATGGGCATTGTTGTTTGACATAGGATTTGGCGTGGCGATTCTTTCGCTGGTGTTGTGCTTTGGAAATCCGGGCATTCATTTTATGGAGTATGCGGAGGTAACCGTAAAACCCAAACAGTCCAAATGATATTCTATTAAAAATGAATACAAACCAAATTGCAGATGATTGTGAACCATTTGCGAGATTTGCTGAAAACCCTGCGCGGTAGTCCAATCGGGCTTAAATTGAATGCCCCGTTGAACGACTTCTTTCTCAGCTGCTTTCTCTATCACGTGGACCTCTGGTGGACGTTTCTGATAATCGTTTCCCCAGCAATACGTTTTCTGTTTATCCCGCTGTCGGTACTAGGATTGTTGGGATTATCGTTCCAGCTAGCGATGCTTTCAGACTTGATCATTCTAATCAGTCTGCACGCGCACTGTTTCTACATTTACGCTGCAGTGTAAGTAAAATTTGGTATCTCATCGCAAAGTAATTTGGTACTGGTTTCAGGTTATACCGGATCGAAATTGGGGGAATTCGTGCCCTGTGTCGGATTGTTTTGGGTAAAAAGAAGAATGTACTGCGGGATCGTGTCGAGTCGCATGAATACATGAATCGGCAGCTCTTTCTAGCCACGTTGACATTCGCAGTACTGATTTTTCTGTTGCCAACAATTCTCGTTTACTATGTAGTTTTTGCTACAGTGGGTATAACACCTGGTTGGAACTCTAATAGGTTGGTTAATCGTCTTTTTTACTTCCAGCTTCGCTTCGCCATCTATTGCATGTCGTACACACTGATGACCATTCGGCGAACGATACTTCAATTCCCGTTCGATGCCATGATAAGGTGGCTGCGGGGAATGTACACCGATGTCGAAAGTTTGGAAATTTACAACATCGGATCGTATGCCAATGAGAACATCACCGTCATCTATATCGCACCAAGAGTAAGCAGATGTTTCTGGAAAGACCAGAGTTTGCAGCGGCGGAAGCAGAACGCTAAATCTGCTGGCGATGGTCAGCTGGATTCGGTACGAAGTACGATCTCGATTGGGCGATTTTTCGTTAGTTTAATCCGCGGGGAGATGGTTGCCTTTATTCAGCCAGATGAGAGTCATTACCGCAGAGACGTGTAGACTGAGTAAATACGTATTTGATTGCGATTTGTAGTTATTAAATCGGGAATGGCAATGATGAGCTCTGTATACTTCCTACCGAAATACTTCCTATTTCATATCATTCACGAAGTTAGGGTTAATAGGGTTTATTAAGGTAGCAGCTAATAAAATATAGTCCATGTATGGATTGAAATAGCTTAGACTTCGATGATTAGCGCTCAGTACTTGCACAGATCGACGCAAAACAATACATAACAATATAACAAACTGTCTCTAACGCAAAAAAACATTACCATAAACTAAATTATAAACAATTTTATTTTGGAAAACTTTTACCTACAATCGGATAAACAATATACTCTTATCCTTTCAGTGTACCATTACTTCCTCCAAACAATGAACTGAATAGTTCATTTTTTGCTTCTTCCGTCCATTCGTGGCTGCTTTCTGGTGCGGTGAAATTAACCAGCTTTTTATGAACCACATATCTGCAGAAGAATTTTTTTTTTATTGTAATAGCAATCTCGCACTAATTTAGCAAGAAAATGTTACCTTATCTTCCTTCCCTTGGAAGCCCTCGTATCCACCTGTTTCTTCATCTTGCTTCTAAGCTTCTGCAACTCTGCCAACTTGGCACTGATTTCCTGTGGGTTATCCACGGTATTGGACTTATATTCAATCAGCTCGCGCAACAGTGCATGGTAAAAATCAGAATCATCGAAAATTTCTTCGTTGTAGACTGGATCCGGTGCGTCCTCTGATTCAGCATGAAACTTACTGATTTGAAGAGCAGATTTTTCAAATAGCTCGTAACCGCCCCTGTAGAGCTGGGACTTTCGAATCAGGTCATCCTTTGCCAGCATACCGTTCTCAATCTTCTTAATGATGTTAAGGGATTGCTGAGCATTTTTTATATTACTGGACGCTTTGGTTCGATCGTACCACTTTTGAATCACGTCATTTCTGTAGGGTTTGTAACTCGTGAAGTTGGCGTTTATCGTCGTTTCAAAGTTACTCAAACGTTGACTCTTGGATTTTGTTCCGGACTCGTCGTTTCGTTTTCGTTTTGTTCCTGTTTTAAGTAAATCCTTTGTTTCTGAAAATCGTTGTGCCAAGGTTTCTTGCAGCACCAACAAATTTGTCAAAGTGGACTCAACAGTTTGAACTATCTTATCTGCCGCTTCCTTAAATTTGCTATCCTTACAGAGACCGTTATACTTATCCTCGTGTGGAAGAGAATTAGCAGTTATCAAACTCGGTTGCATTTTGATACGGATTTCCAGCAATCGTTCCCACATTTTGAGCTGATTTTGTACGCAGATTCCCTTCTGGACTACTTCCTGTTGGTTCTCTTCTTGGAGTAGCTTCTGTGTATCTGCTGTGCTTTGCCCCAGAAAGTCCCCAAGAGAAAAATTATCTTCATCATCTTCCTCATCATCATTGAACTCGTCTACTTCCTGGCTATCGGATCCATCATCTTCCTCGCCATCATCCGAATAAGAATCATCATTTGAAGGTCTTAACCTCACAAAGGCACCCGGCTGCTGCCCATCGTCTTCCGAATCGCTTAGTTCACTTTCCCCACCGTCTTTCTCGCCGGTAAACACATCATCCCGACAAGATACCAGCCCTCGATACTTACGATCGACGGTATCCAAAAGTTTAATGTTCTTCTTCCGAATATCACTCAAACCTCGATTAGCTGCTTTCTGCAGGATTTCATCGTTTTCGTCAAACTCACTGAACCGGGGCCGCGTTTCCTCATCCTCCGAATCATCGGCATTTACGGCGACCTTGGCGGCAATCTGCTCGTGGATTTTGTCCGACACGGTTTTCACCGTCGGTCGTTTTTTGAGTCCTGTTTTCTGCATTTAGATTCAATGCGCGTATTCTCTTATACTTCAAGAATCATTTACCAAGTATAATTGGTAATACACCGCAGGCTTTTCTAATTTATTGAACGTTAAACGTGTTTGGTTTTTGTATGGACGAGGATCACGACACGAGCATGCTGTTTATCTTTGAACCCAGAGATGCCAGGTACTTTTTTCAAATGTCTGCAATAATAATTTTAAAAGTCTGGGAAGAACAAAAAATGTCAGGAAAGCTAGTGTAACCAAAAGTCTTTATATTCAAAAATCTGTAAATATCTGCAACCAAACCAAAAAATCTGCAAATATCTGCAACTAAACGGAAAAATCTGCAAATATCTGCGTCATCGAAAAAATCTGTAGCTTAAATTAAAAGTCTGCGAATTTGCAGACTTGTCTGCAAATCTGGCATCTCTGTTTGAACCCCTTTTTTCTGACATTTCGTCTTTCTCGCATTATTCTGTTTTGCACTAATTTCGCTTGAGGCATAAGATTCTGAAGGGCAAAGTGTGTACAATCAACCCGGTGGCAAGAACCCACCCACTGAGACGTCCAAAAATTTGTTTCAAAATCGTTCAACACGGGTCCAACGATGGACGTTCGTTGAACGGTTATTTGGACGTTGTCCAAATTGGTCCAACGAACGTCCGTCATTGGACGATTTTGAAACCAACCGTTCTTAGAGGGCACCCACTGAGACGTTCAAAAAATCGTTTCAAAATCGTTCAACACGGGTCCAACGATGGACGTTTGTTGAACGGTTATTTGGACGTTGTCCAAATCGCTCCAACGAACCAAAGAGAATAGTGAAAGAGACGCAGAGTGAAAATCAGTCAAAACGGCAACACTCCCTTTACGATGATTTCAACACTAGAATTTGGCAACCGTTTCCAAAGGCAGCACTTTAAATGACTCCTATTATATTTTGAAAACAAACCTTTTGTCGATCGTTGGATTTGTTTATCAAACGATGTGCATTTTGAAACAAAGAGATGAAATAATTCTTAAGCTTGTTTTTACTCATACATAGACTCTAGAATGCACCTTACAATCACGATTGCACTAAATTCTGACGAAAATTCAAATTTCTTTTTTTGATAGATTTACAATACTTATCTCCTCCAACTCAGGCATGAGTAATGTTTATTTACATTGCACGATTGGTCTGCTCAATAAGGTATTTTTGGCTTCACACTATTCGTCTCTTTCCCTATTCTCTTTGCAACGAACGTCCTTCATTGGACGATTTTGAAACCAACCGTTCTTAGAGGGCAGTTAAACTCATTCCGGAACCGGTTCGGATTTCTGAATGGAATCAGTATGGACTCCAACTCAAATGTAACAACCGATTCCGACTCAATCGGTTTCAGAATCGGTTGTTGCATTTGAGTTGGAATCCATACTGACTCCATTCAGGATTCCGAATTAAATTCCGAATGGTTTGACCTGGAACCCGGTCAGCGTGGCAAGCAGAAAGTTAGCAAAAGTTGAGCAAAGCGAAATTGATGCTGGCCAAGTTTCTGCGAGCATTTTGCGCGATTTGTGCGAGAATTCTGGCAACGAATTCGCACAAATGCAACAACCGTTTCTGACAGAAGCAGTTAAACCAACCGATGCTGCTCACTTTTATCCAGAATCCAGTCATAAATGTACGGCCAAGATCTCTGCACGCTTCCTGCCACATCTTTGTCAGATGTTTTGCTCGATTTGTGCTGAATTCTACCAGGTAGGAATTGCCAGGATCTTTGCACAGTTTATGTACGAGTTATGCCAGCTCGGTTCCTGTCAAAATTTGCCAGAAAACGCGAGCGAAACCGAGTTCGCCCTAGCTCAACTAAACCGACAGGATACGCGCAGAAATCTGATAGGGCTGCCAAACCAAGACTTACAGAAATCTAGCAGAGCGATCTCTGCCAGAAAATTTGCTCACTGAGAGTTAGAGTGTGAAAGTAATTTGACGTATGCACAATAGAAATACGTCAGATTTCTGCTCGTTTGGATACGTCAAACGCGTATTGGCCGCACTCTACCCAGAGTGCTCTATTCGTAAGCACAAACCTTTTGGACTTCACGTCAATTTGCACATCGCAGATGGGGAAAAAGGCACAAATTGATGCAGTGTATACCTAGGCGCAGATCACTCCAGGAATGTATAACAAATTTGCATCAAATTAGAAAAAAATGCATTTAATTTTCATTTTTGCATCAACTTTGCACTCCCTCGCAGAAAAGTTTGTTCAACAAACGTCCTACACTGATCCCCAGTTAAGCTCAGCCGGAAATGAACCGGAATTCTGACTGGTTCCAGTTCGTATTCCGGCTCCAGTGACACAACCGATTCTAGTTAGAATCGGTTGTTGCACTGGAGCCGGAATACGAACTGGAACCAGCCAGAATTCCAGTTCATTTCCGGCTGAACTTTACTGGGTCCACTTTGGTCGACGTGTTGTTGAATGTAGGGCTAGTTTTTGTAGGGTTTTGATGTCTTACACGCAACACAAAATACATTGTGAATTTCTATTTTGATGGAGAGAAATGCATTTAATTTCCCTGATTTATAAAAATGCATCCCAAGTGACCTGCCCCTAGGTGTATACCGGCTTAAAAGCCGCATTTGACCGAATCGATCATCGAATACTTCTAAACAAAATGTCAAGTTTTGTTAAATGGCTGAGTTATTACATACGTGATAGAGTTCTACGTGTGCAGTAGAGTGACAGAAAAAAATGACCCCCATCGGCCCACTCCTGAGTCGATTCCTAGTCCCACCAGGAGTGTCTACTCCAAATTTGAGCCAAATCGAACAAGTCTAGCTACCGGACCAACGTGCTTGAAGTTTGTATGGGATTTTTCGACAATTTACATGGAGAAAACCCTCTTGTTCACATTTTCGCCGCTAGGTGGCACTGTATACATCAGATTATCACCAAAAGTGAAACTTAAGAAGATAATTTTATTATCTACAACTTTGTTGAAGACTGCAAAGCGATCCGACTCCAACAGGAAAAGTTATTAAACTTTTAACGAAGTGATGTCTGAGTCTGTTTTGCATGGGGCCTAGCAGTGCATGATAGTGTATCAGTACTAGGTTCTAACAAACTAAACATTTTTATGGAATAATGGTTAGATTTAGCTGAATAGTATGTTCGGAAGAATTGTAGTACATAATACGAGTTATGTTTTGGGTAGAAAATTGTAGTTCCACATCTGACCGCATAGATGGCGCCAACACTAACTTTTCAACGAAGAGAGATAGAAATTAGGTGTCTTCTACAAAGTTGTAGAACAAGAATATTGCAGTAATTCTTCCAAACATCTCGATATTCTATCTCTCTCCGTCGAAAAGTTAGTGTTGGCGCCATCTATGCGGTACATCTGACCTACACCTGGAACTACAATTTTCTACCCAAAACATAACTCGTATTATGTACTACAATTCTTCCGAACATACTATTCAGCTAAATCTAACCATTAATCCACAAAAATGTTTAGTTTGTTAAAACCTAGTACTGATACACTATCATGCACTGCTAGGCCCCATGCAAAACAGACTCAGACATCACTTCGTTAAAAGTTTAATAACTTTTCCTGTTGGAGTCGGATCGCTTTGCAGTCTTCAACAAAGTTGTAGATAATAAAATTATCTTCTTAAGTTTCACTTTTGGTGATAATCTGATGTATACAGTGCCACCTAGCGGCGAAAATGTGAACAAGAGGGTTTTCTCCATGTAAATTGTCGAAAAATCCCATACAAACTTCAAGCACGTTGGTCCGGTAGCTAGACTTGTCCGATTTGCTTTAAATTTGGAGCAAGTACTCCTGATGGGACTAGGAATCGACTCAGGGGTGGGCCGATTGAGTTTTCAAAAATTCATTATTTTTCTGGGCAGTCTAGTGTGCAGTTTGGCTCTTGTGTCTCTTCTCTACGAACAAATCCCACAGGGCAGCAAAATGGGGCCACTACTGTTTGTGCTATTCTCTAACGACGATTTGGGTCGAAAACTGGTTTACGCTAATGACGAAGTTTTTTTTTATTTTGATTATAGAGGTTTTAACCTTAGGGTCCTTCGCTTCTTTTCGGGTTGGAAAAATCTCTTGGAAAAATCTAACCCAATGTGCGGGGTTGGGAATCGAACCCAGGTGAGCTGCGTACAAGGCAATCGATTCACCAACTACACTATGTCCGTCCCCCATGACTTGAAGTTGTACCTTGTAGACCGCAATATTGACGACTGCGTTCGGCTTCAAGAGCTTCTGGATACATTCATCGGCTGGTGTCGTAGAAATTGGCTCATTGTTAACATCGCTAAATGTCAGGTTATAACTTTCCACCGCATAGTCAATCAGAGGGGTAAAGGCTCAATAGAGTTGATCACGTCAGGGACCTTGGCGTCTTGTTGGATGCTAAGCTAACCTTCAATCTGCATCGCTCATCTTTATTCCCGAAAGCGACTCGACAATTCGGCTTTATTTCCAAAATCGGCTGGGACTCTTCGCACTGCTTGAAGGCGCTGTACTGTTCGTTGATTCGCCCACTACTCGAAAATCCAGTCTGATTTGCGGTCCTCATCAGCTTCTTTGGAATGTATGAATTGAACGTTATTGTTATTTGTTATTTATCAGTGTGCAATCGGGCTGTCTCAACAACCTATTTCTGCAACCTATGTGCATAAACTGTACACCTATCGTCTATCCGTTGCACTTGACAGCGTGTGCAGTGCTTTATGGTCCCCAGTTAAGCTCAGCCGGAAATGAACCGGAATTCTGGCTGGTTCCAGTTCGTATTCCGGCTCCAGTGACACAACCGATTCTAGTTAGAATCGGTTGTGTCACTGGAGCCCGTGTTCGAACTGGAACCAGCCAGAATTCCAGTTCAATTCCGGCTGAGCTTTACTGGGTCACACCTATGACCGCGCACCCGGCTTCCCATGAGTGTTTTGGCGGCTCAGAGGTGTCCTTCCATGTTGCTCAGGGATACATTGGTCCTATACACATCCATGCATACAGGCATACATACGGGCAACATACGGCCATACATACAAACTATTTGGCGCAAGTTTAGAGCGTGTAACGTCGTGTCATCTAGTCTGTCATCCTATGGAACATAATCCTACCATCGCCTTGAGGTCAACGTCATATTGGCAAATTTCGCATTGAATCCGCGTCTGTCTCTTCCTTATCTCCTTTTTGTCTCCTAGGTCCGAAGCGGATCAATCGACTATTAATTGAAACGGTAAACATACTATTAGTATTATTAGTCCTTACTCGCGAATACTTTTCCTACAACTGTGCTGCTTCTTCTCTATCTTATAACATAACTCGATTATCCCTGTTCTAGTCAATATACATATTCATTACATTATGGACCAGGCAAACCCTTACTTTTTCTATTATTATTATCCTGAGTAGCTATACCAGTGAAGGTATTTTAGGATTTCGTTAAAAAGAATCTCTGCCAATAAAGGCGTAAGCAATATTTATCCACATAAAGTTTGCTCGAAACGAATGTCCGCCTGGTTCGATTCGAACAGACCACACCGACCCGAAAGGGTTGCTTATCATTTCTGAGAGCCGGTGTGCTTGATCGAGTTTAATAATCATAAGAACAAGTTCTGAATAATTAACTATCTCTTAGGTGCCAGTCCTGCACTCCTTTCCTGAACTAGCCTCATACTCACGATCAAAAGAGTCGACAACTAGTAGGATCCACATGTCCCCCACCCAAGCGAATTGATCAACTTGCAAGTACGAGCACATATCTACCAACCAGCCAAGAAGACTTCCGAATCAATGAGAATTGACCATGCCAGTCGAAGGCCACAGGCCCAGCGCCCTTTCGTACAGTGTCATTGTCATTTCTCAGCCCACCCCCTGGCAGACGTTCATCCGCCCATCTAGACTATGTCAAGATGAGAACCTACAAAGCCTAACTGTTCGTATGTGCTAGTCCGTATAGATTTTGGTTTGCTGAAACGAAACAAGAAAAGCAAAATAATTGTGATTAGTATCGTAGTTATAATAAATAGGTAAACGATTTCTCCTCTGTTGTCCGTTCCCTTGTTCGTAGTCCTCCCTCCTGTTCCTGGTCTGTTTGGGCTACTGGCTTTCCGTTTCCTTGGCCGTCACGCTCGATCGATTTAGACATCATAGCAGGAGAAACAAATGACAAGACAAAACAAAACAAAATGAAAATAAATGAACGTCTGCTATCTGTGCCTAAATTGATGTTGCTTCTCAGTTTTGCACGACCCAGGGGGGACTTGGCCTTGATCCCAATGCTCTGTCACCGATGTTACGTGATATTCGTTATGGAATATTCTTTGTGTGGGGGCCATTCATAAGCAATGTTGTTCGTTTTTTGAAGTAGAATACTTCTAACGTTTCAATATGGGGTCCCGTTTCAAAAATTTCAGTTGAGAAATTTTCCCAGATTTGAAATGCGAATATCTTCCGTTCTACTGGACGAAATCGCAATATTTTTGCACTATCTGATCGGAAATTTGTGCACGTATTTCGTATTAAATTTCGGAATTACTGCGACTACTATAAATAAACCAAAACAAGGATTTTCAGAAAACAACGAGGAAAATGCGCAATTTGCCAGCATATCCCACGCAGAGCCGTCAAAAAGGAGCATGCAAGCGTTTCATTACATACGGGAATGTTATATATACAGGTCACGCGAGCTTGTTTTGTATCAGTGGGTGCTCGCTTACCACACGAGCAACATGCTCGTCCGGACGGTACAATGAGCGGTATCATGTTTGCGTTCCCGTACCAAGCGTCATCGCAAGGTTCTTCGTGATAAATCACCAAATCCGCCATTCGGCGTCTGGCTCGTCGTGGTGGTGTAAAATGCATCTTCGATTTAATCTACGAATGATGATGGTGTGCAAGAAAATGTCATCCGAGATGCCGTGACCTACACTGAACACGCCAAGCAATGTCGTCTATACTCTGAAGCGGCAGGGACGCACTTTGTATGGATTTGGAAGTTGAAAAGGTAGAACTCACTTGTATCATTATAAAAAAGGCCCTTTTCAGGGCCACCAAAATCATTTCAAAGAATAAGTTTGCATTTTCTGTTTCATGGACTGTTTCTCCCTGGAGAGCAATTTATGTTAAACCCTAAATTATGATTTATTTCAGTACGCAAATTGCAAATATGGTCAGAAACAAACTGGAGTGAAGTGGAAAACAATTTTACTAGGCGCATTCAAAAAAGGTTTCAATTCTCAAACATTTTACCAAGGTGCCGTATTACATTACTCTCTTTACCCTGAGTGTTCGATAATCTCCGTAGTGGAAACACAATTTCAATTTTGTTCTTTATCAAAAATATGTGGTCGGCCAACAAAGGTGTGGAGCTACGAAGAACACATTTTGAGGACAACACAAAAAAGGACGAGCTTACATTGTGCTGTAGTCAGGTATAAAAACTCAGCATGCTGTTGCTCACGCTCAGTTCGTTTCCAGCATCAGCATACAGCAGTTCGTTTGCAGCATCGCCCGCAAAATTCAAACCGCCGTCCGTTTGCTGCTGTCAGAAGAGTTGGCCAAGCACGCCGTCTTCGATGAAACCAAAACTGTTACCATATACACTAGAGTGACAGGAAAAAAAATATCCCTATCGGCCCACCTCTGAGTCGATTCCTAGTCCCACCAGGAGTACTTGTTCCAAATTTGAAGCGAATCGGACAAGTCTAGCTACCGGACCAACGTGCCTGAAATTTGTATGAGATTTTTCGACAATTTACATGGAGAAAACCCACTAACTCGCATTTTTGCCACTAGATGGCACTGTATACATCGTATTATCATTATAAGTGAAAATAAGAAAGATAATTTAATTGTCTACAGCTTTGTCGAAGACTGCTAGTCAATCCGGTTTTGTTAAAAGAAGTTATTCAACTTTTAACGAAGTGATGTCTGAGTCAGTTTTCTATGGGGCCTAGCAGTGCATGGTTGTGTATCAGTACTCGATTCCCACGAACTAAACATTTTTGTGAAATAACCGGTGAATTTAGCTCAATAGAATGTTCAAAAGAGTTGTAGTAAATAATATGAGTCATGTTTTGGTTAGAAAATTTTAGTTCCACATTGTACCGCATAGAGGGCGCCAACACTAACTTTTCAACGGAAAGAGATAGATATTAGGTGTCTTCTACAAAGTTGTAGAGCAGGCATTTTTCAATAATTCTTCCGAACATTTAGATATTCTATCTCTCTTCTATGAAAAGTTAGTGTTGGCGCCCTCTATGCGGTCACAGTTGGAACTAAATTTTTTTCAACCAAAACATGACTCGTATTATTTACTACAACTCTTCTGAACATACTAATGAGCTAAATCTAACGGTTATTTCACAACAATGTATATTTCGTGGGAATCGAGTACTGATACACAACCAAGCACAACTAGGCCCCATAGAAAACTGACTCAGACATCACTTCGTTAAAAGTTCAATAACTTCTTTTAACAAAACCGGCTTGACTAGTAGTATTCGGCAAAGTTGTAGACAATTAAATTATCTTTCTTATTTTTACTTATAGTGATAATACGATGCATACAGTGCCATCTAGCGGGAACAATGCGAGTTAGTGGGTTTTCTCCAAGTAAATTGTCGAAAAATCCCATACAAACTTCAGGAGCGTTGGTCCGGTAGCTAGACTTATCTGATTTGCTTCAAATTTGGTGCAAGTACTCCTGGTGGCACTAGTAATCGAATCAGGGGTGGGCCGATTGAGTTTTCAAAAATTCATTATTTTTCTGGGCAGTCTAATATACACCAGCACCAAGTAAATTTCGAACACTGCCCAAACAAAAGGCCCTTTTCAAGGCCATCAATTTATCGACAAAGAATGAAATTGAAGTTTTGTTATTACAAGCATCAGCTTGTCAAGAGCGTTGGATGGTAAGTGAGCCACTTGTGAACAATACCGTCGCTTTCACGAGAATGGCACAAAATCAAAAGTTATTTGTGATTTATAGACAGTTTAGTGTAATGATTCAATTTACACAAATCGAACGTTTTCTAACGTTTCGATATAGGTGCTCCGTTTCAAAATTTTCGGCCAGAATGCTGCCTGTTTTTTCAAACGTGAAAATCTGCTGTTGTATTGAATGAAAACCTTCGATTTTTGCGCTGATTGGAAATAGTTGTGACTAATTCTGTAGAATGTACAATTACTGAAAATAACGGATTTTGTGAAAGCAGTGGTTGGTCCATACAATTCGATTCTAAGCGAGCCAGACTAGTTTTCGTTGGAAGGTCCACCTCTGACAATAGAAGTAAACTATTTTATTTTGAATTCAACTACAACTTCCTTGAAAACAGCACAGCTAAAAAACTTTTGGGAAAAACGCGCAGACCTAAATTTTCCACTATAATGGAAACTGCCTGTGCCCCGCCGCACAGCATCATCAAGATTGATAGTAATTCAAGCCGGGAGGAAAGAGGTTGTAAGGCAATGGAAAACGAAAATTTCATTTCTATCTTACTGGAATATAATTGGCTGGTCCTGAAAAGAACTTGTTGGTTTGTGGTTTATTTTGGGTCACAATTTAGGCCTGCTCGATTGCTGATAGCTGTGAATTTCTCGCAGGGCGACAGTTTCTGTTCAGTAGTGATGAGGCTTCCTAACGCCAACCGTGACTGGGGTACTTTTACACGACCTTCGTTGCTTACTGCTTGCGGGGAGGCTTTCCTCTGGTGGACTTACGAGCGGTTTGTTTGGTACGGGATATTTATCAACAAAGAATCGAATTGAAGTTTTGTTATTACAAGCATCCGAAAGTAGCTTGTCAAGAGCGTTCGATGGCAAGTGAGCTACTTGTGAACAATATCGTCGATTTCACGTATTTCACAAAAGAAAAAATTATCATTTGTTTGTTTGTTTACAGTTTCGTGTTTACTAGGCGCATTCAAAAAAGGTTTCAATTCTCAAACATTTTACCAAGGTGCCGTATTACATTACTCTTTTTACCCTGAGTGTTCGATAACCTCCGTATTGAAAACACAATTTCAATTTCGTTCTTTATCAAAAATATGTGGTCGACCAACGAAGGGGTGGAGCTACGAAAAACACATTGAGGACAACACAAAAAAGGACGAGCTTACATTGTGCTGTAGTCAGGTATAAAAACTCAGTATGCTGTTGTTCACGATCAGTTCGTTTGTAGCATCAGCATGCAGCAGTTCGTTTGCAGCATCTCCCGCAAAATTCAAACCGTCGTCCGTTTGCTGCTGCTAGAAGAGTTGGCCAATCACGCCGTCTTCGATGGCACCAAAACTATTACCATATACAGCAGCTCCAAGTAAATTCCGAACACTGCCCAAACAAAAGGCCCTTTTCAGGGCCATCAATTTATCGACAAAGAATGAAATTGAAATTTTGTTATTACAAGCATCAGAAAGTGGCTTGCCAAGGGCGTTGGATAGTAAGTGAGCCACTTGTGAACAATACCGTCGCTTTCAAGTAGAATGGCACAAAATAAAAAAAGTTATTTATGTGATTTGTAGACAGGTTAATGTAATGATTCAATTTACAAAAATCGAACGTTTTCTAACGTTTCGATATAGGTGCTCCGTTTCGGCCAGAATGTTCAATTACTGAAAATAACAGATTTTGTGAAAGCAGTGGTTGGTCCATACAATTCGATTCAGAGCGAGCCAGACTAGTTTTCGTTGGAAGATTTTGAATTCAACTACAACTTCCTTGAAAACGCACAGCTAAAAAACTTTTGGGAAAAACGCGCAAACCTAAATTTTCCACATAATAAAAACTAGTGCCCTCGCTGCACAGCATCATCAAGATTGATAGTTATTCAAGCCGGGTGGAAAGGGGGAGGGAGGTTGTAAGGCAATGGAAAATTTCATTTATAATAATAATACTTTATAATTGACTGGTCCTGCAAACAACTTGTTGGTTTGTGGTTTATTTTGGGTCACAATTTAGGCCCGCTCGATTTCTGATAGCTGTGAATTTTTCGCAGGGCGACTGTTTCTGTTCGGTAGCGATGAGGCTTCTTAACGCCAACCGTGACTGGGGCACTTTTACACGGCCTTCGTTGCCAACCAGCCCCCTGTCAAGGACGACGTCTCTGTACAGCCAGCATCACTGCCATGAAAGGCAAAACATTGATTTTGAACCGAATGATTAGAAGCTGTATTTAGTTACAAAATGTCAATTAAATTAAATTATTAAATCATCCCACAAGATGCAAAACGTCGTGTGGAATGCTTGAATATCGAGCATAGTGCCGAACATAATTCTTTGTTTGGGGCTTTATAGCTATAACACCCCATATATATCGGTCGCTGTCAAACTCCATATGATGGTATAGGGTTGCCAGGGGGCTGTTGCCAACTGCTTGCGGGGAGCCTTTCCTCCGGTGGACTTACGGACGGTTTGTTTGGTACAGGCCATGTAGCGAAAAATGCTGATCTGCTACTTCTCTGATGCTGGTAGTAGGACGACGGTCAAACGCTCGTTTGCGTGCCTTCATTCATAAAAGTTCAACAATATTTTCAAAGAATGTTGCAAATTGTCAACTTGATAATTCCAAAAATACTCCAAATAAACTATGAATGTGCTAAAGTCGACAAAGTCGCATAGAAATTGCTTATTCCAGAGCAGAATTTACCGGTCTAAAGTGTATTCTACTTCACTTCGGTTATGTCTCTGACATTACCCACCCATCTTTTTTATCCCTGATCCGCTGATACGTCTAAAATTCATTTTTAGTTTTTATTTCGTTACGTGACGCTCTTCCCCTATTGTCAATATCCAACATCATTTATGAATGGTCCCCTGGTGATATATTTAGAGCAGACAATCCAATGAAAAATAGGATTGACAGGATTTTAGTGCGCTGTTGGCGCCTTGTGTCACATCTTCATGTTTGTTATTCATACTAACAATACCAAAGCATGCGATGTGATGACCGGAAGATTAGAGAAGCAACTCCTCCCCTTCCCCCCCCCCCCCCCCTGGAATGTATGAATTGAACGTGTGTAGAAAAGATTTATTCGACTCGCTCTACGACTCGAATATCAGATATGCAAAGGAACGGAGATCTACTGCTTGGTATCGAAATCGATGGCTACGAGGTTGTCGATGAGGTAAAACACTAGTTTGTTTTAGTGAATAATATCGTTTATTTTATACATTAAACAGTTCAATGGTTGGTAAAAAAAGTTTGCATGTACCGCATCGTCACCTCGTGATCGTTTTTCCCCTTAACAATATCTCCCAAGATTTGCTCGTTCTCTTTCAAAGCTAAAGCTAGCCTGGCTGCATCAAGTGTTTGGTAGTTAACTTCGCATACCTTCCGCAGGAATCCGGCCCTCTCCAGATCACTCTGGCAGACGATCAACTCGTAACTTCCTCGGTTGTCTTTGCGCGCTGTGCGACCTTTGATCTGAACTTCTTCCTTAACATCCAGCGAGAAGAACGTTTGGATCACGTGCAAGCCGCCGTGCTTTTCAATGGAGACACTGGATTTGTAGTCCGCGCCGCGTCCCATTCCGCGCGTTGCTAGAGTGATAGTTTTGGCAACACCTGCCTCGTCAATAAACAGCACTTTTTGCTTCGCATCAGTATCCTCCGTCAGAACATTCAACCGATCGAATTGACCAGAGTATTCCGCATGGAATTGGTTCAACTGCAAGTCCGATTCGAAAAATACCAGCACCGATCGTTTGGCACCGAGTACCGCGTTCGCTCGACAGAAAATGGCATTTAACCATTCCGATTTACTGGCCAGCTGCTGAAAGTCGGCCAACGGGTTGAACTGAAGGTTAGAGCAACCGAAAAATGATGGCATGGTAGATAGTTCACGAATATTGTAAACGTCCTTGATAGCATCCTTTTCATGCTGGTTTAGCGACGTAACGGTACCGGAGACGCCTAGTATAAGAGGATAGCTCTTTGGCAGCATTGCGTAGGAGATGGAACCACAGTCCAGGGTAAGGTAACCGTAGTTAATGTCCATTCCTACTTTAACGGAAAAGTCGGACCCACGTAGACGGAAATAATTGAATACCATGTAGTAACTGTTAATGTGGAAGTTTACGAATTGTTCTCTGTATCTACTGAGAATGGTTCCATGATTGCTAAGTTTATAATTTGACCACTGATCTGCCGAAGCGGTCTTAACCTCAATAGCGCATTTAATCATTTCACAGAGATGTTCGTCAAACAAGCTGCGATTGGTGTACCTTTTCGTCTTTACCATTCCGTCCACATAAATCAATAGATCGTACGATTTCATCCTAGCAATGAAACTTTGAAAATCTTTCTGTCCTGCCATATCGGATGACTTGATGTATTCGTAAATACTTTGTTTTATAGGCTCGGAAGTAAGTAGGGGGTATTCCGTAAGGCTCCAAATTTTTTGTTGAATGAGCTCCAACCCTTGCAACATCATTCGGTTCAGGGGGCAATAAACGCTACCATAGAAGTGCTTGGTGAAGAACACATCCACCTCATCAATTAGCAGTACTGAGTTCACACGATTCTCTAAAGTAAATTTGCTCTGTCCAGGGACCGTGTTCTTCAGCAGCATATCCGTTATTAGGTCTCGCAATTTCATTTGGCGTCCATCGATGACAGGAGCAATTAACGCATTTGCCATTCCATCGTACGTGCTGTAGGTGATGTCATTGTTTATATTGAGAATGGCAAAAAATGGCATGAAATCAGATTCATCTCTAGTAACCAGATATTGATTATAGCAAACAATCTGCGGTTTGTGACCCGTCAGAGCAAACAGGGCAGCCGTCAATCCCAACACTAGAGATTTTCCCTGACCAGTTAGAACCTGTGCCAGATGTTTTGCAACTCCTTTCCCTTCTCGATCAACGCTCAGCAATCTCAGAATGCAGAGGATTTGAATACAATGTGGAGTTAGATACTTTCCCGTACTGGAGACATCTTTCGAGACAAGAACGGACCATAGGGCCGCTAGTCCTGCCAACATTTCCGGAAGTTTTTCTTGCTTGTAGGTTTCGGTCCAGCTTTTGAAGGGTGATTTGGAGGCGAGTACTAAGACCTTTTTGGCAATCTTAGATGCTTTACTGGAAAGATCTTCTCCGGACTCTTGCATAAATTGTTGGAAACTCTGGTTGTACTGGTGATAGGCCTTTCGCAGCAGTTGATCCTCTGCTTCGTTGTTTAACCCGCGGAAGAGTTCCAAAGCTCCTTCGAAGTCCATTTCATTTTGCTTGCGGATGTACCAGAAAGACTCCTTGATAAGATAAATCCGATTGGTAAAGTCCCGATGAGATCGGCTATGGTCCATGGCGCTTGCAAAGGGTTTGATTCTTTCGTCGTAGAACTGTTCGAAAGAAATGTAATCCGGTTGTTCTAGTAGGTAAAGAAAAGAGTTGCGCACGGCAAATATTAATTCGTTCGTAGTGCAGATCTGCACTGTTGGCGATAGAGTTTCGCCGGATTTCCATTGGGTTTTATTGAGCTGATGTTGGATGTACGAAAGCAGAGTAGATACAACCTCGATTACATAATGCTTTGGTGTTGCAACATTGTCAAGCAGTATAGATACTAGTTTGAGGAACTTCTCCTGGTTGATGACACGATAGGATACATTTTCCGTGTTTATCCACTTGTTCTCAACTGGTTCGACGAGCGCCAGATCAACAAACGATTTAATTTGTTTATCTATTTTCTTAACAAACCAATCGAACTGGACATCGTTAAGATCGACCAACAAATCGCTGTACGCTCGAAAGAAGGCAACCATCTCCTCCGAAGCGACGTTCTTTTCGATTGCCACCAGGACGATTTCCAACAAACGATCCTTTACAGATGCCATCTCCGGTAGATTAATCTTGGAAGGAATAGCAGCAATGATATCTTCTCTGTTTTTCCAGTAAACATTGAAGACATCAACTAAATCACGAAAATTGTTTGACGACAGAATCTGTCTGGTGGCGTTTGAGTTGATAAGATCAAGTTGCTTTTGTAAGATCTGTTTGTCGATCAGCGAGCTGTCCTCCAGTGTTATGTAAGGCATTGTCTGTACGATGAAGCGAGCCGTGTTGTGGGTGATGACTCGCAAAGTTTCCAACTGATCGTGGCTGACTTCACAAAGGAAATCTATGTAACTTTGAATTATGGTTTCGAAACTGTCTATCTGGCATTCGCCGGGGAGAACATGAGTAAGCGCATCATCCAGCAGACAGTACCACACGTAGAACTCATCAGCAATGTCCAGGAAATTCTCTGGCTTTTCGTAATTTCCGAAAAACTTTCTGGTGCCTGTCACAAACCTTTTCCACATAGATTCCTGCGTTGGTTCGTTAAACAGCTTCACCTTGTATTCGAAGTGTTTTTTGTTGGCGCACGAACCCAGTTCGAAATGTTTTAGCAACTTAAAGATGAAGTAGTATTCCCGTTCAAGACATTTTGTCAGAGAACTCTCCGACTTCCAGCTAATCTTCTTGATCGGATGCCATCCGGAGCTGTTGCTGATTAGTAGCTCTTTTGCCAAATGATCGGTTCTGCTACTAATCTCGACGATTAACTCATCCAAACTCTTGCACAAAAAGAAATAAATTGGATTGGTTTGTGCGAAAATCTGTTTCGATTTCTGGTAATTTATCGACTTAATATTGGCTATCCACCGGTCGGCGAGATCCGTCAGGGGCTTCTGGAAAACGTCATCGTTAAGAGTTGCAAACAAATCGGTGAACAGTTTTATATCATTCCCTCGGATGAGCAGAATCTGTTGTTGATTTAAACTTTTGAGTGCATCGTGCAGATATTTTGGAGCTTTTTCCAGCAGCATATTGTTGTAGTTTGCGAAAGATGATACAAGCAGCTGCTTAATCGTTTCAACTAAATTCTTATCCGATGATTCGGTCTGCGGGAACCCGAAACGGGTCAACAATCGATTCCTAGCAAGAGTTCGATCTTCCAATTCATTAAAAATCGCAGCTGATTGCTTCAGGTCTTCGGATAGCGACGAACTTTGCATAATTTTGTGGCACAAGGTTTCGTAGGTTAATTCCTTCCGCGAATCCTTCAAAATATTGGACAATTCAATACAATTCATTGCAAACTGCTGTTCAACCGTTGACATTGCCAAAGATTTCTCTACGGCGGCGAGAAGTGCCGATTGACGATTAAATCTACCATTCGTCAGATCATCCTGTAGGACTTTCACAATCCGGAGCTGCTGCAGAAAAACCTCCTTTGCCTGACCGAAGTTCATCGTTTCCTCGAGCAGTAGCGGTGTGACTAGTTCTATTTTCGCCAAGAAATTGTCATCAGCGGACATTAGACTGCCTTCGTTGTAAAATTTAATCAATATATTTCCGTATTTGAGTCGAGCGGAATAGCCTAACTGATCAACTCTCATCGGTGACGGAGTTTTAATTTTGATCTGTTCATCTGCGCATCGAAATTTGCCCACTATTTTGAGTGAAGGCTGTTTCTCCTCCAAATGTTTAGTAGTCATCTCGATGCAAGCGTCTTCACTGGACATATCCTGGTTTTGATCAATCTGCGCATTGATAGGTGTTTGCAGAATGTCCCGATCGTTGATTATTGTCTGGTCTAGATTGTCAGATGGGTCGATTTCACATTGTTTGCACGACTGAACCGAACCATTCATCTCTGTATTGCATTCGCCCACAATGTTGAATTTTCCATCGCTCACCATTTCGTGGTCAACTTTTGCTACTTGCGCTTCAGCATTATTTAGCTGAGCTTGCATATTCAGCTGATCGTTATCACGTTCGCTCTGTGAGTTTGCGTATGTATGCTTGCTAACGTCCGATTCGTCCACAATTTCATCCGATCCAGGTTTGTCGATATCCGACTGTTTACAACATTCTTCGGATGATGCATTTACCTGTTCTCCTGAAACATCAACGTTACTATCATCCTTCACTGTTTTTTCGGGTCTTTTCAATTCGGTACAAATCGCCGCTGACGGTTCTTCCGATATGTATCCGGTTTCGACCGAACTAGTAGTTTCGTAGGGAACAATCTCTTCAGCTGTAGATTTATCGAATTGGACAGATACGGTGTCATTCACATCCACTCCCACAGAAGATCCACTCGACCTCACATTGGTTACGTCAACAATATCGCCGAATTTGATGGTACCATGGCGAAAGATTTCGTCCGAGTTGGATGCCGTTCCACTGAAAGTTCCAAAGGAATCAAAGAGCCCGGATCCGGATGTACGCGAATTGTTCCATGATTCATCATCCACTTCATTGATTACTTCAATCGATTCGTCATCTCTTATAATGTCATAATCACTTTCTGAATTGCTATCAGTTGATCGACCAGGTTCGATTTCAATACATGGAGCCATTTTGCAAAATTAAAAAAAAAATCACAATTTTACCAATCAACACATTTACATTAGTTTGATAGTCTTTCTTGTGGAAAAATAAATCGCGCAACACTGTATCTTTGCTCCAGGACTTTTATATCAAAAAGATTTTTGAAAATAACTTTATTAAATGTTATTTTATAATCCGTATCGGTGGTATCGGGATCCAAAATAGTCAACAAAAAACAACATACACGTCAAATTGGATTATAATGTGTCTCTACACGCAAACGAAAAACTACCTAAAATCGAGTTCTTTTCACTCAACCTCCGGGTATCGTGGAGGAAGGTAAAATTATAATTTTACCTTCCTCCACGATACCAGGAGATTAGGTAAACCGTGATGAAGGTAGTTTCCATTTAACCACGGCAAAAATTTCAACTCATTGATAGGTTTTTTATAATCAAATTTAATTTGAATTTACCTAATTTTGAGTATACCCCAAACAACTCAAAAGTACCTTCCTCCACGGAAGACCTCGACGGAGTCGAATATCTCGTTTTGTTTTTGACAACACTAATAAGTGCAAAAGCGACGCACGGCTCAAAAGTACCTAAATTTAAGTTAAATAAAACTTATTCTGTAGGTTATTTTATGGTTGCGTGCAGCTAAACGAACATATCTATACAGATTTTTCATTAGGGCCTAAGTCGCAATGTACGCAACTGTGTCAAAAGCACTCAATCCGAAGAGAATCGCTTCGAATCTTCCTGGAACCACGGCTTACATATAATACTAGGCTAGCTCGTTAGAGTGTAAACATTTGACGAGAGCGCGTCATAGAAATCGTCGGCGAAAACAATTACATGAAATTCATATATTGTTTGCTGCTAACGAATGATCGGCACCTGGTAAATCACAAGGAAGTTATGCGGATGTCCAAAACCTTTGCCATGACCAGAAAATTACGGTGGGATATGTTTTCTATGGCATGCATCCAAATTCCCGATTTACGCTAATAATCACATAGATGCACTGATTATCCACTGTGTCTAGTGTAATTATGGCGTAATTTACATCAAAAATCCATTGCACACTATTTTTTCCACCGTAAGAGCTCAAATATTGTCAATTAACAACTTTCGAGAAATCCGTTTGTTTATCTCAACGATTTCTCTGACGTCACCGAAAACTGTCAATTCGCGGAATAGCAAGCCTCCTTTCTGTGAGCCGTGCCTGGAACGAGGGCTATTGCCAGGTCTCATGCTCGATTGGAATGAAACTGACAGATAAAAGGGACCCTTACAAGCACAATAAAAGTGTCATTACTAAGTAGTGTCATTACTGGAATTGTATGGGAATTCCATCATTACTCGCTTTACACGATCATTAAGTGACATTAATGCTCAGTAATGACATTACTAACGCCTCGTGTACGGGGCCCTAAATGGTAAACAAACGATAGACGTGTCGAGTCTTTATCAGAGGGAATTAGCCTCGTTAGCTTCATCGTTAAGCTAGCGATGCGCATTTCGAGAATAAAATCGATTTGGCTACATCGATCTCTTTAATTAAAAAAAATGATGTCAAACATCGAACCAAAGATCGGATGAAAAAATCGATTTTCGAGGTAAAAAGATCGAATGTGACACAAATTCAAAGATTCCCACTGAGACGTCCAAAAAATTGTTTCAAAATCGCTCAACACGGGTCCAACGATGGACGTTTGTTGAACGGTTATTTGGACGTCGTCCAAATTGGTTCAACGAACGTCCTTCATTGGACGATTTTGAAACCAACCGTCCTTAGAGGGTTTTATTGCGCACTTCCCACTAACCTGGACTCCGCACTTTTAAAGTGCGAGTGATCTCAAAACTGCGAGCTGTCAAAAAACATGTATTTCAAGTGATAGAGATGGTACTTTCATAGACAGACCAGTCGAACTAACCGATCTATGAGAAGAATTTAATGGAAGAATGGTAAGTGCGCAGTGCGGTTAGAATCCAGTTTTTAGTGCCACAAGCAATATTGAAACATTAAAATCAATGTTGTCCAACAGACTTTTCTACGGTTCATGTATGTACACGTCACATGACACAAATACTACTTCACTAGCTGGTGAAAAAATAATAAATAAAGACGGCAAAAGCAAATGGGATTGTTTTCAACCAGGAAACTGCATTAGTGTTCGTGAGACCGGTCGACAAGAACTCAATATCAAACCGAAAAGATCGGATGCAAAAAGTCGATTTTTCGAAATGAAAAAATCGATTTCGAAAAAATCGCATCGAACATCGCCCATTCCTACGTTAAGGGTATGGTGAAACAATCGGCCCCTAGAGTCGCTTAACTTTTAATCAGATTTACCGATGCGGTCGACCACGATGATGATGAATAATTAGACATTTACCGAAACGTACATGCCGCATCAACTGCTTAACTATAAAAGCAGCTCTAAGGTTGCCAGCATGTTGTTGGTTTAACTAATACTTGTATTCGTCGGTGGTAATAAGCCTCCCATTTTGGTTTAAAAGCAGGGGCAATTTTTAAAACTGAATTTGATTGATAAGTGTTTTACCAATTCTGTAATCTAAAATAATTTTACTGAACGTGGTGAATTTGGCACCATTTGCATCTGGTATACTCAACCTGCACAAAACGTTGCATAACACAGAGCTAATTTTTCGAACAGCTTGTGTTACTAAGCTTGTTGTAAACTCTCCACACAAAAATCCGGGATGGGAACATAACATAAATTGTTTCCGACGGGGAAAATAGTATTTTTATAAGGTTGAAATTCGGTGCAAGTAGACAGTATCAATACTGTCGGTATTTTTTAGAAGCAGCAGAGTTTTTGGTTTGACAGTCTGGAGAAATCTCGGCGGAAACTTTTTCCTGATCAAATCCCGTGACCCATTTCCCGAACCGTAAACTAGCCTTAAGCGCTTGATTGTTGAATAATTATCCTACAAAAGAAACTTCCTGTTTTGAAAGCTACTAATAATTTATATTTGTTTAAACGAGGTTTTAATAGCTGATTTCTGGTTACTCTATGTTGAAAAAAAGGAAATCTAGCCAAAGCTGCATTACATTGCCCGGAATCCAAACTAACGGATAAATTGATAAAATTTGTGTTCGGCAGCCAACACTCGAGATCCCGGTGAGTAGACGAAAAACCAAGACGTAAGCGCTTACCCGTTTACTCCTGCATTTTGCTAAGGGCCTCAAATAATGTATTATTATTATACTTAGTTTTATCGAGAATAAGAAAAAAATAACGCTCTTATTACATATTATCCACCAGTTCGCACATGAGGCGATCTAGCGGGTGGCACCCTTCCCCACGGTTTTTGTTGGCGTCGTTATCATCACCAGTGTCCATCGGTTCAGCCGTTCCAGCCAACCGGTCCGATTCGGTAAGATCCGGCAGCGATGCGAAAGCATTCTTCACCATTTCTCGCACCTTCTCCAGATGGTTTTGAAACCGCTGCGTGGTTTCTATCCGCTGGCGCTTCTGTAGTTCCATCATAACACGCAGCGTTTCCCGTGCCTGGTGCGGACGGAACTCGTTCAGCAAGTGGTGAATGTGTACGAACAGAAGGCTTAGATCCTCGATCTGTATTGAGGAAATAGTTAGATATAATCGAAGTACCAAGCCAACCCAGTTTAATTTTACCTTTTCAGCCCTCCGTGGGCTGTCCGGATAGTGTACCAACAAGTCGATCAGATCCAGAAAATTGACAAGCAGCGAATGATTTAACTTCTTCAGTTCCTTTCGTCTGTCGAAATGCTGCGGGTACAGCCGTTTGAAGCCTTGTGCTTCTAGCGGTCGAATAATGTTGTCATCGTTACTGAACGGATTTCCGAACATGGTGTACGCATCCTGAATTGGTGCCGGGGGCTTCGGGGCCCGATTCTTCCGAATGTTTTCATCGGTGTAGAGATTGATATACTGGGCCGGTGGCAGAGGAAGCGAACTCACTTGGATGGTGTCTGCGTTGGCCATCTTCCCGTTGCGTGCATCAACCGGAAAGTACTGGTACCGTCGAAATGCGGGAGATATGCCACTGGTTTGGTTTTACTTGTTGTCCTTTGGGTGGTGGAAATAACTTCTTTTCGAGAAATTTAATTGCAACATGAACGCGTATACACTTTTCGACTCTTCAATTACTGATTTGACGTTTCTCTTTAGTTACTGTTTTGTTTCCTCCCGAAACGGGGTGGGTGCAACTGGAACGGTGGGTACAAAGTTAGCCCCAGTGGTTTTGTGTTATCGTGAAGAA
Source organism: Topomyia yanbarensis (assembly GCF_030247195.1). Taxonomy (NCBI): domain Eukaryota; kingdom Metazoa; phylum Arthropoda; class Insecta; order Diptera; family Culicidae; genus Topomyia; species Topomyia yanbarensis. The sequence continues at coordinate 34,006,025 of NC_080670.1, forward strand.
AATTTAAAATTAAATTGTGCTCTGCTATGTAAAGGGTGAAGCAAAATTATTGCAACACAGTGAAATTATTAATAATTCTTAAAATCTCGACAAAATTGCATGTTTTCGGCACTGCATGCAACGCATTTTATTGGTTCAAAACAATCCCTGTTGAGTTGCAAACCAAACCTTTACTAGTTTCAACTACAGACATTTTATACACAGGCTAGCGAAGTGTAAAAAAATTGTAGCCAAATGGACCGTCAAAAAGTGCATCCAAACGAGCAGGATGGTTCCGTGAGGGGAAGTAGAGGAGGAAGCCCTAGAAAAATGCTAGAAACTACTAGAGTTTTTCTAGGAAGCCCATGCAAAGATATAATGGGATCTTCCGTGATGCCAGTTTACATCCATGGTTGCTAGTTTTACTGTTTTTGTCTCCGCAAGTCTGTAGATTCAACCAAATTTCAATATAGTGTTTGTGTCATGAAACGTCTACGTATACGAGCAAGTTTTATGCACTAGTAGAAGTATACAGGGTAGCTGATATGAATGTTACCTGTTCAAAAGGCTATAACCGAAGACTGAATATCAAGAAGACTGATCTCGCTTTCCTTCCCCCATGCGAATGAGAAGCCACAGAAGTTACAGCACATCTAAAGCTTGACATAAAAATATTATGTGTTGGTATATCATCATGAAAAGCACTACCTTTACCCGCAAGAGTGCACCTATATCTCCAGATTCTGGAAAGAGTTGCCAGTCTTCTTAATATTTAGTTTTCGCTATTACTGAATGGATTCGGAATTTTGGACTATTGCGCACCTCCCACCAACCTGGACTCCGCACTTTCAAAGTGCGAGTGATCAAACTGATGCCAGATACTTTTTGAAATTTCTGCAATAATAATTTTAAAAGTCTGGGATGTACCAAAAATGTCAGGAAAACAATTCTTGACCAAAAATGACTTATTAATGATGCATTATACTAAATGAAAATAGTGCATTTATAGCTTAAGATAAGTAAAGAGAAATAGCTTATGGAGGGAAAACCTAAAGTAGATAAAGCTGTAATTTGAAACCAAAAGCCTTTCTTTTCAAAAATCTGTAAATATCTGCAACAAAACTAAAAAATCTGTAAATATCTGCAACCCAACTAAAACATCTGCAAATATCTGCGTCATCGAAAAAATCTGCAGCTAAAATTAAAAGTCTGAATTTGCAGACATGTCTGCAAACCTGGTATCGCTGCTGCTACTGAAAACTGCGAGGTGTTAAAACACATGTATTTCAAGATGGTACTTTCATAGACCAGTCGAACTAACCAGTCTGTGAGGAGAATTTAATAGAAACATAGTAAGTGAATCCAGTTTTTAGTGTCACAGGAAATATCTCCACACATTTTCTGCCTTTAAGGTTATTATACAAGGAAACCACAACATAGCTCCTACGCCACACACCCCTCTTTCCGCTGCCTAACCATGTATCTGACATGAGAAAATATAAAAATACGTTTTTCAACAACCTTGCCGGTGTGCCATAAAATTACTACTAGAAAATTTTCCTATACAATCATCCCGAGTTTTTGACGGAATACCATCTGTAGTTCTTGTTTTGTGTTAAAATATCACCTCTTTTCACTTGGGGTTTCTTATTTTTCTTCTTATCATTTTCATTTTACTTTTTCAAATGCACTTTAATCACACACCATTGCAAAAAACACCCGCGATGCTTTAATCGTTTACTAACAAAACTTAAAATTGTCTGTCATTGTGCAGATGACTGAAGGAAAATTTCCGAAAACTCTCATTTGTGCGTTTGAATTTTCACTACAAATTTCAATTTTTCACAATATATACAAGCGAGCTGGTGCCTAGCAACAAGCATGCTTACCTGGCTTCCACATATCTTCACGTTAAATTTTTAAAAATAGTGAATTTTCATTCATTTAAATGCAAAAATTGTGTGAAGGTGATCCTAAATTCCGAATCCATTAACTTTGGCCATTTTTTACCTTGATTATAACCATAACACGTCCAAAAAACGAATCGCAAAAGACTAAATGTGAACTGCCGGGATTTTGGCCCATTCCCAGTCATTAGTTTTTTCAGTACTTTAACACTAGCGAATTTTCCATTGTGAATCTAACTCTCTAAAATGAAACAACCAAAAATCCCATTTGTTCGATAAAAATACTTTTTACGTCAGACTCTGTAAAAACGATCGAAGAGCGTCCTTCGGCGGAAACTGCTGCCTACTTCTTTATTTATACTGGATATTACTGTCTGGTGGACAACCTGGGGAGTTCAGTGTGGCAAACACGATCATTTCTAGGGTTTACGAGTTGTTTATTATTTATTGCTTCGATTTATCCTGGGTGTCAACGCATTGGATTGTCGACAATAGAATAAGCTATCATCAGTGCAAATTTGACGTATAGCTCACATGAGCAGTACGACAGATGTGCTGAATTGCATCATATCAGCCAGCTTGTAAGCATTATTCGAAATGTTTATAATAAAAGCACTTTATACAATAGATTTGCGAGACAAAAACAGTAAAATTAGCAACTATGAATATTTACTGGCATCACGGAAGATCCCATTGAGTTCTTGTCGACCGGTCTCACGGTCACTAATGCAGTTTCCCATTTTCTTTTGCTGTCTTTGTTTATTATTTTCCACCAGCCAGTGACGAAGTATTTGTGTCATGTGACGTGTACGTACATGAGCCGTAGAAAAGTCTATAAGCTTTGCACGGGCTTGCCTCTTCACTTCACTGCAGTTTATGAGTCCATTTAGCTGCTTTTTGGACACTTCGCCAGTCTGTGTATAAAGTGTCTGTAGTTTACATTATGTATCACATTATTGGAAAAATACTGCAAGATATGGCTGAAAATTAGTTGAATAATGTGTTTTAACTTGACTTATAATCAAAGAATACAAAACTGCTAAACATGCAAGGGAATTTTAAATCTATTATTCTCAAAATTATTATATAAATAATAAATAATATCTACTGCGGCTCTGACTACTCGGGGGTTTCTGAACACAAACATTAGAAAATTCCGATGTTTTCCTAAAATATGATGAAAAGGTGCCCTGGTTTTCTATGCCCCCGTTTGCAGACTCCCATTAGAAAATATTCTTTCAAGTTCGTCTATGTACCAAGCCCTACCGAGCAGATACCGCTACATTTCACAGATTTTTGGAAATATTCCGATTTTTCGAAAGTTTCACACAGATTTTCACAGATTTTTTCTGTTATAGGCATTTCAGATGGTAAACAAGATCTTTTTTTGGCTGAAGCAGACTTCAATACGGCATCACTGTTTCAGACCGCAACATTGCGCAGCAACCTGCTGAAGCTGTTCCTCAACAGCTGCGATTTTTACAATTATATTGTTGAGGGTGAACTTTTTTTCTTATATCACGATATTTACTCTGCCTAACCTTTTCTAACCAAATATCAAATTACAATACCGTGGACAACCTGAATTACCAAGTCGTATTTAAGATAAAATGTAGGAATTGGAGTGCCTGCCCAACAAACAATTTAACTAGATAATGGCTTAAACAGTTCTTTTTCAGCTTATTCTCTTTGGTCAAAGGCTTGTTCAGCCTTCATTGTTTATTGTTGTTTATATTGTTGTTTATAGGGTGGTTGCGTCATTGTTTTTGAAAAAAAGATATAAAACATCGCCAAAAGGTTAACAGTTTATAAATGCCAAATGGCCCATTTATAAAATGCGCTCGAAGCATTTAAAAATATATACCTTTTTGTTTCTAATACACAATGGTTGCTTTCTATCAGTATATCAATAATGTAACGAATACATACGGCGGATTAATCAAACATTTCAGAAATATTCGAAGATTATGTATACACTTACCTAAAATATTTCAAAAAAGTTACTGGGAATAAAAGTTTTATTATTTTGGTGGATTTTTGAAAATCCCTCCAACATGTAGAGTTTATCAAGCGATGTTTTGCCTTTCTCAATAGAAAGGTATTGCAATTGCTCTGAAAACCGACTTTTTAACGGAGGGCCGAGTGACATATACCATTCGATTCAGTTCGTCGAGTTCGGCAAATGTCTGTGTGTGTGTATGTATGTGTGTATGTATGTATGTGTGTGTGTATGTGTGTGTGTATGTGACCAAAAATGTCACTCATTTTTCTCAGAGATGGCTGAACCGATTTTGACAAACTTAGTCTCAAATGAAAGGTGCAACGTTCCCATAGGCTGCTATTGAATTTCTAATGGATCCGACTTCCGGTTCCGGATTTACAGGGTGATAAGTACGAACACGCAGAAAATGTTGATTTTAATAAATTCTGCAATGAATGTATAAAGGTGAAAATTTTTCCAAAATATGACCACAACTGCTTCGATTTGTAGTATTAGGTCACTAACATCCATTCAAAGTCTATTTGGCCACATTGGCCACCATCCTCGGTTCCGGAAGCCCCGGCGGAAGTATCTAAATTCAGAATAACAGTCACATCGGTTTCTCGGAGATGGCTAGACCGATTCGACTAAACTTGGCCTCAAATGAAAGGTGTTGCGTCCCCGTAAATGGCTATTTAATTTCATCCCGATACGACTTCCGGTTCCGGAGTTACAGGTTGTGGCGTGCGATCACATAGCAAATTGTGATTCAAACCGATACTCCGATGAAAGCAAAAAAGGTAAAAATTTCGCTAAAATGTCTCTCAAACAACTTAAATTTGCTGTTCTAGGTCACCGACGGCCAACCAAACTTTCGTTGACTACATTGACCACCATAAACGGTTCCGGAAGTGCCCGGGAAAAGCGGCCATCTTTCAAAATTTACGAACTCACATCAGTTTCCCGGAAATGGTTGGGCCGATTTTCACAAACTTAGTCCCAAATGATAGCTATAATATCCCCATAGATGTCTATAAAATTTCGTACGGATCGCTTATATGGTTCCGGAAATATAGACTAAACCGTCCGGTCACATATGAAATTCCCATATAAGCCTGAACTCATATTTTTTTTCAAAGGGGGGACCCCATGAAATTTCAGAAATCGAATTCGTATTTTTGATGCCAAACATCTTTAAAATGCATGAAACGTCGAGATTTTATGTTATCTCGAAAAACATTTTTTTTATAAAAATCGACTTTTTGGGACTTTGCCGATTTCGCACCTTTTTTCAGTTCAATATTACCGTGGCTGTTTTTTCTTTTTCAAAATTTTAGAACTCGAATAATGATTTATTTTCCTGTATATAGTTGTCATGTGAGGTATAATAATAAAATGTAATATATGCATTTAAAAGTTTTTAATGAATATAAACAACGCACACATTCTCGTGATTCATGATTGAGAAAGGCACAATTGCACCGCTAGGTGGATTAAAATAGGTTTTTTTTGTAAATGTGGCATTTGGAATGATTTAAGTCGTTTAAGAATTGCGTTTCGAATTCGTCTCATCAGTATCTGGCGAACGACATAACGCCAGATAGACCCTAAACTAGTGTAGGCGAAGCAAACAACTGATTGAGCCGAGATTGGTTGTTGTATTTTTGGTGGAATTCAGACAGAAATTATTCAGCTCAATTTAAACTCTTAATGAAAATGAACGTGATCATGAGATTAATTCTAGAATTCTAGGTTGAATTCGTTTTTATGATATTGGTCTATTTAGACCTTCAGGAAGCATATTAATCTAATAATCAATTCCGTACGAAAAGACCGGAAAATGTGTAAAAGGCAAATTTATTCATATTCTCTGATGTTTCAGTCTAACAAAATGTAGCTCCAATGTTTGAATTTCTGGCAGCGATAAATTTTATTATTAGTTCCTTTTGAATAGTTTTAGGGTTTATTGGTCACCGCTAAATTGTAATGTATTCGGTTTGTTGTTTTTTTTCGGTGAAATTAAAAACGAGATCTCTTTTATTCCTTGTTACGTTATACGTTTCGGCCTACTACATTTAAGCTATCGTCAGTCGCATAAATTCTCTCCAAACACACTCCAATTATTTGTATAGTGTTCGATACATTTTTCTGCGTGAATAACTTATGTTGTTTTTACTCGAAGCAAAACTGCTGTCAAAATGTATGAACTGACAGCGGTTAGGATCGAAACCTGACTCAGTTTCGGGGTCAAGCAAAAACGGAATAAATCATTGTTTTCCCTATTTTCTCGTTAACAATACCTGTACGTATACCGGAAAGCAGAAACAAAGTCGATCCACCTTCTTAATAGCTCCCACGATGCACTTTGTAAGGAAAGGTCGGGAATTTCATTCATACGCGTCAGCACGTTTCGGGTGTCTGTTTTGTTCCGCCACTTCTGACCGGTTCGGTCTTGATTTACTTCCGCTTTAGATCATGTCGCGCGCAGCACGTGCTTCGCTCGCTCGGCAGCATATACTGCGGGGTGGTACCGAACGCCCCCGGAACGGGTCTTTCAGTTAAAAACACCATTCAACAAGGTCCGTGCTTCTTGCTTATCGCGCGGCAAGGGTAACAGTCCTTGGACAGCGTTCGCCGGCGATGGTTGTCCTGATGGCCTACTTGGGTTTCGCGCTTCCGGCGGGTATGGTGAAATAGGGTGTCCAAGTGTGTAAAAGTGCTACCTATCTGTTTAAAAGGCTAGATATGAGAGGGTGGATACCGAAATAATTGATCGGTTGGTAAGCATTATTTGGAGACGTGCGTTTGAATGATAATGATAAAGGCGATACGTATGGATATTGTGGAAGAGTGAAAAAAGCGAAACTGTTTAATTGATCACAAATTAATTGTAATTGATGAAGCTTGCCTGTTTTTAATAAGCTCATTAATACACAGAGTGGAAGAAAGTGTACATGCATCTTGTTCGCGGTTTTATCAGCAGGATCCTAATCTACAAAGTGAGAAGAATTTGTTATGCCACACTGATAAATAGGACCGAAGAAATTGACATTATTCTATGCAGCCATCTTCATACCAGAAGTATATTGTACGATTGCGATGTGTGAAAACAATCAGTCTCAATCAGTATCTCACTCCATCCTTTATATTAGATAACGTGCGAAAAGCTCTGCCTGGTGATCCTAGTATAGGTGATTAGTGGTATTATGTTCATTGAAAATCGGAATACTGTGACGGGTTCGAAATTGAATTAATTGGGGAATTGTTTGACGCAATATTGCAACCGATCTATTTAGATTTTGATTTATGATGGCATATCCTAGTTGTAGTTAGATTGATGACCTACATATTGTTTAGGTTAGTCCAGTGTGATTTGGAAGGTGTTGTGTATTTGGCACCGTTACAAAAAAGTTTGTGTTTCGATTACGTGTCTAGTGAAAACGGATAAGTGTAGAAAGACACCAATTTCAATAACTTTTGGCGTAGTTCAAAATCAGTTCAAATGGATATATGCTGAAAATTCTGCAAAAAGGTAATAACTCAAAAATAAATTCCACCGATTGCTTTAAGAACGGGATAGGATAGTGTATTAATTATTGTTAATATTGCACGTTTTTGTTTTTTTTGCCATAAAATATTATAAATTTGACCCGTTACCTTCGGAAGTTGTGACCCCTTTTTTTCCATTCGTTTATTTAATTAATCCGTGCATGTTGACGAAGTCGACTGATAAGTCGACATAAAATGACATTTACTGTGAGCCGTGTTTACATTAATCTATGAGGCTATGAAGCATTTATACTGTGCACGTTGACGAATTCGACATAAAATTGACTTTTGCTGTGAGCCGTGTTTACAAACATGGCTTCACAGCCTAATGGCAATGTTGGTAAACACGGCTCACAGTAAACTTCATTTTATGTCGACTTATCAGTCGACTTTGTCAGCGTGCACAGGCTAATCAACGTTGGGAGAAAAAGGTGGGAACATTTGACACTTTTGACTGAATTAGTATTATACTTGTAAAAGTAAGTATGGCGGCCGGGACCCTTGAAGCAAACATCAAACATTGGCGCACGATGAAAAGTGAGAAAAGGCCGAGCTTCACTTCGGATCTATCGATTAGAACACTTATGGACATTTTTTACCTCGAAAAAACCGATTAAATTAACTATGACCGAACCGACATAAAACTTATGGCAACAGAAGAGCCCGCTACGTCAACTGTTTGTGCTTTTCTTCTTCATATCTTCTTGTTTTTTCGGCTTCATCAAAGAAAAATGACAACCGCACTCACACACAGAAAAAAATGTGAACACCTGTATCCGTCTTTAGCGTTTCCGTTAGCTTAAAGGGCCCATTTTTTAAATTCACTTTTTAAATTACTTGAAACTAGGGAATTACACATTGATATTTTTATAATGCTACAGTCGTGATTCGCTGGTTGGGCCACAGCCTTGTTCAACTAACGAATTTGATTCGCTAGTTGGACCGACTGACAAATGTCAAAAACTCTCCAAAGGAGATGTTCGCAGTGTAAATGCATCTGTCCACATCTTTAAATATTGTCAGTTTGAGTGTCAAAGTAAATTTAACACGAGATTTTGACGTTCAGATGCTCTTTAGTTGGTCAATGGTCCAACTAGTGGAAGTCCAACTAAAAAGCGGTCTAGTTAAAAAGTTTCCAACCAGCGAATCACGACTGTACTAAGGAGATTGTACAAAGTTGTGGCTCCTTTTCGAAATAAAGAGACAACATTTTTGATAATAAGGTTAGATTGATATTCCTAAAAAATGGTGGAAGTTATCTTGCCAAGCATAAGTAAAAGAAAAAAGCACTTTTTAGGGGCTGTTCCCATACTACGTTGACAACGAGACTTTCTATTTTGACACTCTCTCCCTCATTGTGAACTATCGGGGACCATTTTTAAATTCCATTTGAGCAAAATGTGCCGAAATAACAGATTAGGTCCGGTAACGTGTTCACGTTTTGCTTTACTCTCTGACGGACCAAGTACGAGTTTGCTTATTCCGAACAACTGTTATTTTCCACCTGAATGACGCTGTTCATTAACGATGCTATTCTTCTATTACATCGCTAGTAAAGTTGTTTATACTTTTAGCCTAGTTTCACCGCACGTTTAGGTAACACCCATAGATAAATAAACAACCCGTCCTCTCCTTGATAAAACCGTTGCTTCACCACAATCTCCCATCCCACAAAGCTTTGTAGATGTAGATTGCATTGGAAGTTGAGTGCTGTTGCCCGTTCGCAAGAGTTCTTTGAAACTTAGGTCTTAAGACTTAAATCCACATATGAGGGTTGGGCAATACATATTTTTCTAATATTAGTTGAGCGATCGGATGCATTCTTACGAGATTTTAGATTATTTGGACGAACAATTAGTTTTGACAGCCTTTTGAAAGGCATAATCCCAGTGATTCATCCGGTTATTTTCGTTTTTCAAATAAATAGTTGTTTTTGTAGCATACTTCAGAAAAATTGTCCATTTGTTTAAAGTGCATAATAAAATCATCAAAAATGTCACTGGTTTAAATATCGTTTAGATAGCTTTTTGTCGTGAACTTTAATTAAACACAAACTTCTAATGCCATTACAGTGTCGCTGAGGTCACGAATGCCCGCGATCGCACTATAGACTTTTCTACAGTTCATGTACACGTCACATGACACAAATACTACATCACAACCTGGTGGAAAATAATAAACAAAGACGGCAAAAGCAAATGGGTTTGTTTTCAACCAGGAAACTGCATTAGTGTTCGTGATACCGACCGACAAGAGCTCAATACACGTTCGAAAGTTTTTAATTTTATTTTGACAATGAGCCTAAATTAGTTTTGCAAAAACCAGTCAAGCAGCCAAAATTAAAAAAAAAGGAATGATGAAAGGAAGATCTACATAGGTTTCACTAGTAAATATATTAGAGGAACCGAGCGGACAGAAGGATTTCTTTGAAAGTTTAGACAAAATACTTATTTTGAGCCACCCTAATAATTAGCAAATGGTTATAATATGTTTTGATATCAGAAGCGAATTCCTCGTACTAAAATTACATAAAACCATCCTATTTGAACCGACATGACAACGTTTTCGCATTAGTCCACCTTTTGTTCTAAGCCGAGCCACTGTAGCTGGGTTCGATTACTCTAGGGCTTTGATATATCTGCAAAGCAAATTCTGAGAAGAGCACGTATACAGGGTGTTTGGTTCATGGTTAAGAACCTCTCGAGGGATGATTGACTGTCATATTTGGAGAAAAAAATCGTTCTACACATACCATGAAATCTCAACCGTTACTAATTTATTGAACTTTTTGTGTTAAAAACTTAGTTGTCTTAAAATAGCTCTAACTCAAAAAATATACTTTGTATTTCAAATCTTTTAAATCTATTGGATAGGTGAGAAAATTTTCCACTGAAAAATGTCCTCAAATGATTCAGCTAATGAGGTTAAGTAATCTTTTCACAGTAATTTATTTAAAATTTAACAATTTTGATCGATTTTTCGTTCACTTCGCGAAAATCTTAATAGTTAACATCACTATTTTAATAATTCAAATTGTTAGTCTTGAAAAGTTGTATAATTAGTTCTTTGACATGATACACTTATCTTGTCTTGTTTTCATATGTTTGGGTTATTGAACTTGGATATTTTATCTCATATTCACTAATACTAGCTCTTATTGAAAAAGTATGACACTTATTGTACCTTTTCTTATTTTTATTCGAAAACCAGGAAAACTTTGCAGAGAAAAATGTGTTAATACCTTTCAGTTAAGTGAATTTAGTATTCTTTTAGAAGTTCATTAGTTTTATAGTTAGTGTTATTATTAGCATTTTCGTTGTTTTCTTAAAATAGTAAATAATAAACTTCACCATTGTTATCATGAAATTAATGCATCTCAGCAAGTTCTACAATTCTTCCTTTGACTCCATTCAATTATCTCTTTTAGTTTCGAAGCAAAATCATTTTTATCTTCTCGTTTCATATGCAAAAACAACGATTTCGAACCCACTGCATTTGTGATGAGGCCATCCTGTGTTAACTATTAAATTGCAGCGAAATGAAAAGCGATAGGGCTAAAGTGTCAAATAACAAGTTGTAGAGAATATTAAGGGGCACCAAATGAACAATAGTGACGATAAATTTAGTTGACTAATAATTAGAATAATTACAAAAATCACCAAAAGCGCAAATTTTGAGTTATTTTACTAGTAAAAAGTCATGTAGTACACTTAACTAAAAGATATCTGTACATACATCGAAAGGAAATTTTCTCAGCTTTCCAATGAAGGCCTCATAATAGCCATATAAAGCATATTTTTTAGATTAGAGTCTCTTAACAACTTGCAAGTCAATTACAGGAAAAATGTAGAAGTCAAATTACAAGGACACGAGAAGAGATAGGAATATTATGTTTAAGAACAAATTATGAATCGTTCTCAAACCCAACTTTTGGATAATAGATATTGCTATAATCATAATTCACTATTTTGAGAAAATTAACAAAAACCTCATCAAAAACACTAACTTTTAACTACTTTACAACTGAAAGGTAATTAAAACTATTATCCGAAAGATATGAGAACATTATTCAATAGAAAATTTTCGCACCTTTCCAATGGCACTAAAAGATTTACAATACGAGGTATACTTTTTGAGTTAGAGGTGTTTTAAGATAAACAAGTTTTTTACACAAAAAGTTTAATAACTCTGTAACGGTTGAGATTTGATGGTATGTGTTGAACGATTTTTTGCTCCAAATATAACAGTAAATCACCCGAGAGATTCTTACTCATGAACCAAACACCCTGTATAATTTCATTTCATGATGAAGCTTTAAATTAATTTACGATTATACCCTCCCTTAGTAGCTATTCCAATGTGTAGGGGCATCTAGCTGTCGATATTAGCTTCGGTGTTTATCAATATAAATCAATTACTACAAAAAACATCGTGTGCGAACTTTTCGACGTAAATGGTGCTACTGAAATTTTTCTCGAAAATTCATATATCTATTTTTTAGGGTTACCAACCGTCCTTATTTTAAAGGACATGTCCTTATTTTTGTAGTTTTTGGAAAGTGTCCTTATTTTAATTCAAATGTCCTTATTTTTAGTCTCCAACCTTCGCATATACAGGGTGGCTCAACATGATGTTTTTTCAACAGGGCAGGTCATGTTATTGTAGTTTAGTATTGTTTGCCACCACAGAAAATGGTTTGCTCACCATTTTCAAATTATTCAACTATATTTCGAAAATCAGCGATCTGTGAGAAATGTGTTTCGTGCACTCCGACCATAACATGTTCGACATAATCGGCCAACTGACTCCACTATTCGACATACAATCAAAGAGTAAAAGTTGCAGTTCTTGTTATTGGATGATTAGCAAACAAATCGACCACATCCAGCACACATTGAAAAAAACATAGCGGCGGTGACATTCCCAAGCATTAGAAACCAACATTACTCGACTGATTAGCCAGATAATGTACCACTTGAAATACTCGAATCCGTCACCAAAAATTGGACCAGTCGAATGGATTACCTCAAGCGCCAACATGGTCAACATTTAAAAGAAATTGTTTTCAAACAATAAATGTTCTTTCGATTGACAAATAAATATTTCGCGATTTACTCCATTTACAGCAATTTTTGCTAGATCAAAAAACGTCATGATAAATTACCCTGTATTAAATTATTTAGATCAACTTTATTCCAAGAGAATCAATTTCAATTGTTAATTTCAAATACTTCCAGCCGATTGTTTTTGTTAATGAATAATTTCTGCGACTCATTACAACCAAAGGTTCATTTACTCAGACGTAACCAAAATTTGTTGAATAGCTCGATATGAGGTTTGGCCAAAGTGGTTATCTTCGTTCAATATTGGCACTACACCGTTCCGATTTGTCTCGATCAAGATTCAACGTCTCAGTTCAACTGCTGGAAAATAAGCCAGAATCCCGACTTTTTCAGAATACTGGCTCAAGTGACAAATGATTCAGGCTCCAATTCCGAATAGATTTGGCAGGGATGTCCTTATTTTGCTCTCAGTCCATTTGGTAACCCTAATTTTTAGATTTTTATTTTTATTATGCCAAATTACACGAAGTTTGATACTAAATAAACGATGACTTTGTCAATTGAAAATGGTTTGAAAGTACCAACTGTCACCATTTTTTTTTCTAAAACGTACTCCCAATAAAAATTATTTTTGGAGGCCTTTTGACTTAACTATTACTTTCCTTGTATCAATAGATACGCTTATTTGGAGCAGCAATTGTGTTGTTTACACACTCAATTCAGTTCGGTAATTTCCGCACAGCTGAACAGTCACTAAATTTTTTCAACTGATAGCTCAGCAAAGTGACCTTAGCGATATACTTTCCGAGTTTCAGCCAAACAGACGTCACTTTTGTTGAGATCTAGGTAAAAGCTTTGCTAGCTGAGTGCTGGGCCTTGTAAAACTCGGTAAAAGTTGCGAAAAAGTCGGGATTCGGTAGAACAAAATAAAGTGTGTAGAATTTACAGTCAGATTTTTATTAGTGTATAAATAAGTGTATCAGTTAAATAGTAGTAATGCAGAGCACGTTAAACAATGTACTAACTTAATTAGAAGTTGAATCGAAAGGATTATTACGCAACTTCTTGAAACTAGGTATAGCTATCTTTGCCTCTCGACATTCAAGAAAAGGCTAACTAGTTTAATCTCAAAGTTCCACAGTACATCTGAGGAACAACACAAAACTTTTGCCCTAAGCATTGGACCATGTTTTTTTGTTTGCCCTGCCGTCAACGGTCTTGAGTTTTCCTTGACGATAGATGGTGAAGGAAAACTTTTCGATTCCGCCCGCTTAGCGTCCATTAGCAGGAACGAGTTGGAAATCGAGGAACATGACCTGTTCCTCTGTAAAATGCACAATTAGTCATAATCGTGTTTTTTTAATGTGCTGAATGCCCAACTAATTATCTTTGGTTGTTGTTTTACGAGACACGACAGCGATTTTCATCACTGCTAAATTTTGTTGTGAAACTGTATCTTCACAGGGAACAGATAACCGGCTGGAGCGTTAAAATGTGTAATTAATGGCCCATTCGAAAGTGATAGGGGTCACCTGCATCAGGTGCACTTCTGTCGCCATTTTGTTCGATGGGCGAGCATGGCTGAACATCGATTCGATCCAAAATCAAACGAATCGGACCAATGAGAGATGTTCGTTGGCCGGGTTTTTCTTTTTGAAGGAGCAAAACATATTTGGTGACAAAACTCACCGCGGAATTGTCAAACAAAGGTCTTGTGGATTTCCCAATTTGTTCAAACGTTTACACAAGTATCATAAGCTCTTTTTTGTCGAACGTAGATGTCTGTACCTTGTGATTTAGCGTTCACTTTTTATCATAGGAAGAGTCGATTCCCTCTTCTCATAACAAGCCTTGATTAATGGGAGAACAATTTGTTTTCGATGGGGATATTCATATCATTTCAGTTTTATTTGTGAACTCAAAGTTTAACGACCATATCGATTGCGAATGAAAAGTTCATGAGTATACGTTGCGTATTATCTACTGAGGACACAGAAGTTTATTTGGATATGAATTATATCAACTGACGTTTTTATGTGGCATCAATGCCAATGCCAGGAAGTAACACGGGGTCATTTGATATGGGCCGTACATTTTTTTACGTCGAATGATTTATTTTTATATAAGATATAAATCTCACGTATTTGAAGTCTTATCGATCGATTTCATGAACAGTAATGCAGGTTCTTGGTTGAAAATAATTCCATTTGCCATCTTTGTTTACTATTTTCCCCCATGTTTTGACATTGTGTTTGTGTCGCTTGATATGTTCGTACATGAGTCGTAGAAAAATCTACTCAACTGTCAAAATATGATTTTCATGGAAATTCTGGACGAACCCTTACGGTTCAACTGCGAACGCCTCAATAAGTGGTCATCTTGGAAAACGAAAAAAAAAACAGTTTTTTCTCGCACTGTTGGGAAAATCTTGTATTCGGGGCATTGGTAGAGTATTACTGATTCATTTTCATGAAGATTGAAGTTTAGTCACAGAAAATAGATTTCCATGTTCGACAAAATAGGTACACGTAGAATTTAATTTATGCATCGATAGCATTCTTTTCTATCTGCCTCTCGTTTCTTCTGCTGTAAATTTTATGTATTGGACATATTCGGTTTATCAACTCAGAAGTTTATGCATGAAAATGCATAAAAATCACAGCAGTAGAAAAAAGACGGGAATAGAAAGTATGCTAACTATGCATATTTTTGTTTCTCAGTGTAGGTATACAATATTAAATTTTGTGTACAAAATTCATCCGAATGGCCGAATATGCATTAAAATACTAAGTTCACCAAACCATTACAACCGCCATCTCAAAATAGAGGTATACTGTAACTATTCCAGCCATTTTGAAATCTTTTGATATTTAGTCGAACTCGATGAGTATCCGACTTACCTTCTTATAAATTAGTGGTTTTCAACTGGGGGTCAATTCACCCCCAGGAGTAAATTAGACTATTGTAGGGGGTGAACTCGGGGTGAATTATGCGGGATAAATTTTAACTTGATATCCTAACATTGTCGTCGGAATGTTGTCTTTCTATGTTGTTTCAGTGTGTAAAGAATTGAGATGCTTAATGAGAGTGAAATAGGATCAGGTTTCTAATTGAAAAATTATGGTTTTTATTTATTCAAATGAAATTTTTGGCGGTCTAATTTGCTCAGTTCGTAATACGTTTAATTGCCTTTTTTGACAATATCCGTTTTCGCCAGTTTGACAGTAACGCCCAGTTGAAGATGTCGGGCGTTCATTGGATAAACATACAACGCATTGGACTAACGTAGGATGACTTAATCTCACTGGGCGGTTAACGTAAACGATTATTGTCAAAAAAGGGCCATTAAACGTATAACGAACTGAACAATTTAGACCGCCATTATGGCACGTAAAAAGCTGGATACAGGATTAAGAATATATATTCACACAAGCTTTCTTTTTAGAGAATGCAAATTTCCGGGCATTTGGTTTGACTCCTTCTACAGCCATAGACAGTTTTGCATGCTCACTTTCCTAATCGCAGAACACCAGTTTGCCTTGAGCAGCATCTCGCTGGCAACTGTCTTTCGCGTTTGCCCAATATTTTTATATTAGGCGGAGTTCGCGGCATACCACTACATGGCCTTATTTTCGTAATGGCAAGAGGCCAAATCCGGCCAGAAGGTTTGCGGTCAACTAAGAAAACTTCATAATCTGCTACCTTCGAAAACAAATAAAAAATAGTTTTTTTTTTGCGTCATTGGAGTAATCTTCATTAAAATTGATCACCAGTACTCGACACGAACACATTGATTGATTTTCAAGTTTTTGTGGACGGTGACGAAAAAACTGTTGAAAAATACTTTTTCAAAGATGGCCGATTCTCTAGGTTTTCTTAGTTGAACCTTAACATGGCCGTGAAAATATGCACATCATCCTCATTTCAAAATTGTGAAAGGATAGATCGACATGCGGCATCAGCAAAGTAAGATATTGAACAATGACAGGGGCGCGAAACACTTTACGCCCGAGTGGGTAGAAAGCATTGGGTGAGGGGTGAGGGGTCCATTAATAAGGATTTTTCGCAATACACACGCTTACATTACATTCACATTAAATCACGTTCATTTATGCAAATGGAGTTGTGTACATAGTCAAATATGTATTGCGAGATACATGCGTTGCACATCTAAATTTTTTGAATGGGCTCAAAATTTCGAGTGGGTAACCCACTCGGTTATTTTCGAGTGGGTAGTACTACCCATACTACCCACGCTCAGTGTTACCACAAGTACAGATTGATCTACAAAAGTACAGATTTTTCGATTTTTATTGGTACAGATTTTGGACGGTACAGATTACAGAATTTTATGAAAAAGTACAGAATGGTACAGATTTCCGGAGCTAAAATTGTAAAACGATGCTTGGAAATTTTTATTTGGCAGACTGTTAAGTAATTTTGAGAAAGTGTGTACAGAATTTACAAAAGAGCTGAGTGCTTCAGCCTAGTTGGCATAAACGAAGAAATACAAAAAAAAATTTACTTTAGGCAACTAGTTAAACGAATGTATTAACTTTTTTATTGGGGCAGATTTTGGTACAGATTTTCTCAAAAAATAGTAAAAGATTTTTTCACTCCAGGTACAGAATAAAATGTGGCAACACTGCCCACGCTATCCGCCGCCCCTGAACAAGGAAGAGTGGGACGTATCTCACCCAATCAAGTTTCCTCTCGGTACAACAAAGGGAGTAGCTCCTGGTTATGTAATTTGATGGCATTTATTTGTATAAGAAATTTATCCATATTTCCCTAAACTCTGCTGTTTTCTTCTTCTGTCAAGTGTAAAATAACCAGTACACCATGTCAACCTAATGAAAAATTTCCTAGGTTGAACATTTTTCAGGATTTTATCGTTATTTTCTGCTGCTACTGAAATATCTAATAGTTCAGGCATTTGATAATAGCAGTTTCTTTCAAGAAGATTCGAATTTTTCCGGAAATGTTACAGTATTATATTTTTATTGAATTTTGCAGTGTTCCATCTTACCTAAATTGTCCATAACAGCGCGCTTTCCCTTGCTTCACTGGACACAGCCCCGTTTTGGTGTGAATTAATTGTCCTTATTCACGGTTCGCTGATAAGTCAGAAACGTGGCGAGCTCTTACTGTGTGATGGTGTGTTTCTATTCAGTGATCGCTTCGAGAGCTTCGCCTTCACTATTTCATACGTGCATAATTCACAGTCCCGATGGCTCAGGATGTGAAAATATTCCATTGTTGGTCTCCGTTTTCCTTTTTTTTCGAGACGTGCAACTGGGTCAGAAGCTCTGTTCCCTCAGGAAGATAAAAGCGGTACGGACGTTGCGATGGTACAGATGTGGATGGCATCTATTAAATGTTGACAACGGCTTAAGTGCGATTCACACGATTCATAAGTGTCCATCAACGGAACAGAGCATCAGTCCCGTCAAGATAAGTTGAATGGATTTCTCGTCTGTGCCCTTTACGCGTCTTGTACGTCAAAATGTTTTGTCCCATCAATGTTGTATGTGAACGTCTCCAGACGAAATGCATGTAACTGTGCAGTTCACGTGCTGTGCCAGTGACGGAAGGCTGACGGTTCGTGTAAATGGCGCGTAATGCGCTTTATAAACTCTGTCATCTTAGGGGAATTGTTAAACATTTAGTGCATATTCGATGTACCTATAAATAGTAATGTGCACAAGGGAAAAGCTTCGTGCTCTTTCTATTCCGATTTTAAATTCTCGATAATAGAGAAGTAGGCATCATGAGTAAAACTCTGTTTTCTTTTTTGCTTAATCCAGTTTACATATATTGTATTACATTTCATTGATTACACTGTGTTACAAAATAAAAAAAAAGAATGTACCTTTAAAGTGATCTGTTAAAGGCTGTATGTCTGGTCAAATACAACAACTCTCAAAGTCTTGATTTATAGCAAAAAAAAATATTTTTCAGGATGGTCTCAAATAAAATTTAAAAAAATAGGTTTTTATTGCTCGATTACATATACATTCAAAAGTGTATGTATGAACTTTCAGCAGCGCTTTGTTCTATATCCAGTGCACAAACAGTATTGCATCGTTACCTCCGACTGCGCAGTGAAATGAATCCGCCAATGGAAACGAAAGTGCCAGTGCTACGGGATAACACAAGTTCGATCGACTTTAATAAAACTCGTGTTAGACGTGTTACAGTTCAGGAGGTTTAACAACTAGTTAAAATTAAAATGGAGCTTTACCTTGCGGAAGTTAGGTACACCACGTCAAAAAATGTGTTTTGATTACGTTTAGAAATTTACCACAGGCAGAAAACTTCATTGCAAAGAACAACATGCAACACGAGGTCGAATTTAATAACATCAGAATCAAGATCCACGTGTATATGGAAAAGGATATGGTGGACATTACGAATGACACTTGGAATTTTTTTTGACCGGTATTCCCAACGGCGCTCGTATTGCAAGGATGCGAGTAGGTAAACCAATACCTTCTTACATGACTATCGGATGCCAATCACCAAAGAATGGCGTAACCTCTAAGCAAACAACGCTAATCATATCTCGTTCCTACCCCTACCTGCCAATTCTGTAATTAGACAGTCCGCTACGGAAAAGCATGCGCCGAAGCAACTAGTTAAAACTACTACAGCCAACTCTAACAAGCAGCCACCGACACTTACAGACCACAAACAAGGACCTAGTTAACCAATAAAGAAGGGACAACGACCACGACAACCGCTTCCAAACAAACAACTATCATCACCGATAAAGAAGTAAATACCGATGAAGCCGGATTTCCAACAGCAACAGAAAGAAAGAAACAAACGAGAACCTTTGAACGTGAACAGCAAGAAGGCAGTACCGATGATGACATGGAAGTGAATAATAACGCGAGAGAAGACAGACTGAATGACCCCCAAGCTGCGACGGATTTGGCAACTAATACTTCACCGCCAAGAAAAAGAATCTCAACACGCAGCAGCAAACGGCGTCAACAATATCTGGCAGACAGACGCTCTTAGTATTTTTTAGAATTACTTAATGTAAAAACTTAAAAGATCTACAGCCCAGTTGTGCTAACGCATTGAACCGTGTTAAATAAATCCAAAGAATTATTTTTTTTAAATGACTTGAACCGCTGAACCGATTTTTATTGTTAATAGCTCAAATGAATGGTTTGTGTGTAGTTTTGAGAAAACATAGAAAACTTTCAAACATGTTTGATTTTGTATGAAGAAATGGCGTAATGATTGGTTTTTCTTGATTTGCACTTAGATGGACATTAGAATACCCACATTTCTATCTTTTAAGTTGAAAGATTATCCATAACATACCAAAAAATTAAACTAACGGCGCCAGACGTTTTGGAGATACAATATTTTTTAAATAATAACAATCATTACGCCTCTATATGTATATACACACCACGGAGACGATGAAGACGCATGGTAGTTCACAATACGTCTTCATCGAGTCACAGAAACGGTGCCTGTCCTTGTTTGACCCTATCGGCCGTATTCGACAGTGGTTTCAGCCACATGGGTTAGCATATTTGACAGTTAATCCAGTGAATAGATAGGGGTTAGGTTGGTTGAATTAATGGTATGGGATGTGACCCTATTGATTCAATTTGATAAAATATTTTTTATTATGCATACAAAAACAAAAACAATTTCGACTAAACATTTTTTGCATCAGCAGCATCGGATAAGACCCAACATAGTGTACGGCTTAATAAATGCTACATTGAAACTAACAAAATGCTCTCTTGTTTTTTTATTCCAGCTCGCAGTAACGAAAATAAACAACTACTTATTACTTCCGCCGGAAAGGATATTATAGTGTGAAAAACGAGCTCTAAAATGCACCACACTTCACGGGATCGGTTGTGCAATAAAAAATATACTCGCGCTGTAGTCCACACGTTTTATAACAATTGTTTCCTGGGCTCGTCTATCATTTTTTGCGATATTGGATACTACAAGTGCTGGTTGTGTTTCGTGTTTTCTACCCCGAAGGTTAGTGATCCGACAAGAATCAGTTAACGCTAGGCAACGCATCCTCTCACAACGGGTCGAGCTTCAGCCTAGATCAGTCCGAAGGAATACAGAAAAAAAAGTTATTTAACCTGTTGCGATAATTTATGGCCATTTGCTGTGACAGGCACAAGTGATTTGTGGTTTGTGTATTATTGTTCCTCTTTC
Source organism: Topomyia yanbarensis (assembly GCF_030247195.1). Taxonomy (NCBI): domain Eukaryota; kingdom Metazoa; phylum Arthropoda; class Insecta; order Diptera; family Culicidae; genus Topomyia; species Topomyia yanbarensis. The sequence continues at coordinate 34,026,712 of NC_080670.1, forward strand.
CGTGAAACCTTGCAAGCGGTGTTAAAACAACATGAGTGAAACCGTAGAGCTGGAACGGCTGATCAACTGCACCCATGCGACGCTTCAGCGGTTCCCATGGTCTTCCGCAATCAACACGACTATGATTGGGGAGCTGAACCGGACAGAGATTTTGGATGTACTGGGCGAGATGATAATGCGGGGGCGAAGCCAGGTGCCCGTAGGAGGTGATTCGGTTACGCTGAGGTATTTATGCTGACATTGTTTTGTGTATGTTTGTCACCTAGTGTTACTCGGTCTACAATTGATGGGATGCACACACTGAAAAAATCCAAACTAAAATGCTAATGTTATTATGCGCACACATACCTTCTATGTGTCAACTTTATAAACTATGTATTGAGTTCTTGTCGGCCAGTCTCACGAACACTAGGGCAGCTTACTGGTTGAAAATAATCCCATTTACTTTTGCCGTCTTTGTTTACTATTTTCCACCAGCTGGTGAAGTAGTATTTGTGCCATGTAACGTGTACGTACATAAGCCGTAGAAAAGTCTATGCGCACACATAAGTTATATGTGCATATTGTTATAAAATCGGGTTTTATGTGCCTTATAGTTATGAAATGTGAATGTAAGATTATTAAGTCTTATAAATACACACATTATGTTTATTGCAAATATTGTCTATCTGCCTTCGCTAATTGCAAAAATCTATGTGTAAAATCAATAGGCATAATGTTAAAAAAATTTTGAGTGCATGATTTGGTATCTACATGTTTGCTTCGCTCATGAGCAGGGATGCCAAAGGTACCGGTAAACTACATTTTTTCGGTACATTTACATTTGCACAATCCGTACAGCCCGCTACAGCGACGCATCACTACAGCTCTCGCGTGTTTTTTGAAAAGGGCCAATAAGCATGCTGTCAAAATTCACTTTGAGGGGAAATTCCGGACAAACCATTAGCCGCAAACTATAAATCTTAGCAGTAGACGAAAGAGAAAACTTTTTTCTTCCATACAATATTAACATCCGTTCTCGGAGAGTTACGGTTTGGCCGCAATTTTCTCTCAAAGTGAATTTTGACAGCATGCTTATTGGCCGTTTACAAAAAACACGCGTGAGCTCTTGCCAGAACGGTAGCCAAACTAGTACATTTTCCCGTACAGCAGTAGAATACATTTTTGTTTTGCTGCTGTACTCCGACTGCTCGGTGAGAGTGTAGCGTAGTAAAGTTTGTTCTCTCGCTTTGTACACTTTTCTCTGCATAGTCAAAGGGAGAAATGTGTTAATGCCGGTCGTGGCATAAACGAACCGCTTTCGTGTCGTCGTTTGTGATTGAAAATATTGAATAGATTAAAAATATTAAAAAGTGTAAAATAAGAAAAGAGAAGCTGTACCGCTCGCGTCTGGAGGCTGTACTGGGCAAGGATACAAAATGCCTACCTTTTCTGCGGCTGTAATTTTTCTGCCTACATTCTCATTTTTCTTTCAACGCAGCTGTCGCTAGCTAATGCAGGACGCCCAGCGCTGTACGGCAGTCTGTAAGCAAAGCAGTAACATGACAAAAAATACTGCCCCCAGTACAGCCACCAGACGCGAGTGGTACAGCTTCTCTTTCCTTATTTTACACTTTAATATTTTTAATCTATTCAATATTTTTAATCACAAACGACGACAATGAATGCGGTTCGTTTACGCCACGACCGGCATTAACGCTTTCGTGTGCAGGCCTCTCCCTTTGACTATGCAGAGAAAAGTGTACAAAGCGAGAGAACTAACTTTACTACGCCACACTCTCACTGAGCAGTCGGAGTACAGCAGCAAAACAAAAATGTATTCTACTGCTGTACGGGAAAATGTACTCGGTTTGGCTACCGTTCTGGCAAGAGCTGTAGTGATGCGTCGCTGTAGCGGGCTGTACGGATTGTGCAAATGTAAATATACCGACAAAAATGTAGTTTAGCGGTACCTTTGGTATCCCTGGTACTGGGGGCAGTATTTTTTGTCATGTTACTGTTTTGCTTACAGACTGCCGTACAGCGCTGGGCGTCCTGTAATAGCGAACGACAGTAGCGCCGAAATAGAAATGAGAATGTAGGCAGAAAAATTACAGCCGCAGAAAAGGTAGGCATTTTGCATCCATGCTCATGAGTACTAATATTATAACAAAAATGATCTCAAAAAGATGAAATGCGAGTTCCCCAATTATCGCCATACCATTTAGGCTAATGCGTTGAAGAAAGATGGTAGACACTGCTCTAACCATCGGCTTCAAGTGTGTAGGCTGTTAATTAGTCTGTGCACGCTGACGAAGTCGACACAAATAAATTTTTACTGTGAGTCGTGTTTACAAAAATTGCTTCACAGTTAGATGGCAGTGTCGGTAAACAAGGCTCACAGTAAAAGCACAGAGAACAGACGTCCATCTTCAGCATTCAACTTGTGTAAAATCTCCAACGGTTTCGAATGTAGTTGGGATATCCAAACCAGGTGCGCTACTGTCGTTAAGTTTTTTGTGGCTGAGTTCGACAGAATTGACAGCGGTTATTCCTCTACCCAGTCAAACTAATCCGGAACGGGTGCGGACTTCCAGCAAGAATTCCAGCTCAAATGCATGAACCGATAGAGTCGGAATCGGTTGTTTTCTTTGAGCAAGACTCCATACTGAATCCATTCAGGATTTCGAACCGGTTCCGGAATGGAATTGTCGGATAGTTGGGATAGGTTGGTGTGGCGGCGCTAGTGTTTATCGTATATTAATTTAAATGTTTACACACGTTTTTTAAATATTTTTGTTCGATCATGGTTGTCTGTTCTCTGTGGTAAAAGTAATTATTCCATATCAATCTTTGAATAGGGCTAATAAGATTTGTAAACAAACTTTTGTTTTGCTGATTGTTTCTACAAAGGTTAAAGATGTTCATTCATGTGTATTTTTCATGACATTCAACTCGACAGCGGAATAATGTGTGAAACGAGCTTGCTTTCAAAAATTTATTTAGCCCTTTTGAAGAATGAATATTGTATTTATGTCGACTTCGTCTGCATGCGCAGCCTAATAGAAATAGGGCAAAAATAGGCTCAGGGTTGGGTTGATATTATGTTCGGTGTATCATTTCCAACCTACTGAAGACAGCTGATTTGTTATGATATTTAACTAGGAGAAGATATCGCGAGCTAATTTGCTCCAGTCCTAACCTCAATATTGAACCAGCTCTTCATAGGTCAATTTGTCAATCACTTGCTTCCATAATATTTACAAAAGGGTTAAGTAACACTGCTGCTAGATCCATTCTGGATATGTTTCATACACATCAACATTTCATGCAAAAGGAATAAAAAGTTTTAAATGACGATATAGCTACGTATATTGTTAAAAGATACACAAATAAAATTTAATTTTACTTTAGAATGCAGCTAGATTTGTGAAATCTTTGTTTGTGTGCAATCTTCGATGTACTTTTTGGAAATTGTGAAAAGAAATCTGGGAATGATGGTCGACAGCGCTTAGCAGAGAAAATTAAGAGAAAGAATCAAAGGGCTTAGCAGAGAAAATTAAGAGAAAGAATCCTGTTGTCATCTCTTCTGTTAGATATTTAATTACGCTACAAAAGAAGAAATGGAATCTACTTCTAAAGTGAACTAGTAAAGGTTGTAGGTCTGGTCAAATATAATACAAAATCACGTTTGATCAATTTAATATACTCTCAAAATCTTGATTTATGGTAAGAAAACATTTTTTTGGGCTTTCGGCACCGAAAATGTAGCGATGGTGTCATTTTTCAACCTATTTTCAATCCTTTAGCTATTCAGAAAAGAAAAGACTTTTTGAACGGTATGCTATGTTCTGTTCTTTAAAAAAAATATACGGTTTACAATAATTATATGAGAATTATCATCATTTTGGTTTTTTTTCTTGAAAAATATAAAAATTGCTCAACATGTTTATAAAGAAATCAAAAGTATGTGTGTTAACTTTGAAAAGGAAATTGGGAAAAGTGCTATCCTAAATATATTTGAATAACTCAAAACAACTTTAAAGGCGAATCCGCATAAATAGTACAATCTATAAATAAGTGTGATTCTGTTGTTCCAGCATTCGTCGGTGGCTGAGTTGCAACTCCGATTGTTGGTGATTCAGTTAATGTTCTTGGGTTTGCTCGCAGTTGATGTTGTTTCATTAGAGGCTTTCACACATGGTTTGGCACGTAGGGATCTGTCCTTCATATGTGCGCAGCGTGATTTGAGATTTGCTTCTCACCATTGGATATACCTGGAAAAAAGTTTCTCCAGGTTTCAAACTTTCACCGTTACGTTCGCGAATACAAGGGCGGATTGGATAAACGACCACTGTATGGGATCGAAGATTGTTCAAATTTTGCTGCTGAGTTTCAATCATTTTTAAATAAACGATCGATACCGCATCAATGAAAGTAACGGTGCATTATTTTCCACACTGGCTTGGGACAACTGTTATTTTTCGATAGCTTTGCTGGTGCGGTACATATAGACGGCAGACTGTATGTAGAAGCGTTCGTTTGATTCACTTCACTGTTAACAAGCAGCGCTATTGTAGCTTCCGATCCGATTGAGATGGAAAAGTAGACTGATTAGGAACTGGTATTGATCTTAAAGGGGTTCCATAATAACCAGCTCGAGAGAGCGCTCAATAAGGTTATTCCACGACAGTTATTGTTGTTTCGCCATTTTCCTTTTTATGAAATGGATTTCCAGTAAAACGAAAAACTGCCACTTGCCAAAACTTCGATGTGTCTTCTTAGAGGTTACACTAAAGAGAGACACTTAAAGGAAATTAGAGGCACTAAAGGAATTTTTTCGGATCATTGTTTCATCGACATTGATAGCGGCCAGAGTTTGGTCCACAACTGGAATCGGTTCGATTTCCAAATGTTGTTGCAAACAGACTACAGCTCATTCTCTTTTCAAAAAAGTAAGTTGGAAAAAGAAATAACGAGGTACTATCGAGAGATTAAAAAATGCATCGGATTGAGAGATTCGAGTGTATTAAGTTTTGTTTGTCGTACTCTGGAGCAGAGTGAATAAAGCGAAAATTCAATAATTAGAAAACGGGTGTTCAATAAAAAATGAGAATGATTTCAATACCTTTCTGTAATTAAAGAAAAGAGCGTGAATGCAATTCTCTCCAAGAGAATTGCTCTCTGGACTCCTTATAGATGGAAGACATGTTTCTTTTCACTCGGGAGCTGTCACTTCAATCGAAGATGGCGTCGAAACAGCGAGTACTCCGCGAGCGTGTTGTGCGGTTTTACGAAACACTTGGCCATCGTGGAAAAAAGTTTACGGTAAACCACTTTCGAAACGAAAACGTGCCCGTGAGTACAGTTTACCAGATCCTGGCATCCCTGAGCGTGGAGCGGAAAGCCGGTAGCGGTCGCCGGCAAAGATAATGACAAAGAAGAAGAAGGAAGCGTTGAAAAAGTTGTTCGACAACAAGGACGAAACGAGTTTGTGTGATGCCGGCTTTGATTCACCGAGCCCTCAAGATGGAGGACATCATCTGTCGGAAGAAGACTCGGTCCCCCGACGACACGGACGAGCAGATAGCGATCGTGAAATCGCAGTGCCGGTGGATGACGAACAATTACCGCGATACGTTGTTGCTCTCGAACACCCACATTCCAGGAAATGACAGCTACTATTCCAGCGAAAAGTCGGCCACACACCCCGAAGTAAAATACAAGTTTAAGCATAAATTTAACCCTTAAAGGCGCAAACCAATTTTTTTCAAATTTCCTGAAAGCTTTAATACGTTACTATGATAATTTTGATATGGTTTTCGCAATGTTGTTTTAAAACAACATTGCGCATTTAAGGGTTAAAAGAAATGTTATGCTGTACATCGCCATATCGGACAGAGGGATTTCAAAACCGTGGTTCAAGCCGAGTGGTCTGGCCATCAATCAACAAGCGTACCAGAAGGAGTGTTTTGAGAAAATTCTTCTGCCGTTCTTAAAGGGGCATCATTCAGTTGGGAAGTACGTCTTCTGGCCGGACAAGACGTCTTCCCATTACGCCAAGAAGACGCTGGAGTATCTTGAGCAGAAAAAGATACTGTACGTGCCGAAAGAAAGAAACCCCACTAACTTGGCCCAGTGCCGTCCCATTGGGGTTTTTTCGGCTCTCTCAGTGCTTTAGTGTATAAAAGTAATTGGCGAGTCAAGGATACGAAGCAGTTAACCACCAGGATCCGGAATTGTATCCGGAAGAAAGACGTCAGTGTCGTCCAGTGCTCTTATGAGAGCATCGCGACTAAGTTGCGTCGTACGGCCAAAGATAAACTCAAGATTATTAGGTCCCATACAAACCATTAACAAAGTATGGTTCAGCAACCGTGAATCGGTGAACTCAATAATAGTATGCTTTTGCTGTCCTCTCGTTAATAGGCGTCGATAATTTTTGGAACGCGTCGACAAAATGCTATGGTTACGAATCAACTCAAAGTTGTATACAATCTTGTTATGAAAGAAACATTTAATCTTTATGGACAGTAAAATATATTACAGTTATGTTTACTACTAAAAGCCTATTTGGCGCGCGTTTATGGCCGAAAATATTGAAGTGAACACGACCGTTTCTGTTCGTATCCTTCACTTAATATCGTAATAATTCTAACTAAGAAAATTCACAATTTACCATCGACCTATCGCTACCGACTATCGTTGCAGAATCGGACGTCAAATATATCAATTGTTGGTTAGCAGACTAATTCACTAATTGAGTTATCAATAGCAAATAGTAATATTGCTTCACATATCAGATAATTACCGAACTTTGAAGACCCCGAGATTTGTTTACTTTGCTGCCGAAAATTTCCTTGTTATTTTCTTAATAACTCTTTGTCATAGATACGACGCAAAGATCGATGTTATTTCTTTTTCGCAAGGCTTCGCTTTAGTTTATTATTGAGCTGTCACCCTGACGGTGAAGCGGGCTAATCGAGGGGTCGCATTTGGATGGTACATGGGAAACATCGAACCACTCTATCTTGAGTTTATCTTTGGTACGGCTGACCAGGGCCCCTTCTCTAATATTCATTGACTTTTTTTTTTGAAGAATAAACATTATGTTTTTAATAAAAAATTCTGAATCCGTTGAAGATTTTTTTTTGTTTTTAAACTACATGACTGAAAAAACTCATTTTTATTGAACACCTGTTATCAGGCTTACAGGAGAAAAACCAGGACAAATCAAGCTTTTTCCTAGACTTCCCAGGACACCAGGACAGTCAGTGAAAAACCAGAACATGTCCTGGGAAACCAGGACGTATGGTCACCCTAGAAATGAGTGATTATCAGTTATGATGGATTGGAAAAAATATTCTCAAGCCATTTATGGAGATGGAGAATTGTGCGACTTATTCTTATAGAATGGATGGAAAATGGAGCCTTCCCGCGTGTGAAGATAAAAATTACGATGCCCGGTTAGCTCCATAACTCAGCGAAGAGGCAAGATAAATTACAGCAACCATCATTCAACTTTTTGTCGAAAAGAAACACCATTTTTTGATATACTGATTGATATTGATCTATAATGGGGAACGTCCAGAGAAAAGAGATTATAAGTACTAGAGGTCGCATGTCGCTGCTAACACTGAAAATTTATCATCTCGCTCTCACATATGCTAGGCCCATTAGTTTGACACCTATTGCCCCAGGTACACACAAGTCAAAGTAATGGGATACAACATGCTAGAGCGAGACCCTATGTTTCAGTCCGTGAGTACATGGAGACAGTAGCGCTTTGCTCTCTCTAGTAGTTATAATCTCATTTGTCCAGAGCCTTCGAGTAAACTTCTTTCGTTGTCACCTCTATTCTTACAACTCAATTATCACTCCTGCATGATGTACATAGGATGTAAAACCCGCTCCATTCCATCAGGCAAGCAGGAATCAGAAATGTCCCTGCCAGAAAGGCTTCCGGCATTGTCCATCCAGTTTATTGCACGGAATGATGGATGGTGGTGATTGGTACCAATTGCAAACCGAAAAATCTTCTGTACAGCATCCGTATGCGTACGGTACAGAAGGTGTAGAGGAAGGCCGGGTAAGATAGCACGGCGGAGTAAGACCGACCGGACCCTGTTATATATGAAGTCTTTAAATTTGTTGTTATTTTTTAACTTAATGAACAATTTCAAATTTGTATGAATTTGATAATAGTTTCAAACTCAACATCTTTTCAAACCAAATTTGACCACCAATACTGAATCTTTAAAAATTCTATTTAATTTAATTTAATCTAAATTTCGACCCCCTCCCGATTTTTTTTCTGGATCCGCCCCTGTCCAATCAACTATTTATTTCACGGTAGTGTTTTCGCGCCTAGTTCCGTTCGCAGCCCCACATGCTGCTTCTATCGGCATTAGATAGGAAACTTGTGTGAACTATGTTATCTCACCGTTTGACGACCAATATCCGTGAATATGTGTGTAATTCTGGCAGTAAAAAACACTATTTTTTCACAATTTCAAAAATTTCAATAATTTTGGTCTTTCAGATGTATCACAAGAAAGTCAAATTCTTTGCCTATTTTGAGTTGCTTAGGGTGGCGGTCTTGCCTCGTCTTCCCCTATATTATTTATGCAGATGAAATGCTCCATTCATCCTGCGGTGAAGGTTTTTAATTCCATCACACATTGGCTCATCCGGTTGATGGATTTTCTCGCTGATTTCAACGATGTGAAACCAACGTTGGACCAACGTTGGATGACGTCCAAATTACCGCTCCGTCCATCGTAGGATCCGTGTTGAACGATTTTGAAACAATTTTTTGGGCTTCTCAGTGGGGAGTATGTGAATCATAACTAAATTCCGATAAAACGATTTTACTTTACTAGTGTGATGTAGTTGGTGCTCCGCCCAGAATGACACCGTTCGATTCTATCAAATTACAGAATCCTGCTGGTTGAGCTCACCTAATTTACTTATTACCCTATCCCGCCCACGAAATATGATGCTTGACACTTATTTGACTCGAAAATGTGTGATAAATAGGTTCGAATCTCTGCCGTAGGATGATGAGCAATGGCATATTGAATGATGCTGAGTATTCGATTCGTTCGTGCGTAATAATTTGATCCTTTAATTCAATCCACTACGCAAATGAAACGTGTACTGATTTTGCAGTGGTCCACTCTCGTGTAGTAAATGTTCCGGAAGTAATCCAGCACAAATAATTCACTTATTTGGTTCAGACCAGTTTTTTTAACCAGTTGGTCGCCTGCAGCCTCCGGAATGGAATTAATGTTTTTTGTCATAATCCAATCAATGTAGTTGAACGCCTTTTCAGAAAAAAATAAATTAATATCAGCTTTGCAGTACAAAAATAGACACAACAAACAGCTGAAACATCCGGAACAGATTCTGGACGGTGATTGGTACATACCCTACTGAGTTTTTCTTTCGATGAAAACCAAAAAGTCAACATGCATATAGTGTTCTTCTGCAAATTCGCTTACCCAGCAGCTGCTGTTGGAAAGGGCAAATTTTAATCCTTAAGCGGACCCTACACGTGCAGAAATATTGACAATAAATCGATTATTGATCAATATATTGATCGTGTAAGGGTATATTGAAAATATTGATCATGTAGAAATCAAATGGGATTGACGGATTGATGCAATCTTGTCAATATTTTTATTGACAATATTCTTGTCCCGTGTAGGGTCCGCTTTAATTGAATCAATTTATCACCTCATGAAAAATTCATACGGGCTCACTGGTGGTGGTCGCACACTCCCGAAGCTTTATTAATTTTACTTTATTTATGAGCCGGAATTATAATCCGCAAGCTACTGTACTGTTGTGGTGGAAAACGTCTACCCCATAGTATGAAATTGCTCGTTTGGGAGGTAATATTTCATTATTGAAAGGAAAGAACAATTCGTTTCTGTTAGTGAACTTTGAGTATAAGAAGGTTCGGAGCTGGGGCGATTCAGGGACTTTACCGTCGAACTAAGAAAATGGCTCTCGAAACACGCGTTGTATTGTTGGAAATAGCTATGTAGTCAAGTGTCGTAATCATACATTATCCAACAAAAACTGTGTATTTTCGTTAAGGTACATCGTCCGAGCTTGAAAGTTACTCATAATCTTATAGTTTGCGCTTGTTAATCAATTACTTATAGATAAAATGAGTCACAAAAATTGTTCCAAAATTCGTGAACAACTTGCCATAAGATCTCTTCGTGTCAAACTCGAGTCGAGAACTTCGTTGTGTTTCACAAACTTATATGGAGTACCGCAGGGCAGTAATCTCGACCCCACTACTGTTCGTGTGATACTTCAATGATGTAATGCTGTTACTTGCACCAGAATGCAGACTTGTGTACGCGGACGATCTAAAGCTGAATTTTATTGTGCGTAACATCGATGATTGTGTTCGTCTTCAATCAATCTGTTCGTTGATTGGTGTGAACGGAATAAGCTAATTGTGTAATTCCTTTGTTGCATTGGGGAATTTTTTTTGGGTGTATTGTTCATGGATTGACTCTGCACGTGAAATATTCCACAAAATTATAAACTAGCTTTCAACTTTCATGATATAGTTCAAATGGCACTGTACATAATTTTAATATTTGCTTTTGAAAATTTATATGTTTTCTAAATAAATTTTGCGTCGCATAATGTCCATTTTCTTCTTCAAAGAATCGTTTTTCGGATTTTTTTGAAAACAACGCCATTATTTGCATTATTTGTTAATATTGTGTAAAAACATCGGTACTTTCCGAAAATGTGCAATGTAAATTTAATGTAAGTTTCAAGCGACCAAAGTTTAGCAAGTATAATTTGGGATCACATATATTTTTTTTTGATTTTGGTCGCTTATTACCCTGGAATTTTACATGTGATCCACACACCAATCTCGGTGCAATGTGTCGCCAACAAACAGTAATAACAACAACATTCTGACCACAGTCTACTTTCTACCTCTGAGGCAGTCAGACCTACAAACTAGCCAAGTGACCAACAGGCCTCTCGATCTAGTGTGCATTGTGTCGAGAACAAAGGATACAATGGATTATTCTTGTTATCTTGAGTAAAGTTGACGAAAAAGGTCTACTCCGGCCCAACGACGCGAACGTTGACTTTAAATTTTGCTCAATTCCTTTTGAAGATAAAAGTGCTGCTTAAGCTTACGGAAGCTGCGTACCTTCAGTATCATCATCTTCGCAACGCAGTATTAATATCATTCAACACGCTAGCCAAGCCGAGAATTTCGTTTTGCAAAACAACTTGAAACACGTGGTTGAACAACGTTGGAATTAAGATTCTTGTGTATATAGAAAATGATAGATGTAAGGCTACATTACCTATCACCTCGCAGCAGTGGCGTAGCCAGAAATTAGGTTTGGAGGGGGTTTTGATGAAAATCGCAAATTTTTTGAAAAAATGCTAAAATTTAATATGAGTTTGATAAATTATTGAAAACTCAAAAACATAAGTAGTCTAACAGATGTCATTCCAGTCTACAAAAAAGAAGGATTAACATGGAACAGTTTTCAAACCTCTATAGATTATTTTCTTGTATAATATGTCAATGAAGTCAAAAATTGCGATCTTTTAAAGTGGGATAAATGATCTAAAAAATTTTCAACGTTCAAGATCACCTAATATAATAATCCTTGACTTTGAAGGTTTGACAACTTCGGGAAGTTATCAACATAAAACAGCGCCTGCTTTGATATAGATTTTTTAGTGTTTAATTCTCATATAGGTAATTATGGTGAATTAATTTTTCAAAAATATTAAGAGACATGGTGCCTTCAGCAAAGTTTTTGATAATGTCATTTCAAACAATTTTGTTGAAAATATGAAGGCTACATGAATTCAACATATAGGGATTTAAATGGACTGGGCCTGCTATATTTCTCTTAGTGAAGAAAAATTTAGGTGAAAACTATTTTTTCTGCGCTACTGATAAAATTGTTTGAAACAATCATTGCGAGTTGAGAACTCAAAACCTATAACTAAATTATGGATGGATGGAACTGAAACTTGCGTTTCGACTTCATCTCATCAGAATCCGACACTAACTTGGTGGGCGGACTAAGCTAGCGCCGAATTGATGCTAGCTCCTGAAAATGGAATCACTCTTTGTGTTTTTGAGTCCTTTTAATATCTGGGAATTATTTGTTTTAAATCCAGTTCCCTTATTTTTTTGTATGCTTCAAAGGCACCTTGAACGCAATGTGAATTTAATTACCGCAGAAGAGATTTATCAAATACAGTAATTTCAGAATAGCTTGTTGTAAAGGTTTTCTATTACTATATTTCTATACTCTGAATATGTGGGATATTTATGTCTTTGACAAAGTTGTTTGAAATAGCACTTTCGAAAACTTTGCTGGAGACATTAAGTCCCGACCCAAATTTGCTTGAAGAGTAATTCTTCTCTATAATTACTTCTAGGAGGATTAACCGTCAAAATTATTCTATCAGTAGATGAACAGTTTTACGTTTTGAAATTCTTTAATGTTACTTGACATCGAAATTTGGCAGTTTCGAATGAATGTGATCGTGACCGTTAAAAAATTATCGAGCATTAATTTTACTTTTCTTCATTAGTCAACCTCACAACTTGCAGTACTAGTACGTAGCACACAAAATTTTAGTACGCCATTCATTGCATCCTGCTAAGAGGCTATTCATATAGTTGATAATACAACAAAAATCCAATGCTCATAAAACCGATCCTGACCCGCTAGAGACAAAATTACATCAGCTTTCAACTAGTTTCTGAAATGTTATTCTTGTTGTTAACCATATTGAATTGTTGTCTAAACTCTACACAATCTAAAAAAATACATTTTCAGCAAATGTTGAAATGTATGCAAGTTTTCGGTAAACAAGCTTATGTTTTATATGCAATCAACCTATTCAAATTTAGATTCCCATTCGAAAAATTGTCTCTAATCCATATTTTGAAGCATCTTTCCAAAAATGAGCTCATAATAATTCAGACAGTTATTTTATTTTACATTGAAGTAATTTGACAACTATGGGATTTTGGCTAAGAGATAAGTTACAAGATCCCCTTCCCACAATTTTCCAAAAGTTCTCATGACGCTTTAAACACAGTTCTCAATGTAGTGACCAGAGAATATTTTTCCAAAAATATTTTGTGGAATATTAAATTAAATTCGTCAGTATCAATTTTTTTTTCGATCCAATTAATTTTGGTTTGGGGGGGTTTTAACCCCCAAAACCCCCCCCTGGCTACGCCACTGCCTCGCAGCCAATTGCAAAATGCACGCCACAATACGGAAAAAAAGAATCCGTTACGCTTGATACTTGGAAAAACTTCTTCCCGGGTACTCCCAACGGTGTTTTTGTAGTGAGGACGCGGGTCGAAAGGCCTATTCCCTCGTACTTGATTGTAAAACTCAAAACAACTAACCCTCCGGCACTCGCGCCCTTGTATTTTGTGCAACATCTTCAGAAACTCTAGCGAAATCTTCTTTCAGCACCAGGGTTAAACAAACTTCGCTATGCACCCACGAGGGGCAAACTCCTACTTCTGGACAACCTTGCGCGGAAGATACAGAGGAGAATGCATCTCAACCAATTGCCAACTCAACTATGGCAAACCAACCAAAACAGAGTTTTCAATACCAATGCCTAAACCATAAACCTTGGCCACATTTGTGGCAGCTGATCAGACTATAATGACCACCGAAAAAGAAGCATCCAGTTCCCCAAAAGCAATTGTAAGCAATATTGCCAAGCCGTGTCAAATAAACGAATAAAAAAAAATCTTCCACAATTTATATAACTTCTTTCGTATTCTTTCAGTTTTCGCTTTGCGTTTATCTCTGTGGGTGTGCATAAATAAACTCTTCTGAAAATACCCCCAGCTAAAATGGATAACGAACAAGATTCATAATCAAAGATTTTCCGTTTGAAACCATATTACATTGAGCTCAGTCGGACCATGCCTGATCTTCTTTCGGATCAAGAAATTCCGCTAATGATTTCTAGATATCTGAAGCAGAAATATGTACAGCTGTGACAGATATCTCGATAGTTCGATCAGATAAACTCAGAATATTTCATCTATTTAAAACAAGTAAATCACGTTACTGGCGACATGCCTTTCACTAAGGATTACTACGTCTACATGCCCGCTCACAGAGTTCAGATCGACGGTGTAGTTGCTGATTCGAGTTTGACATGCTGTTTCATGGAGCCTTTGCTCCAGTGAGCAAAGATTTTGAATGGCAATCGCACTGGATGGGACAACATGGTGTGTCTCTTCAAATTCTTGTCGGGTGAGCTTCGACGGTTTTGCTTTACGTTTAATTACAACGTCTACGAAAAGGATCACCAGCCTGTTTGGCTGTTTGTATAAATGGACTTTTTTCCTTTTTTATTTCGACTATGTTAGTCACATTTTCTTTTTTACATTTTAACGACATTCAATTAGCTAGAGATTACTGGGTAGGGAAAGTTATGAAACTTAGAGCCATAGTACTCAAGTGAGAGCAAGGATGTGAAGTAAACAGATCGGAAAACTAGAAGTGGCAGGGTCATTAGAACAGGCTTAATATCGTACGGGCTTAATCTTTGTCTTTACCGTGAAAACCGACAAAAATTAAGCCACGCAAGATCACCACTGAAAACCTGTCGATGATTAGCATCAATCTTAATGATGATTGCTGCTGTTTATCTCTGTTTGCCTTTCGAATGCCGGGATAGATTTTTATTAGACTATTGTCACTGTGCTTACAGTCGTAGCGGGTTTGCTAAATTGTGGAAGGTAATGGCTATGTCTACAGCGGCTACCCACCGCTGCCGATGGATTCCCATCAGTTCCTTTTTCTTTTTTCCTTTTTTATTTCGACTATGTTAGTCACATTTTCTTTTTTACATTTTAACGACATTCAATTAGCTAGAGATTACTAGGTAGGGAAAGTTATGAAACTTAGAGCCATAGTACTCAAGTGAGAGCAAGGATGTGAAGTACTATGGCTCTAAGTTTCATAACTTTCCCTACCCAGTAATCTCTAGGGGACCATCCATAAATGACGTAGCATTTTTTGAGCGATTTTTAACACCCCCCTCCCCCATCGTAGCATTTCGTCACAAACTTCTAAATACCCCCCAGGTAATTACGTAGCTTGACGGTAACTCTACTCCCCACCCTTGTCCCGCAAAATCTTTAAAAAAATAAAAAACGATGATAGTTATTCCCCTTTAAAAAAGCTACGTAGCATGACAGGACCCCCTACCCCCCTGTCGTCACACATCATCACAAAATACAAAACTCCCCCCTCCCCCATATAATGCTACGTCATTTATGGATGGTCCCTAGCTAATTGAATGCCTATTGGTGGGGCGAGTCTAAATGATCTGTTACCATGCCCCGCTTACAAACAAATCCCAAGGAAGAAAAAGCGTGTCTTTAATGATTTTCATATCTTTTACTATATCTTTCTCTCTCTCCCTCCTTCTCTTTCTCTCTCTATCTTTTTCTCTCTCTTTCTCTCCACTCCACACCACTTTTTTTAGCTAGTCAGTAACGTAACTCACGGTGTCTTTGTCGAATAAATTTATTCCAAAAAAATCGGCATCTGTAAAACTTCGGGATATCAAAGAATGGACTTTTTCCTTTCATTTGAAAGTAAAATTAAAATATTCTGTCGGGGGGTCTAGAACAACTTTCTATTTTAAAGATTTTTGATTGAAAACTTAAGTTTTTTAAGGAAATTAATTCGCATTTTTGCAACTAATTGGTACCATTGACATTCAAAAAATACTAAAAATGAGAATCTGATGAACAATCTCATTGTCTATAACTTCGTAGAAAGCTATAAATCGATGTAAAATCACCCGAAATAGATATTAAAATGTTATCAGTTTTTGGGTGTGCGTTAACTAGAACAAATGATTTTTGATCATTTTGAAACTTTTGTAGTATATTCGACCAATAGTTTTGAAATTTTGCACAGTCCTTCTTCACATCATTCCCTGCTTTCTGATGTAAACTGCAACGTAATAATTATTTCCAATCTTCAGAGAATTATCTTTGATTCACTGTCACATGCTCAATTTTCAATATACTAATGTTATTTTGAAGCATATCTGCTAAACTTTCAAGTCTGTTATCGGCGCTACCAGAAGCTACAATTAGCTGTCATATTTCGAGATGCTTCTGTAACGTTTGCTTATGTTTCCTTGTCTGATTGATGAACTGCTTGCTTCTAATAACTTGTGATAATCATTATAATCTCATCGAATTCACTCGATATGAATAGAGTTTTACGAAAATCACCTTCAATGTGTTTTGAATAGAGAAGCTTGAACCGTCATTCACGGCAAGTGCGCTCCTTTCGTTTCTTGGGCTATGTTTGATACGTACGAAACAATATTGAATACGAATACAAACACTGCATTACATTAGTGTTAAACCGGCTATATACTTGCTCTATAATACCACAAAATGTATATGTAAAGAATACTTGCTCTATCTTTGAGGCTTGCATGTATTATATCAATGTTATATACGTATGTAGAACTGACAGTTGATACAATATAAGTGTAAACCACGGTTATAAAATCGATTTTAACACACGACACATACAAATGCCCACGCGATCGAACACGTTAACTTACAAACGCTCAAACTATTCGCCATGATACACAACGGCGAACATGCAATGATGATCATCGACGCACAACTACAACCAAGATTTCACAAACACAAAAACGCTCCGATGATTTAGTGAGCACTGTACATTTCGGCCGGCATATTGGCAACCAACTTGTATATTTTGTATCGCTTAAAAATTATCATAATTGCATTCTGCGCCCCAAAATGATCGTAACATGATTTTAACTAATTCAAGCAACTTTTTTGGTTTGGTCCGGCTTTTGTTCGAGGGCTCGCTACAGTGCGGCGCACAGTGTTCCTGAACTGTGAAAATCTGTCCAAAAGTATTTATCTCGCGAGTTTTCCATTTAGGCCGTGGGATGTCTTTGAAAAAAGACAGTACAAGAAAAACCCCTTCTCTCGGCCTTAGCATATGAATCATATGTGCGCTGCGTACAAGGCAATCGATTTACCAACTACACTACGCCCACCCCCATTTTCACAGTACAGGACTACTGTGCGACCGTGACATCTTTGGATACTAAATATGCATGAGGCAATTTTCGGAAGCATTTAATAACAATTATCGACAGGGAAGGCGATTTTTTAAATTAAATAATTTGAAATACTCTTATGTCACGACAGAAAATAGACCATAATACATAAATTGCAAATATGATTAAGAGGTTTTTCTGTAATATGTCATTAACTGCATTCGTCACACCCCCTGTACATTACGAAAACGAACCGTTATCTGTGCTAAAATATTTACTAAACCTACTTCTGTTGTTTAGTAAAACAAAACATACAATATAATAGAGCTTCTACGACGTGATTATCAGCTCAAAACTAAATCGATGCTCCACTATTCAACAATCAAAAGTGAGACCGAAAGCCAACATAAATTGAATGAAATGTATTCCTGGATTGACATGAATAATTTGTATTGCGTTTTATACCATGCTCACTGAAGAACTCAGGTGATTGGATTCGAATCCATTATCACAAAAGCCAGTATGATATCCCAGTCAACCTCTTAACTCATGCTATAATTGAAGAGAGCAGTAGATTTGCCAACCGTATCTACCTTGGTTGACAATAATTGGCTACGATGAACAGCATTAAAATGGTCTTTGTGTACGTTGCAACAGAACCTGTTCTAATCCTTTAAACTCATTTGGTGACTTGCACTGGTCTGACGAATGGTTTCTCTGACAAAATCTAAGTCGGTATATGTAATATGTTGTCTGTAGTACCGTCAATTTTCGACATGTTCGTTATATAAGTTTGACACTTGAGCCAAAGCAATTCGTTGTGCTTTTCCGGTCCGAACACACATAATTCCAATTTGCAGGTTTTCACTTTCTTGGGACTACCCTACAAAAGTCCATAATCTATATCTATTCTAACGTCTCGTCGTTGCAAATGAATTATTATGGTCACATGAAAAATTAGATGGAAAGACATCCCTCACCAGTTAGGTTGGTTAACCTTTAATTGTCCGGTAATGTGAATACATTATTTACATTGCTGGTAATGGTGGAACAAGTCTATCTTACATCACACACATTTCCAACTGAATCGAATCTTCCGTACACTGTGCTTTATATGGCACTTCATATGCCAGCTAGATCCACACGAGCCCAGCTCTGTTAAGACGATACGCCATGTTTGCCACCCACACTCGGTTTGGCATCAGGAACCTGTCATGGACTTTGCCGTGCATCGTGTATAAAGTGTACTTTTGGACATAGTTGGTGCTGGCTAGTTCGACAGGAAACGGCTCGTTTATTTCTTCATGGTCGTTTTGAAAGGAGGACGACCGTATGCGGGAAGCTAGTAAGCTGTAATTGAATTCCCGACACGTTTCTGCGGGTTTCGCTTATGGTATGCGCCTAATGGTCATAGTTATGGAGGAATTTTGGGTCGACATTATGTTGTTTTTTTTCTTCATCCTCGTGCTGGTATAGCTTGTGGCAAAGAAAACATGAGTCTCCTAATATATGCTAATATTGTGATTATTTGATAAGTGAAGTTCTCAAAAAGATACTACTGCGAAACACTTGATGTTATGCAGGTTCTAGCAAAGGTTGTAACAATAAAGAGCCATCATCAAACTCAACTTGATTTGATGCAGACGCAAGGTAGTTTTATTCTCAATACGTGTTATCTATAGGGACCACGTGACTCCATCAATTTCAATTTGATGGCGACGAATATTTGATTTTAATTTCAATATCACCATTGTTCCATAAAAACATCAATTCTTCAATAGCTGTTTTTATCCTTGCAACAGGCCAATTCGATGTTAATCCGATTAACGTCACATATGCAGATGGAAACCGAAGTAATGAATGACGGTAATCGTTTCAATGATTGGCCGTTGTCCCTGTATCTGCATTCGCTATTGCATAAGTCCTGGACAGTACGGTTAGTTTGCGATGAGCTGGAAAATGGAAGTCGATGTATACGGTGGAAACTGCACGTTTTTTTTTGTTAATTTTCATTTTTCGATTTTCAGATGAGCTGACTAACGTTGAGACAGTTCTAATTTTCCGTTGAGTGCAAAGCTGTGTAAAACCACTCAACTAGAATGCGTAAATTCGGCGTTTGTGTCATTACACCCAAGGTACTTAGAGAATAAAGCTCCTTGATTACACCTCTTGAACTATACTCAGTCTAGTATGGTAGTCATGGGAACATTTCAACTCCAGCTCAAATGAACTTCAACAAACTTCAGTTTCACCAAGCCGCAAAGTATTTCTGACAAAGATAAAACCCCTCAGCCTTCATAAATCATTGCTAACTCTCGATATTCAGTATAAGCTTGGCTGAATAAAAGATCCCTTCTTGATTTACAACCATCTGTGTGCACGCGTGAAAAAGAAAACACATGAACATTTGCTGTTTCGTTGTTAAATAATTTGCCCTTTTCATCCCTTTTCGTTTCCAGAGAATTCATAACCGAGTGCTTGTTTCCGACTACGAAAAGCCCATACGAGTTGCCCTGGCAACAGAAGATGGCCTGGGGTGTGGTGTTCGGTGCGATGCTGCTGGTAGCCATCACCGGGAACTGTATCGTGCTGTGGATCGTTCTGGGTAAGTCGACGGTTAAGCTGCTCGGTGCCATGAGTGGTGATGTAATTGTAACGTATTCGGAGAATTGGATTTAATTTGCTCCAAAGGATGGTATGATTGCCGCTGGATTCGGGTGCGAAAGTACTTTATTGGAACTTGAGTGACTAATGAACAGTTCCATTGCAGAAGTTGCGTTGATACGTTTAAGAATTGAATTGGTAGATGCGCTTGTTTGGGAACATCAGTTGAAATCGTTTCAGGTCGCAGATGCATGGAATAAATGAGTTTTGAAGCAACAGCAGTGGCCAGAAGAATGGTACGGCATTCCATGAATACCTTAAAATTCTGATGGCGAGTGTATACATGTGGTTATTTAATTATAAATTACATACTGAGAAATTCCAGGGATTTGAGGTTATGTATCCATAAAACCGACGTTTTTTCCAACTCTTGAGCTTTAATTTAAGATTTCAATTACAATTTTTTGTCGCAAAGTTTTTTTGACATTAAAAATGTCTTACTCCACTATCTGGGGCTAGGTGTCATTCTAAAATCTAAACTATCTCCCATGTAACGAAACTATGTAAGGTTTGCACGCTTATAACTCCGATATTACTAGATGGATTTTAATCATTCATACACCAACCGATTCAGAAACACCTAACTTAAATATTGGTAATAATTTAATATCTCCCCAATAAAAGTAGACTTTTGGAAATTGGTAAAATTAAAAAGTTCACAAAAAACGGGAAAAATACCATTCGTGAGGCAGATTTCTCAGACACAGCCGTCAAAAGAGGGCAGCTTAGTTGCTCAATGAAACACGAAAAGTCATAAATAGAAGCAACGCATGTCCGTTTAAATCAGTTGTTGCTCTTATCCCACACGAGCAACGTCGTCTCCGGGCGATGCAATAAGCGCTATCGATTTTCGGTAACGTTGGCATTTGCACACACTCGCACCTAAGTGACTAAACCATATACGGTTAGTTTATAAATAGAGGTGACGCGTACCAGTTTGAATCAGTTTTTGTTCTTATGTCGAACGGGTAAGATCATGGCTGCAGCGTCTGGGCACTACAATAAGCGGTAGACGCTATGCATTTTCGGCAGCGGTGGCCGTGTGCGGATTTGTCGGGTACCAGCATGGTGTCACAGAATGATTTGCAAAGTGGGTGGGCGGGGTGGTTTGGATTTAATTCAATACGGTGTGTGCTGCTTAAGAGTGTTGCGTTTGAAAAAAATATATTTATTTTTATGCATGCGTGTGCGTTGTAACTTGTTAATCCATGTTTACGGCGCTTTGTAGCTGCGTAGGGTAAAGAGCCAATTGGTTTTCATGTTTCATATTTCGGTTATATGTTTTTTATCAGTAAGGCATCTGACAACGTGCTTCTGTAGTTATTGCACTGTTCAGCAGCGTAGTATTTTATATAGGAGAGTACACTCAGGTTTTTTACGCGGATTTTGAAATTTACGCGGTTTTCATTAACGCGTTTTTTTTTAAATTTACGCGGTTTTCATTTACACGGCCTGTATCCCCTGCGTGAAAAATCTGAGTGTAATTGCATCGGAAACAATCACATTCCCAGCAGAACTTTTTGTTTTCTAATTTCAAACACTTTTGTTTCGTACTGCACACAACGGAAAATTTTAAAACAGAACTTACCGTCCCAGCAGCAGTTGAAGCGGGTGTTCTTTTTCGATTCAAATTCAAGCCATGTCTTAAGCGTTACTGGAAAAATTGTTTTCCCAGTTTAACCAGACAGAATATCTATCCTACCCTATGTATTTAAAACACAGTTCTAATTGCGTTTTAAGGTATACAACAAATACGGTTGGGTATACTAATTTAAATTTTAAAATAAATCTGTTTTAAATTATGAAACAAACCGCTGTACTGAAGATATAATTATGTCAGTCCTATTACCACATAAAACACCTACATAACATAAAACGCTGCAGAATTGGTTTAGTAATACAATGTTTACACTACAGAGTTATAACAAGTTTTAATAATTAGCAACAAGAAAAATGTCACCAAGATAGCATAAAAACCCGTTTTAACTGGTAGTGCGAACGTTGCATAACAATGTAATTTATCAAATAATTTCATTTTTCCACCACTAATCGATCAAGAAATACTTACACTTAAGATTGTTTACTTAAGTTCATTAGTACATTATTGAAAATTTAAATGGAAAATGAAATTTCATATTTTATGGAGAATCTGTATATTTCCGTTGGCGGGCGTGGGTTTCCTCATCACAGCTCTCAATATGGAACTTTTCTTTTGAATATATTTTCTGGACAGACCAGCCTATTTTTACTAGATGGATCAGCCAAATAATGCCAATCACCTAGTGAGATACTTGATTAATTAATAGATTACCGTTAAAAGACCTTCAATAAATTATGTTTTAATGGGGAGGGTATATAGCAAGTTGTAACATATGAAAACAGGCGAGTGAACAAGAGCGTGTGTCAATATGTGTGATAGATAAAAAAGCTATATTTTTAATGTCACCGTGGTCGTGTCCTGTACACAACCCTTTAATTTTTTTTTTGTTGCTTGAGAAAAGGCAACATGCGTTTGCCCAGGCACTGTTGCACATAAACTTCGTCAGCATCTTCATGTACGGCTTCCGTAATCGTTCTTTGGCCGATCCGTTTTGCTTAAAGTCACGTTGTGGAGTCTCCAACTTCTTGTAAGTCGACAGTCAGGTTTTTTTAGCTCGATGCGTGGTTGTAGACGACACTCCCAGCTTGGTTGCGGCATCTCGGGAGAAGGGGTTCAAACAACTGGTCACTCTTTTCGTCGTTTTGGGGCCTCCTGCTTTCGGCTTGTCTCCAATCCACTCTTCCTGGCTGTCGATAGACGTTTTTCGAACACTTTCATTACATTGGTGACAGTTGATTCGGCCATTTCTAATAATTTCGTCAACTTGGTGTGCGAGTAGTGACGCGCATCTCCTTCTGCTTTGATGTCATTTTCATAACTGAAGAGTAAATGTCAAAGTCAAACAGTTGGCATGGTACTACACACATACATCTTTAAAATAAGTGGTGTGTACGTTTTGTTTAATCCACGATAAAAAACGTGCGTCAAGTTGAAAGTGGCCAATTTTTGATCGTGGCACCTTTTATGGAGATTGCATTATGATTTTTTTCTGTGATGCATTTAATAACAACTACCCAACCAAAAGGTGATATTTACTTCCCCCAAGATCCTGCAGATGATATTGTAGTTGTGCAGAGATTCACTTATTTCAGCTAACGTGCCCTTTGAGCCAATATGTTCTGTGTTAATTTGTGTGTTGAAAAGGGGCCTGAAATTCGTAAATCTATTCAATGGATTACCCTTGGTCTTTTCGCTGCCTTCCTTTCTAAATACATATAAAACTAAACAATAAAAAAGCTATTTCATGAAAAACGTTGATTTTTTCGACAATGCTTAAATTAATTGTAAGTTTGATTAACTATTGAAAGTTCAGAAACTAAATTAGATGCTATTCCAGTTTACAAACAAAAAGGATCAATATAGAACAGCTTTCAAACCTTCCTAAACTATTTTTTATTATAATACGATACTGAAGTCAAAGAAAGTTCACATAATTTCAAAACCATTCACTTTAAAGATATAACAACTTTGATGAAGTTTTCAGACATCAGACAGAGCATATTTTGACAATAAGAGCTTATGTGATTCATTCTTCTAGAAGTAGTTATGGAGAATTGACTCTCAAAAATAGTAAAAGACTTGGTGTCTTGAGCAAAGTTTTTGATAATGTCATTTTAACAACTTGGTTGAAAAATGGATGCAGTATCAAGATAAGAAACAATATTTAGGAAATTTTCTTATCAGGAATCAGGAATCAGTAGCGTCTGGCTCAAATGGCACGTTCCCCATATTGATCGGAGATTTGTGCCTTGCCAAGAATCGTCTTTTCATCATTTTCCTGATGGGAAGGATTGGGGAAGTGGTAAGGTTAGGGGTAAGGAAAACAACGACACAGAACAATTAAAACAGAGCATTCTGCACCCCCGGAGTGATGCTGAACGATCTGCAGGTGTTACAACAGCAGGAATAAAACTTCCAACCCCCGGAGGGATTTAGAACCTCTACCCAAACAGTGAGCGGATATATCAACACCCCCGAGGGGATATTGAGATAACAGAACGACAACACCCCCGAAGAGATATTGTCATTCAAATACGGCTAAAAAAACTATAGCCCTTTACCACACTGGGTTAGGAACAAAAGCATATCCTTAAATTTCAGCTCTCTGTACATAGGTTCATCTATGTATGGAGAACCAAAAAACCGGATGCGCAATTGTATTAATACAGGGCAATTGCATATCACATGATATGATGTTCCGTAATCGGATTCACAAAAATCACAAAAATAATACTCAGCGCGCTGAATAGTAGCCATGTGATAATTGAGTTTGCAATGTCCAGTCAGTGCCCTGACCAGAATACTGCAGTTGTGCTTGGAAAAATGCAACAAATTTCTTGACATTTTCGGACTCACATCCGGCAGAAAAGCCTTTGTTTGAACGCAAGTTTGCAAGCTACGCCAATGTTTGGCATGTTCGAATGCAGCCCAAGAGCGAATCTTGTGCTTTATCTAACTTATTGACGGTGGTAGAACTGGTTCTGGACCAACGAAATCAGTCGCAGCGCTAGCTCTAGCCAATTCGTCCGCCCATTCATTTCCAGTAAAAACCGGAATGACCGGGTACCCATAGAAGGTAGATAGCATTTGAAATGCTAAGTTCTTCGATTTGAGTTCGACATGCGATTACTAATTTCGATCTCGAATCTGCCGAACTAAGTGCTTTCAGGGCAGCTTGACTGTCAGAGCAAAAATAGATTCTTTTACCGCAAATTCCCTGTTGAAGTGCGGATTGTACGCCACACAGAATCGCAAAGATTTCTGCTTGGAATACGGTACAGTATCTACCAAGCGAATAAGATTGGTTTTATCTCATCCCATGACAATAGACACCAGCACCGGCTCAGCTCCCCAACAAAGAACCGTCCGTATAACAAACTACGTATTATTCAAGTTGTCGCTCCATCCAGCCAGACCGCCATTCCTCACGAAGAGGAATTCTCACATTGAAAGTTTTAAAAGGAAAACTACATGTGAATGTAAGGTCACTGGGAGCAAGTGTATATTCATCCCAAGTAACCATTTGGGGCCACAGTCTTGTGTGGCTAGTTACACCACCTTGAGGACATCCGCAGACACTCAGTTTCCTCATCTCTACTTGTCTTAACGATGAGCACAGATGTCGGTTGCTAAGCGTTGCGTGTATCCAGTTCGTGATATATGAAGGTACTCCATGATCTCGTGCTGTTTCCAAAATGGATTCGAAAGACACGTTGTCAAAAGCACCTTCAATATCGAGAAAAACTCCTAAACTTGATTGCTTTTGTGAAAAAGCTTTATCAACGTTGTAGACAACATTGTGTAACAGGGTGGTAATAGACTTCCCCCGCTGATATGCATGTTGCATTGCATGCAGCGGGTGCTCGCCCAAGCTACCATCCCGAATGTAGTGGTCGATTAAACGTCCCACTGATTTGAGAAGGAAGGTGGTCAGACTGATCGGTCTTAAGCTCTTTGCCTCCTCATAAGTGACGCGGCCACCTTTGCGAATGAATTTGACTGTTATTTCCATAACTGACATACTTCAAACCCACCGGATGCCACGCGGCCTCTAGGCTGGTTTTGTCCGGAGAAAGATAATAGAGTTATCAACCTCCTGGTGGACCACAGCCAGTTACTGGGGAGTTCGCCCGGCTCTTCCCAGGCTCCGTTCGCCATTGAGAATATTTTAAACCCCCTCAACAATTTTACCCATAGCACGGGTCGCATGACACTATGGAATTGGGGTTCCCTGTTTGGTGTTACCACTGGAACAGGTAGTCCGTAGTGTAATTCTTAGCCGGTTGAAACAACCACTACCGACACTACACGGCTTATCTAGGCTGTTCGGAGAAAGAAGCTGACATTTATGGACAGCTCCCATAGATGGCCGAACAGCCACAACAACTTTGATGAAGTTTTCAGACATCAGACAGCGCATATTTTGACAATAAGAGCTTATGTGATTCATTCTTCTAGAAGTAGTTATGGAGAATTGACTCTCAAAAATAGTAAAAGACTTGGTGTCTTGAGCAAAGTTTTTGATAATGTCATTTTAACAACTTGGTTGAAAAATGGATGCAGTATCAAGATAAGAAACAATATTTAGGAAATTTTCTTAACGCTAGTTCTTTTTCATATAATTTTTATTGTAATCTTCAGAGACTCATACCTTGCATCGAATGTGAATTTTACAGTTTATGAACAACTTATACAGATTTATCATATACAGTAATATCAGAATAAGTTGGTTTAAAGATTTCCTTTTACATATACAGTCATTGGGAACTACTTTACACCAAAATTAGAGAATAATATTTGAGCTTGTAGTTAACATTTTTATTGTTTTTTTAACAAAAGCAAAACATTCGTTGGATCAATGTTTTACTTTCGTCATAAAACAACGTAACATTTTAACGACAAGTTCACATATCATTCTCTAATTTTGGCGTGAAAGTGCCCCACTGCACACGATGACGGTAGTTTAATATATTTAGATACTCTGAATATACGAAATATTCATGTCTTCAACATAGTTGTTTGAAATGGTATTTTCGAAAACTGATGATGATCTGGGAGGGAGAAACAGACTCAATAAATGTGAATGTCATAGCCAGCCAGAATGAAACTGTCACTCCGAGCCACAAAAAAGGGAACATTGAGGAAATGAAAGTATTGTTATAATATTCTTGCTTGAAAATTTTTCCGAACAATAAGTTTCCTTGATTTTTTGTCTAGATTGGGCAAAATAGTAAATATTATCAAAGTTTTTCTGTGATTTTATTGTCATTTTTATAGTTAACCAGATGAATTTTTCGGTAATCTCTACTGCCATAATCAAATGAATTGTATTTCTAAGTATTCAATGAAGAATAAGAATTTGGATGCGTTAAAGAGTTTCGAGCATCGTTTTAAGATTTAAAAAAAAATTAAAATTTTTATGAAAATTTCAAATAATCCGTACATTTCAATTAATTAATCAAATTACCAGACAGAACGACTGTTTTTGAACATAAGGAGGAAATAATCACTATAAAAAACAACTAGTGGAAGGATTCAACAAAAGCAGTTTTTCACTTGAATTTTTATAAATCTTTATAAGTCTTTATGCTGTTGGAATTATGTTATTATTCTGTATCGTCGCTTAAAAGCTCAATGAACTTCGCCTAACATATATTTTATGCTCGTTATGTAATTATGGAAATGCGACGACACTGTAAATTTTCTCTACTCCAAGAAATGGGAATGTAGAATTAAAAAATCAAAAAATATTTTGTGACTTCCAGTTTTTTTGATAATTCAAAAATACTTTTTGGTTTCAAATAATTTATATTATCTTTGTATTTATAAATATGTTAATTAAAAGCTATTTTCATATCTATAGTGAAGACAAATAGTAATGACGAAAATCGTGTGAAGAGTTTTAAAAATGTGTGGTTCATTAAACAATTTTAGAAGGATTGACATTTTGCTTGTCAGATTTGACGTTGTCCCAGTTTAAAGTTTCTTTTGAGCGTGTACTGAGAAAATGAAAATCATCAACGTAGGCGTATACTTAAAGCTGTTTTTACAGCTGTCAATTCCAAATACCTATTCATTGGTCAACATTTGGAATGGGCCGCTCTTGTGATTGGATTTAACCATTCGAGAGAAAAAAAAACTCGAATCAAAAGTGAAAAAAGTTCGCCAAATGCTCCATAGCCTAAAAGTATATATGACGTTTTTTTCTAGACGTAGAAACTGATTCTGGTTACAACCCCAATCGCTATCAGTTCATATATTTAAGTTCGTGATTTTTTAAAAGAGTTTTATGAAAGTTTTATTTGGGAAACGAAAGGCAATTTGTTAGTCATACTATCGAAGAAAATAAAAACAAGTTATATGAAAAAAAATATTGCAAATTATCGGCATTATGGCCGCGTTCCCGAAGCACATTTTTTTCGCAGAGGCTTGCGGTGAACACTCTCCCAGACGAACCGCTCAACTTAAATCGAAAAAGTAAGAAAGTTATTAAAGAAAAATGTATTCTGGTGTACTTGAACGGTTTCGGTATTCAGAAAAAATTCTGCGATAAAAAAACTGTGTTGATAACAAAATTTTTGTTTTAGGTGTTCAAAGTTTTAAATAAAATATCATTACAAAGAATCAAAAAAATTCTGATGAAAAAAGAATCATTCAAGTACACGAGAATTTAAAATTCGAACAAGTTAAAACAAAATTAATGAAAATCGGTTGAGTAGTTTTTGAGATGTCACGTTCACCGCATCGGTCCTTTTCAAGAAACTGCATTCTCAGATAATTGCATTCAAAGTTTTGCGTTAACTACATATGAGGATGGAACCATCGCGCTGCAAACGGATGTAGTTTGAAATCTAGTGCTCCGATCTGGATGAAATTTCGCACAGATATTTTCGTAAGTATGTACTTTCAGAATAGGCAATATTTTTTTAGACTTAACTTAAATAACGCCACATGTTTCTATGGGATATGGAGCCGTCAATCGTAAATTACACTCGAATGTAGCATGAAACTAGAACTTTTTGGCAGACTCTTTTTTATATTTGAAAAATAAACCGGTATATTTCTATAATTCAATGCCGGTCCACATTTCACAAATCAGATAAACATGTCTCTACCGGCGAGTTTGCTTATTCAAGGATTCTGTTAGTTTAATTTTTATAAAATTAAATTCTATTTTTCAGCTTCAATTTAATATTGTAACGGTTTTTAATAATCTGTGCAAGAAAATTTTTAGGAAATCGTAGTACAATGAAGGAGAAGAACGGTACCAAAATCCTATTTTTAAAATAGGAGGTGAGACACATTGTTCCGAAATGTGTTCCTTTTCACTCATGTAAAGCAGCCGGAGAAAAAACTTTCACTGATTTTATACTATCCCAAGCTCTCTTTCCATCACACGATTGAAGTCATGTGCCGGTAACACGCTTTCATCAATAACACGCCAATAGAAATTTGCTCATTTAAGCGTCGCCTACCTTGATCGATTTTGGCTGTCGAAAGTTTTCTTGCTTCGTGACAAGTGCTATTATTTACACTTCATGCGTAGTATCTGTTTCTCCCTCCCAGATGATGATATTATATCTCGAACTACATTTACTAGAAGAGTAGATTGTCTAGAATTAAGTGGATTAACCGATTAAGTTATTTTAGAAGAAGACGTGCTGTTCTACTTTGTAAAATTCTATAAAGATACTAAACATCCAAAGTTAACAGTTTCGAAATACTGTAATCTTGGCCGTAAAAAAAGTTTCCAAGAATTTATTTTACTTTCTTTTCACAATCAACGTTCGCAACTTGAGAACGAGTAGAGTACATTAAATTTTATTACGCTATTCAACTCAGCGCCCACATGTACATTATTAATAACCACTAACTCCAAATATTTTGATTTTTTTATTATTCACTTCCCATTCGATAAATGGGCCCTAATCCATATTTCGGAGCATCTGATGATGATGATGTCCATTGTCCAACTAAAAAGCATCTGAATATCAAAATCTCGTGTCAAATTCACTTTGACAATCAAACTGGTATTAATTAGGAATAAGAGCAGATGCATTTTCGGTCCTACTAGCGAATCAAATTCGTTAGTATGACAAAGGGTGTGGCCCAGCGAGCGAATCACGACTATAATGCAATATAATACAATACAATATAATATAAAACAATATAACATAATATAATATAACATAATACAATATAATATAACATGATATAATATAATAAATTGGAAAATAATATAATATAATATGATATGACATAATGTAATATAATATAATATAATGCAACATAACATAATACAATACGACATTACATAATGCAATACAATATAATATAATACAATGTAATGATGTTATTGAAAAAAAGTGAAGTTAGTAACTGGGACTATTTTTGGGGTCCTATGTTGAGAGAAATTGCTGGACATGAAAGGAATAATTCAAGAGAAAATCTAGAACAGGACGCAGGCAACAATTAGAGGCCTTCCTTGGGGTCCCTCTCCTCTGTTCTATACTCATCGGCTTTTGATATCTACTGAAAAGTATCATAGTGACAACGCAATAATCGAAAGATAAAGTAAACGGAGAGAGGCTCCCAATGCCACCTACGCCCAATTCCAAACTCCCCACAAAATTATTATGAGTATAATGGGTATATTGAGTCGAATGCTAACATTGAAAAGTGACAAATATAATAAAAATAATGAGATACATCTACGTAAAAGCCTTAGCCTAATCATGAATACGAATCGAAACAAAAGTGTCTCCAAGTGCTCTCACCGACTGTTCTTCACCAAGATCAGAAAATTCCCACCACCCCCAAATCAAGCCACCAACCAACAGATTGCCCATCGCAACTGCCTTCGCTCGTGTAGGGTCCGCTGTCCCCCGGCCATACAAGTTTGTACATAATATAACGTCACCCGGCACGCACACGAGGACGGCAATTGGCGATTTGCGGCAAAACCAAAATTAGTCATGCGACACCTATGATTCAGCTCATGAACTGGCAAAGTGATACAATTTGCTTTTTTTCACCCGTAAGTGAGTCGTAGCTTACAACAAAATCTTCATTATCTTCTCGGAAAAAGCTAACCACTGCCAAAATATGAATGAAACGAGTAAGAAATTTAGTTTTATTTGCAATTATTCTGAAAGTACAGCCATTTGCAACTATTTGACTCATACATTTCTTCGAAATGTAATCGGGGTATTATTGTGGTTATAAAAAATCGTTCCATAAATAAAGTTCCAACTCGAAACCGAGACCCAATCAGCACCAATGTCAAACTCCTTTATATTTTGAACTACGTAGGAGATTCAGTGAAGACAATCGGAGAGAAGGATCGGCTGTGCATGATACAAAGCTGACACTTGCCTATTAGCCGGATATATTCTTTCTTCGCGTGATCTGGAGAGTTTCATGAATTTACACCATCTCATGAAGGTTTAGCTTAACTTAGGACGAACGGGAAATGCTGTTCCGGCGGCTACGGTGCTCAACAAATTACATTTCGAAACAGCGCGCATATAGCTCTGCGAATAATATTAGAAACCACTATGTTTTACACTCTTTTCGCAAGATTTTTACTCATCATCTGATAAAATGATGATTTTCCTCCATTTTCATAAACAATTATCAACAAATTGATCGGTAATTTGGTGTTTAAAAGTCATTTTTTACCAATGTTTACAGAAAATATATGCACTATGACAGAACAGAATAAAATCAGCAACACTTTCCTTCCAGCGCTATCTGTGAGCGGTTTCAACGTAGAATCGCCAATAGAATAGCAGTAAACAAAATGAAAAGACATACAATAGCAAGATGGGAGAAAGGTGGGAACATTTGACACTTTTGAGTGTATTAGTTTAATATACTTGCAAAATTAAGCATGGCGGCTGGGGCCCTTGAAGTGAACGAACGAGCATCCTGATTCTTTGGCGCACGATGAAAAGTGAGAAATGACTGAGCTTCACATCGGATCTACCTATTAGAACACTTCTCGACGAACATATGATTACGACCTAAAAGCCAACTGTCAAAATCCACTTTGAATGGAAATTCCAGACAAACCGTTACTAGTCGAACACAGTTCACAACAGTTTATGAAAGAGAAAACTTTTCTCATTCTCACCCGCTTTGCGCCTACAACCACCATTCCTATGGCAGCAGTTGTAGTGGTATTATCGCCAAAAACAAACTTTCAGTTCTCTCACACTATTGTAATTTTGCACTTTTTTTCGTTTTGTCTGTTTCAATTTTTATAGGTGATGAAACATAACTTCACAGTTTAGCACTTTTTATTCTTAATTCTTATTATTCACAGAAACAGTATAAATCAATAAAATTCGATTTCATTTCAACATAATTCCGCCGAATACAACCCAAAACGCCGCACTGTGTCATCCGGAACACATAATGATTTTACGCGCGAGTATGAGAGCCAAGTAAACGAACCGTCTGCTTTGGCATGCCGAATCGAACTGATCCATATTTCGGAGCATCTTTTCATAAAATGTTCTTAATAATTCATTGAGGTAATTTATTTGATATTGACATGATTTGCCAACTATGGAACCTCGGCTATGAGTTCAGTTATATAAGATCCCTTTTCCACAATTTTGCAAAAGTTTTTCATGATGTTCAAAAATATAGGTTCTTAATGGTGATTAGAGAACACTTTTGCAAGATTATCATTGTACAATATTTAATTAAATTAAAATGAAAAAAATAATGAAAAAATGAAAAGATTATTGTTTTTACCCTGGTACAAAGTTCACAACGCTATGAGCAAATTTAGTACACGTAAATTCAAATGTTAAAGCAAGGTCTCCAGCAAATTCTTGCTTGTTTTCACCGATAAATTTGCCCAGAAACTGATAATCTGGTAAAATATTTGCAACTGCGGCCCTAAAACCAAACTTTTCATTAAAAAATGAAGCTCTCTAAGCAAGAGTACCTGTATACTACCTTTCATTAAGGCTCAAAAAGGCCTCATGAGGTTCTGGTTAGATTTGGGAAGATGATATTACAGCTGGGATATTATACAGTGGTATCGTGACAATAAAGTGGATTTCGTTCACAAGTATACTACCCATGATCGCATAGTTGTCCCGTTTTCTATGGGATTTCCTATCTTTATGGGACTGATATGCGATCATGGGCAGTATATTAATATCCATTTAATCGTAAAGTATTGGGCAGTTATCAAGCGGAAGTTAAAGAAAACGGAAGAGACGACTCAGTACGCTCTACAATGAGCCCGATATTGGAACAAAATGCCACTGAGGTGTGGGATCCATTTTGTTTTCTCGCCTTTCATCTAGCACAGCTTTTTTAAGACTGTACGTATCAGGGCACAACCTTGCCCATTGAAATACGTGTATTTTCCAAACAAATCGCTGTCGCAGAATAAATATTGAGTCCGTATTCTAAAAGCGTTTTCGTTTTTATCTGGTGTTACACCGGTGTAGTGCAGCAAACGAGATAGATTTATTACATCCAAGTTTAAATGAGTATAGCACCGACTATACAAGTGTAGTGCACTGTCAAATACGAAAAATCCATAAGTGAAGCGGACTTTATTCTTTTTTTAGTAAAAGAGTTTTCGGTTGCAATGAGTTGCGAAGGTTACGCATGTAAAGTAACTTTATTGACAAAAAGCACTAGAAGAAAATAAACAATTAATATGATGGATGATGAGTTCGTTTCTCTCGGAATTAGCTTGTGAGCTTGCACCTAAAATGTTGAACCAATCTCGAACCAGATCGTGATTGTATAAAATTGCCATCGACAGGCGTATGGCTTGAAAACTAGAGGTACTAAAGCGCTATTTGGAAGAGTTGTCAGAATTATGATATCTTGATTTAGATTATAACAGAGATTGTCTGCTGCACTCATTTCTGTTGTTTTTATCGAGATTTTACTTTTTTAACACAACGTTAATCTGTACTCATAATAAGAAGCACTGCTTGTTTACCCTAACATTTAAGCGGGATATAAACAACGAATTTAACCTTATTCCGCGACCTGTGTTTTTATTTTTTATCCAGATCACATAAATCAGTTGATGGGGAATAAGCTTTCGTTTCCAAAACCACTTCAAAAATAGATTTGATCATTCTATAAAACGTAATCTAATCTAATTTGAGTATTCAAGCCAATTCCCGTGAAATTTCGTGTATATAGAATAAATTTTTGACCTTAGCAAATTAGGTTCTTGGCAAAACCAACATATTGGCAACAGTGTCGTGTTACTTTCAACAGGGGTAAAAAAATCGAAAAAAAAATTTCCTTGGAAAAAGAAAACAACTGGTGAATCCTGTCCTAGGTTCTACTATTAACCCTAGAATGTTACACTTACTTTTCCTACCTTAGAGCGTTGCACTGGGGTACAAATATACCCCACTCGATTGGTCGTTATTTTCGCAGGTAAAAATGCAAATAAAAGAAGTGTATAATATATCATTTTCTTTGTTTTTTAATTGCGAAAACAATTGTGTAGGTGAAAGTAGGGAATTTATTGAATCAATAATATATAAATTGACTTGAACAAAAAAGTGCGGTTTTGACTTTATTCCCAAAAATTACTAAAACTTTGCGTTAATTGGTTCTAAAAGTTGAAAGAATTGTCTAGAAACGGCATAAAACTAAAATTTCGATCCTAGCCCAAATAAACAAACAAAAAAACAAAAACAAACTAAAATTTCGATGTTTTTAAAAAAGTGCAATTATTTGGAAGAGTGAACGTTGAAAAATCGGGATTTGGAAAATACCACGAAATGGGGCGGAAATTGAAATGAAAAAAATATTGATAATACGTAACGCTACTGTTACAGCAGTTATTGTGCGCAAATTGTACTTGCAAGACATTGAAACACTCTAAAAAATAGAAAAGAAAACAAATAAAAATCAGAGTAAATGAGAACAAAATGTTTTTCTTACTTCAAAATTATAAAAATTATAATAAATGATGAATATAATAATTATAATAAATGATGAAAAACGATTAAATGACACTAATTGTTTACTTATGTAGCAAAACAACTTGTATTTAAACTGGTATTGAAACGAGTCACATTTCCACTGGCAGCGCGAAACCTGACGAAACCAGGTATCTGCTACGCCGCCTTGTTTTCAAAGCCAACATCTAAAACGTCGCGTTTTAGATGTTGGCTTTATCCACAATAAACAGAATCGATTTCATTCGAAGCCATTTTGTGATAGTCTATTTTGTTTAATTGGTTCACCATGGTGTAAAATTTTACTATTCACCGACATGTCCAAAACAACACATTTCTTCAATTAGCTGTCCAACATTTTGACATTTCAACAAATGTCTAAACATTGAGTAATGCTGTACGGTATCTGACTAGTGAAAATCGAGCTTCGGGCAAAGCGAGCAGAACAATTTGAACTGTCAGTGAGGCGCATAATTTCTGTGTCCGCTGAAATGTTGACTTATGTCAGTTCAATACAAATGGGATAGGCGTGCCATATACGTGGACGAAACGCTATCGGCAACCGTACACTAGGATACAAATGTACCCCACGCCAAGTTAAACTCCCGCTTCCACGAAGGCCAAAAGCAAACTGGCTTTACCACCTTTTCCTACTCTTACTGTGACCACTAAATTGAATTATGGTTAGGGTCCCAGGTCGGTAGACATAATCTCGTTATCTGTCATTTGATTAAACTTCCATCAGTGAAAGTACTCTGGCAAAATTGCTGTAGAATTCTCGTTTTCACACGGCTCCAAAGATGGCGTGGGGTACATTTGTACCCCAGTGCAATGTTCTAGGGTTAATACCATTACAGTTCCAGTGATACAACCGATACTAATTATTGAATCGGTTCTATCACTGGTGCTGTAACTTTACTGGTTTAGAGCTTCATGCGGTCGCCTAAATGTGGACATTGACGCGACTACCGGAGGGTTAATCATACTGGAAGAAAATAAGAGCCTCCTCTGTTCTCGAGCATGAATCGAAATGGTTTAACTCCAAAAAAAAAAAAATGATATATTTATATAATATACATAATCTCGTTATTTGTCATTTGATTAAACTTCCATCAGTGAAAGTACTCTGGCAAAATTGCTGTAGAAAAGCAAACGAAAAATTGATGTGCAAACATAGCCAGGGCCGCAGAGAGAAAATACGGGCCCGGGGGGTCCAACGTACGGGCCCCCACCACTGTGTATTGCCTGAGTACAAAAAAAGTTAATGTTTGAAATTCATTACTGTGGGAGTTTTTTTTAAATACCTTTTCGACAGTTTTGGTGACTTTGAAAAGCGTCATTTTTGTCAATAGTATTTATAAAAGTACGGAAATGGAAAGATTAAAAATGTAGTTATTACAAAAATTAAAAATATCTAAACGGCGATCAACGGCAATAGATAAAAGAAAAACAACAGGAAAACTAAATATTAAAAGAATGTGAGAAAGAGTTACAAACAACAAAATCAAACAAATGAACAAATTAATGTAAATTGTCAAAAAATATTTAATCTAGAAAAACCAAAATAAAATCTATAAAAAATTGATAAAAGAAAACAGGTAACTAGAAAAAACATATTCGAACATTATTGAACAAATGTTGAAAATAATGAAAAATCGATAAGAAAGTAGGAAAAATTTTAAGAATAAATAAAAATGAAAGAAAAGCTACTAAAAAGAATACAAACATTAATATAAAAAATGCATAAAACTGAAAAACTCGATAAATCAAGAATAATAAAATTTATTTAACATTTAAAACAAGACATATATAAAGCAATAGAAAAAGTAAATAGAACGTTAAGAATGCATAAAATTACAGGAGTGTATATAAAAGACAAGAATAAAATAACCATAGAGAAATTAAAATAAATGGACGAACCGGTAAATTTTGGAAAACTGGAAAAATGGAATGATGAAAAGACAAAAAGTAAAGAAAATTGGATAATGAACAAAAACGGAGCAAACAGACAAAATGAAAAACAAAGATAGTAGGAAAAAGCCAACTTGGTATACTATAGAAACACAAAAAATGGAGAAATTAACACTAAGAAAATGAATAAAATAGATTAAATTATTTAAAGAATAGAAAAACACTAGAAATGAAATTTGAAATAAATTAAAATAACGAACTAAATGTAAAATCAAGGAAAAGTGCGCATAATGTTAAAAAAGACCAAATGTTTTTTTAGGAAAATAAAAAAATCAATATAAACGTACAAGAAAATGGTCAACAGAAAAGTACTTTTTTATAGGTTAAATGGAAACAATGAAGAAATAACAATAACGAATAAAATCTTAAGAAAAGGGTATAAGAAATAAATAAAATTATATTAAACGATCAGTGGGAAAAATAAAACTACGAAAAACGAAAAGTTAAAAACATAAGGAAGAAAATAGGAGAAAGGTAAAAATTAAACAATAAGACAAATTGGAATGAATTTGAATAAGTAAAATTGCTTATGGAAATGCAAAAAAAAATATGAAAAAAACGGAAATAGAAAAAGGCTATGATAAGAATAAATGTAGTAAATAGACAAATTCTAAAAATTGGATGGAATGATAAAAGAAACAAATACAAAAGCAGGGTATTAAAATATGAAACAATTAGAAAAATTAAATAAAGAGAGCAGAATTTTCTCGAAAATTTGTGAATAAAATGAAATAACAGAGAAAAAACTATAAATTAAAGTAAGTGATAGTGATAGCAATAGAAAAAAGCAAAAGTAAGGAACGTAAAAAGATGGATAAAATAAAAGAATGAAAATACATAAAAAAGGCAGAATCTTAAAATTGTAGAAATACAAATACAATCCACAACTTGAAAAAATAAATAAATGAAATTTTAACAAAATAAAAAAAATCCATGTAAAAATTTAAAAAAAATGAGAAACATGGATCAAATTTCAAATCAGGGTTAGGGTTGGATTTTACGCTATGCTGGTTTCGAAAACATTCATAATCCTATAAAAACATGAATTATTCTTTATTTGTGTTGGTGTGTTAGCATTTTACAAGAATGTTGTAACTGATTTCTAGTAAATAGTTAAAAAATAAAAATAAAATCGTTACGTTCAGGAAGCGACGTTGAAAATCTCACGCTCACTGCTCCAAAACGAAAAGATTTTGTATGCGGATTTAACTTGCTACATTAGTTAGCTAATCTTGCTAACTAGTTGATTTAGTTTGGTAGCAGAGTTAAATTTTCTCTACGAAATCAATCAAACACAATTTAGTAATTTAGTTGAACGTATGCTTCTTAGAATCATTGGCAGCTGCAGGATTGTGAACTGAGAGATCATCTCTTCATGCTCCTCGACATATAAAATTCAAAAAAAACTATTAACACTATATTCCTCATAAAAGGGGCTTGTTGTGAACGCAATTTGCTGTTATAATGAAAATGTTGATAAAAGGCCGTATTTGAAAGAATTGTAAAACGTATTTATTTTGAAAGAATTGTAAACGTATTTTTCCATTCCTGGCCGCTTTGCAAGAAAATCTCCGAAAAAAAGCTACATCATTTGAGTACGACCCCTAGACAAAAATGTTTCGGTATCATCTCGTATCTGAATATGATTTTTTATGGATTTTGTAACAATGAACGGCAAACAAAATATATTAAATTGTAAATTTAAATTTTTGGATTATTTCGAATTATTTAGGTATATCAAGAGTTTTTGATGATTCATTTGACCAATTGAGCTCTCAAATAGAGGTAGGGTTACCGCCTCTAGTGGTACTTTCACCAGTAGCGTTTTACTGAGCAGGGGATAGACTTCAAGAGACACATGGGTATCAATTACAATTTCGAATTAAAGTGATCACTGGACAGAAGTTTGGAGCGCTTCCATTGATTTTTATTGTATAAAACGCTTAAAAACAAATAAATATGCACTGTTTTATTTCTTATGCAGCTCGTAGCACTAGGAGGAAAAATAGCTTATTTTCTTCACATTCACCGTAGAGTGAAATGTTTTGCTAAAGCACTCCACCTTTCTGTGCCGTTCACATTTAAATGTATGTTTTTGCATTTGTTAACAGTTTTGTCGATTTATGTAGTTGGGTGTAGTACTTCGCTCTCCTTCCTTCCTACAAAGAATCTAAAAGCACCAGCCACTCTCGCTGTGAAGGATAACCCGAGCGAGCTTTGCTCTGCTCCTCAATAAACAAACACGGGTTGTGAAATCACACTTCAGTTTCTTTCGAAAATCTTTGTGAGGAACAATGATCCATTGAACCGAAGGTTCAATGCGGTAAAGTAAACCCAAATGGCACTTTTATAATAATTTTTGTCATTACCAAGAGGGGCCCTCCTTAACAATTGGGGCCTGCAACCCGAGGATGATGTTTATGAGGACTGTGTGCAGGACGATTCCTGGTAAAGAAAAGGGCAACGCAAAATTGCAAAATAATCCAATGGATTCTTCCGGGCGAATGCGGATTTACCTGAACGAAGACACGAAATTCGTCTCCAAAAACCGGTGTGGCAACCCTAAGCAGGGTTTTTTTCAATATTTACTTTCGATACTAATCCAACGCTTTCGAAGATTGGAAATTCAATAAATCAAAAAAATTAGAGGGTTGTCTACAAGACACGACCACTTGTTACTTGTTGTTACTTTTCTTGTTATTGTTCACTGATAAAGATACAGAATTGATTATTAACAAGCACAGATTTAAGACAAGCTAATAAAAGAGATTTTTGCATAATGTATGAATATTTGTTTATGTTATGATTCACTGGTAACCCAAGTAACAATTGAAGTTTTATAGCACGCTACAAGTGCAATCTAATGGCATATTCGTTTTTGACACTGCACTACACCGGTGTAGTCGGTGCTACACTCATTCAAACTTGGGTGTAATCAGTCTATCTCTTTCTTTGCACTACACCGGTGTAGCACCAAGAAAAAACGAAAACGCCATAAGTTTTATGAGTGGCTATAAAACAACCTTAAAACCTAATTTGTTACTAGGGAATGGTACAGAATTAACAAGCGCACAATTAATACAAATTAATGAACGGAATTTTCTAATTGAATTCTTTTTCCATTATGTATTCGTCCTAATAAGGACTGTTTGCTGATAACTATGTTTTGTGATACGGAACGAGAATCCTTTGAAACGATTCGAACCTTGCCGGCGATTCGCTTCTGCTACGTACACACACGAACATTTTCCTTTCGCAGCTCATGTCAAATAAGCACTGAAACAAGGTGATCTCTTTTATCAACTTTTTGGTGCAGATAGAAGACCATCCTTTTGTACGACAAATAAAAATATTTTCATCATTCTTTTTGGGGTGGCTTTCGCTTAGTGGCATGGTTGCCACGTTTATTCATTTTGCAAAAGACTTCTAGTTTGTACATTATTAATTTGAAAAATATTTGCTTATATTATAATTTACTGGTAAAGATACAGAATCGACAAGCACAAACTTAATACAAATTAAAAAACGGAATTTTCTTCATCAATTCTTTTTCCATTATATATTCGTCCTAATAAGGACAATTTGCCAATAACTGTCTTGTGATACAGGACGAGAATCCTATGAAACGATTTGAGACTTGCCTATACGACTAAACGCACTGCATAAACCAGAAATTCGCCATTTGTTCCGCCATCGTCGCTTGGAAATGCGAGCAAAATCCTTCCAGCACACAGAAACGCTCCCCTTCCATGGCTCGTATCAAATGAAAGATGTATCTGAGACCCTACCAGCAGCAGTAGCAATAACCTACCTCGTTCCATCAGCAGAGTAGATATGGCAGTGAATTAATTCGGTCAGAAACATTCCTTTTATGTCATGCGATGAAATGTGTAAGACGTTTATGAGTGTCGAGATGAGGTCTGTGTTAGGGAAAGCGTTGCGCAAGTTTGTGAAAATTGTATATGTTTTCCCTGCGGATTTACGGATTTTTCAATAGTGTGCTAATAAAACACACAGATAAATTTGATAACAATTTTTTGCTGGCAATTTTCTAAATCGATTAGTGTTCAAATCATGAAAATCTATAAACAATTAATAAAACGTGAGTGAAAACTTGGTATGTCTTCTTACATTTTTCCAAAGCATTTACAATAATACGGATTTTTCAATAGTGTACAGTTGAAATACCAATTTAAAGTTGCAATCAATTTTCAAGTTGGACTTCTCTGAATCGATTGGTATGTAAATGATGCAATTCCATCAACAATTAACAACGCTGCAGTCGTTTAAAATTATGCCACATTTTCGCGACGCGGAACGAATTTTAGATTTTAATTTTACACCTAGTCTCAGCCCCATATAGTGTAGTAAAGCATTTTCAATGCTAAAAATCGATTTTATATTGGCGAAATTTGAAGACAATCTCATGACTTCTAATCAAACCATTTAATTGTTTAACCCCTACAAGTCTGATCATATTTTTGTTTCGATTATAGACATTTTAATCTTAAGGTCATTCGCTTCTTCATTCAGATTAGGAATTTTCCTATTAAAAAAAATTCTATTCCTGTGTTGGGATTCGAACCCAGGTGAGCTGCGTACATGACATTCAATGTACAAATTCCGCTATGCCCGCTCGATTCTGATCTTGTTTCGATGCGAGAATTAGGTTGGTATAAATATAGTTGATATCAAATATGCAGTAGTTTAGAATTTTCGCTATTCTAGTTACCTCATGCACAAGATATTGAATTTTCAATTGCATTCTCAAATTTTAGTTTCTGTTAAAAATCCGGGCCCCCTTCAAAACTCCGGGCCCGGGGGGAAATACCCCGGTCCCCCCCCTCTCGGCGGCCCTGAACATAGCCTATGTTGACCCTATTTGAAGAGATGCTCCCGCGCTTTTCCGCTAACAAAGTATTGAATCCTAATAAGTGGCATGAAAAAATCGTGTCACTCGAGTTTAGGCCCCACCATTAGCGCCAAGTCGTGAACAAAGATGGCGGACGCTGCTCCGATCAATCAGATGGTGATACTGAAAATAGATTGAGAATGGTCTCAATATTCTATGCGTTTTTCGCGCTATATTTTAATCCCTTAGGGTGCCGCAGAGTCTAGATATAGAAATAGAAGGGTGGGAACATTTTTCTATGTACGAATTTAGTGTTCACTTTGTTTTTCGATTAAACAAGACAATGCGAAAGAGAAATTAAGACCACGCGGTGCCATGCTACGTTGTGATTCATTAGTGTTGAAAAATAATGTTAAATCTTATCTTATAATAGAGAAAATGTTTTCACAAGTCACACCAAGGTATACTTTCAATGAAGGTTTTTTCAGATTTTTTCCTGATTTCCTGTAAACATTTTTAAAGACGTGTGCCACTCTCAAGTTTTGATGCACTGATCGGAAAGTCAAAAAAATGATGCACTTCCATCGAATGCTATGTAGTGAAATTGGATCATCAAACAGGAATCCCGATGGAACGCTCATGTTCCTGATAACAGCTGGGCGAAACGACAGTGAAATATGGTTATGTGCGTTAAACTTTGGCATGTAAAATAAATATATTTGCGTTGAACGGGCACTGTTGGAGTGCAGTGGAAAATGTTAATTGGACACACGAATGGCGAAATGTGTCGATTGGAATTAGAATTCGACATACCCTCTCACACTGCTCTGGGCCACCAAAATTTAACCTTCCTCCGGGTCAACAAATTAAACTCGCTTTTTGTGCCAAACGACCTTTGATAATTTATCATTTTGATCGAATACCGAGTGTTGATGCGGTGATAAATTGAGGCAAATGTTGTATGATACTTGTAGCAGTAGCTTGTTTAATTTTGGAATCGTGTATCGGATGTAAATAGAAAGTTTTGCAGCAATATGCCGCATCATATTGCATGAAACCATTTTTTGAAGGTTATGTAAAATTTATATTAGAAGTACGTAATGAATGATACCAGAATCTACACAAGATAACTAAGAAGCCTCTGACAACATTATTCCTAGCAAGCCATGAATTGTGTTTTAACTTCGTCTCAACAGAAGCTGCCACCGACTTAGCATCAGATTTATGCTAGATCTAAAATGATAGCATTATTTGTGTTCCAAAGCAAACAACTGCTCAAGTATGACGTTCCGCCAAAAAAGTTTTGCTTTGCTGATGAGACCAGCGAAATAGAACACAGTACGGCTTATCAAGACAAAGCGACGTGCACATTGCAATATTTTTTCCCTAAAACTGACCACAGAAGAGGCACAAGGCTATACTAGCAATGTGTTGCCGCATGAGAATAGCTAGAACAAAATTCATGGCGATTGTTTAATGCGGCTGTTATCTCGTGTGTGGTCAGCTTAAGCAGAAAATTAGGCAAAATATTATTCCTTGCTTTTGCAAATCCACTGAGTTTATATATATTTCAACGAAAACCGTTAGAATCGCTTGTTCACGAATGAAACTTTTTTTCCGGTCGCACTTATATTTTTTCTCTCACTTTTTGTTTCGTTCCATATCATCCAACTATCGTCCAATCAACAGCCCACCGGCGGATGCGGACCGTGACCAACTACTTCCTGCTGAATCTAAGCGTCGCAGATCTGCTCATGTCATCGCTGAACTGTTCGTTCAATTTCATCTTTATGCTCAACTCGGACTGGCCGTTCGGGGCTGTCTACTGCACCATCAACAACTTCATGGCCAATATGTCGGTGGCGTCGTCCGTGTTCACCCTGGTCGCCATCTCGCTGGATCGGTAAGTTGGCGCTCGCTGCAAACCTGGCAGCATGACAAAGTTAATAATTGGTCCGTGATTATATGTCTTACTATATCGTCTACTGCAGTTCTGTGGGGGCAGCCGCCGTCTAGCATGTCTGCGGACTGTCATTGATTATCCTTGTTGCGAATAAGTTGCTCTACTATGGTTGAGAGTTTAGTTATTCCTTGTCGCTTATTGCATCTGCTAGCTTTTTTCTATTTATTTTTCCTGAAGAGATATAGTAGAACCACCACTTGCTCTGGTGGGTTTCTCTCCTATTTTCGGTCTAAACCGTGATAATATATTTGTGGTTTGGCAGAAAAATTAAGCGACTAAGTACACCAGTTCGGATTTGAAAGTAGCTCCAATTCTGTAACCCAAATATAGGTTTTAATTCTTCCATTCCATAGGTGGAAGAATGAACACTAGGCGGCCAAAGCCCAAGCTCGCGCAAGCACTTTTTTTCTTTTGCTCAATCTGTCAAGATAACCTTGAAAACGGATTAGCACTATTCTTTATAGCGCTACACTATATGGACTGGAAAGATCGACTTATTGCGCCGAGAGTCACCGTACGAATGGCGACTTAGAGCTATGTATGAACTGCTAGTAAACTGAACAGATGTGAAAATGTACTTCGAATCAACTTTGCTCATATTTTAACATTTTCAGCTCACACTGTTCAGAAAACAAATTTAGGTTCGATGTACAAAAATACCGTTTATTATAAAAATGTTGCTTTATTTTCAACAAACTGAAAAATTTCTTTGAATAATACAAAAAAGCTCAGGATATTCTTTTTGATAAAAAGAGTGTGAATAATTATGAAGTCAAATTTATTGAAAATATAATCATCCAAAAGCAAACATTTAAAACATTGCACAGACCAAACAAAATATTCCCCACAAGGAGCCTAAGTCCTCGGTACCGTCTTATCGATGTGGATGATGTTAACCGCCTGGACGG
The DNA here is from genome assembly GCF_030247195.1 of Topomyia yanbarensis. Classification (NCBI taxonomy): domain Eukaryota; kingdom Metazoa; phylum Arthropoda; class Insecta; order Diptera; family Culicidae; genus Topomyia; species Topomyia yanbarensis. The sequence goes on from NC_080670.1 coordinate 34,070,741, forward strand.
CCATATTCGAAGTCAGGAAATTCGCCAACCGATCAACACCGGTTCGAGCCAACCGATCGAACGGATATCCCATCGCCTTCCGATCCGGGTAAAGCCGATCGCGAACGCCGCAATACGACGCCGCATCGTTGCACGTCCCGACTAGATCCTGAACGACACGATCTTCCTCGTAGTTGGACACCATAACGAACAAATCGGTCGGGAAGCCTTCCGGTAGCCCTTTCGGAATCAGCATATGAAGCGGCCATCCGCAGCCACAGAAAATAAAGGATTCCTCTTCGGGCGTTCCCGTCTCCGGCCGGTTAGTGTCCAGATTGCGGAAAGTTCGCTCGAACGGAATGGTTACGGTAGACTCGTGCGATCGGCGTCGGATGCGGTTCGAGCCCGGGCGAACTGTTGGAAAATCGAATGAAAGATTATTATAATCTACAGTCGGATAAGCTACATTAGTCAAGACCATGAAAATCAAATTGCTTTGGGCGAATGAAACTTCCCCTCCTATCCGGGGTGAAATGCAAAACTTACGTGCAACCAGGAATTTATCCATTTCCACCATGAACAAACGCTGATCCCGGAACGGCATTGGCTGACCGCGTTCGTCGTTACGGGGTGCTAAATAGATTCGTACGAATCCCATTCGTTGGACATCCGAAGCATTTTCGATCTGAATGGTGTAAATGAAGGGGGCGTGCTGGAGGTGCGTGAATCTGAAATTGAGCCGGAGTGGAAAAATGAAAGTAATAAATATGATGATTCTATTAATGTTAACGAAGCGTCGATGTTATTTGGCCCTCGTGTCGGTTGTTTTCCAGTCTGGTATGTTTCTGAGAAGCAGGGACTGTTTTGTATGCAATAGTACTTGGAAAAGAAAGGTGATTGGTATAATAACTTTTTGTAATTATACACATACCATTGTGAGCCACTTTTTTACAGTAGACACTCGTTCTCAAGCATAAGAATGTGGTGGGGGAACGACGGTAACGACAAACCTTAAGGACAAGCTGAATAGAGTCACAAGGTGGCAGCTAAAATGAGTGCCGTCGTTTCTGCTTCTTCTTTTTATTTCATCGTCAAAATCAAAACATTGCATTGGCGCGTAAGACAAAATCGTTTGTAAATTAAATGTCTTATCTCAGATTGCCTAGAAATTGTATCACTGTATGTAAGCATGTTAGCACATGCAGATGAACAGATTCTCTTCACGGAATTTTGATCCGTTTGGGAAATTTGTACCTTTTTATTTTTCAAAACAAATGAAACACGTAGTGCAAAAATCAGTCAGCTGATTGCTGAACGATACGCTTGTGTGCGTTCAATCTCCTATCGGTATAGTACGTTCTAGCCGCACACAGATGCTGAACGTAACCCGAACATAACCGAACTTTTGTTGTGATTTTCGCATCGCTTCACTTTAAGGTTAAATTGCAAATTCTACTCGATCATTGATATACGATTTTATCAGCCCCCGATTTTAGCTATCCCCGATTTTATCAGATTTTTGACCCGATTTTATTTTTTATATTCATATGAAAATTGATATTTGGTATTTTGATGTGCTCTAGCAGACAAACCAAGTTAACTTCAAGTAAATTCTTGAGCATATTTTTCTTTATTTTATTTTTATTTTGTTTATTTTATTTTGTTTATTTAGGAGCAGGGAAAAGCCTCCTGGAGCTGAGCTTCTTTCAAACTCGCTCTTCAGAAGACATAAAACCTCTTCATCTTTTGTACCAACAGATGACCAATATCCAAATGATGCATTTTATTAAATAACTTATAACTAAACAAATTATCATTAACATAGACATAATAAATCGCTAGAAACTAATGTTTAAACTAATGCTATTAAGATAGGGATCGTCGAATCAATCGTTTTATGACATCGCGAGACAGGTGAAAATCGAAAACATCAGAACAACGATTAAATAGACGAAACATACTGGTGAATGGTTCATTGTAGGCGTAATTGATTCTGGCACGGAGGATTCGCAAAAATTGATGAGACCTAAGACTACGACAGCGGATATCAAAATCTACAAGCTGAAGGAGGGCTGGGGCAAAGCAAACAAATTTACGCTGAATAGCTTCTATGCGCTGGATGTCAATCTGGTAATAAGGTGACCAAACAACAGCAGCGTATTCGAGAGTAGAGCGAACTAAGGCACAATACAGCGCACAGTGTCGCCTAGTCGGACAAAACCTCAAAATTTTATTTTAGATTTTTCATGATTTTACATTTTTCTCTATTTCTTAACAGGTTGATATATTAAAATATTAAGTCCCAAGGACGATAGTTCGATTTTTTACATAACTTCAAAGGTGAAATAGATGATGAATTCTGAGGAAAACTATTTTCAAACCTAAGTTATTCAAATGAATATATCTTTTTAGTTAAGATTCCGATTGGGATCAAACTGATTTCATGTGAAAGGTTATTCGCTGAACTTAAAGCTGCCACTCGATTTAGTCGATACAAGCCTTTCTTCTCGCTCAGACATGAAAAACAAATAATAAATCGAGCAATAGTTTAAAGTTATAATGTTCAAAGTGGCTGTACTTTTTTTTTTTGAAACGGTTCGTAAAGATCGCTTGTTGTTCACGATACTTGCAAATTAGTGTACTTTCCGAAAATGAATATCTTGTTTTGCCCCTTTTTGTCCCCAGGTATGAAAAAAGGTGATTTTTCATGATACATCTGACGGAGACGCATGGTAGCCAGGGTTCGCAATATAGAGGTGTGCGCCGCGCCGCCGATTTCAGGTAAAGGTCGGCGGCGCGCTGGCGTCACGCCGATGTGCTTACTATTTTTACATTTTTTACGGCGGCGGCGTGGCGCACACCTCTATCGCAATATAATTTATAGATGTGTCTTATCATTATCAACAATTGAAAAAAATTGTATTCTGCTAAAAATTCACCGCACCTAATTTTTTGAAAATGCATTTTTTGGAAATAGTTCACTTTATATTTGTGAATGTTGAATTTTCGAACCACCCTAAGTGCCAAAATTTTGAGGTAATAAAAAACAAACATAAATATGAATTCAGCGTGACAAAATTACCCTAATGTGAAGTTTTCATCAAGTTCGGGCCACTTTTGAGGTTTTGTCCGACTTTTGTATGGAAGGTGATCACTGTGCAGCGCCTTTAGGCAGCGACAAAATGTTTAGTAACGCGAAAAATGAATCCTAAAAGCTTTGAGGCCTTGGAAATAACATATTCTATATGATCTTTAAAGCTGAGTTTGGAATCTAAAATAATTCCTAAGTCCTTCACAGAAGTTTCTCGCTTGAGAACAGTTTGCAAAATGTTGTAGTCATATTTAATTAATGAGCGTTTGCGGGTGAAAGAGATAACTGAATACTTTGAAGCATTTAATACCATTCTATTTATATTACACCAGTTTGAAAACAAATCTAACTGCTTCTGTAGGAATTCTGCATCCTTTAGGTTTTTAATTAGGTGGAATAGTTTGAAGTCATCGGCAAAAGATAGTTTGAAACAGTCTATTGCAAAGTTTAAATCGTTAAGATAGAGCAGAAATATGAAGGGTCCTAGATGACCGCCCTGAGGAACACCAGAGCTGACTGCGAAAGGAGATGTAGTATGGTCTCCAATTTTTACTGTCGTTTCACGACCAGTCAAATATGACTGAAGCCAAGTCAGAAAAGAACCACTGAAACCAAGCCTATTCAGTTTTGCTACTGTTATTTGGTTGATTAATTTGATCGAAGGCTGCTATGAAATCGGTGTAGATAGAGTCGACCTGTTGACGTACTTGTAATGATTTTAAAATGAAAGATGTGTATGATACTAGATTCGTGGAAGTTGATCGATTAGGCATAAAGCCGTGTTGAGTTTCTGATATGTAGTTTGAGCAATTATGGGCGATGAAATCGAGAACTATTAACTCAAACAGCTAAGCCACGGAACTTAATGCAGCAATTCCGCGGTAATTCGAAATATCGGATTTAATCCCCTTTTTGAAGACTGGGAAGATATACGATTTTTTCCCATGAAACGGGGAATGTTCCCGACTGTAGAGCAAGGATGCCACATTGAAATCTGTGTTTCGGTCAAAAAAATCTTTTTACCATCTGTGATGACTGAAACAGGAAAAAATCTGTGAAAATCTGCGATAGATTTCCCAAAAATCTGTGAAAAATAACGATATTTCCAAAAATCTGTGGAAATCGGTGAAATTTTCATCAAAATGCCAAAAATCTGTCATCTGTGAAAAATAATCTGTGATCAAAAAAGGTGCAAAAAATCTGTGACATTACAGAAAAATCTGTGAATATGGTAATTCTGCTGTAGAGAGGTATTGAAGAGTATTGCCAATGGTACGAGAATACTATTTGAGCAGTTTTTCAGTACTACGGATGGAATAGCATCAGGTGCAGCGTTCGACGATGATTTCAACTTGGAACATGCAGTGTTCACCATGGTGGTTGTAATTGGAGGATGAGAGCCAATAGGAGATCGAAGAGGGACGTTGTTGGCGGCCTCGGAAATCTGTTCATTGGTTAAGGTTCCATCAGACAGAACACTGCTGAAGTGTGTTCGGAACAAGTTGCATATATTGGGCAAGGATGATAATTCAACTCCTTCGAGAGACATGAGAATTGGCAATCCAGTTTCCTTTCTCTGTTCTTTGACATGGTTCCAGAAACTTTTGGGGTCGGTTTTAAGACTATGTTGGACGCGACGTTGGTTAGGCAGAGTGGAGTGTTCTGTTCAGACGTTTATAGCGGCTGTTGAGGTGTAAATAATGCGCTCTTAATTGGAGAGAGGGCCGCTTCGTAAGTTTCTTTAGGGCGCACCGTTTCGCACGTTTATAGCTTTTCAAGGTTGCATTAGACCATGGTGGATGGATATTCGATAGGCTCACGTCTGGTTTTCTTTGGTACGAACTGATCGATTGCATACAATAATATACAATCGCGGTTGGATAATAGAAATCCCCAATCCAATGATGACAAAAATTGATTCATCAAAACGTACTTTCCATTTTTAAAATCGTAGTAAGTTATTTCAGCGATGTTCTCGGCAGGTGTGCATTCATGAATGGTAACTTGAAGCGGAGGGTGATGACGACAAATTTTGACAAGCGAAGAAGGTGCAACGGTTGTCGAACACGAATTTGTAAGTTCTTGACTAGCAAAACACAGATCAAGCAGACGATTGTTGCTGTTACACTTGTCGCTTAGTTGAACAAGACCTGCGATGTTATAATCGTCCAGAAGCTGCAAGGTCGATGAAGTTACAGTAGAACCTTTCGCATCCGGGTACAAATAATTAGAAGAACAGCGGTTCCATTTAATACCGGATAAATTTAAATCGCCTAGTATGATGATCTTGTCATTCAAAGCCATTCGACTCGTGATCGATGAAAGCGTGCGCAAGTGTTTATCAATGAGATCAAAATCATTGAAGCGATCGGGTGAAATGTAAAGCACACAAATATAAAGCGTAAAATGATTGAGCGTGAGAGCGATCCAAAGTTGCTCAACGCTTGCACAGTTAGAGAGGGACACCAAACGTGCTTTGAATTTTGAACGCAATGCTATGAGCACTTCACCACCACTATTCTTACTGCTGTTTTGTTCGTTTCTATCCTGCCTAAACACAGAATAAGAACTTCCGCAAATCTGTTTGGATAACGATTTACTGTTCAGTCAAGTTTCTGTAAATACGTACATATCGTACTCACAGTCTGAGCAAGCCAGGAGATACTCAGAGATGGTACTATTCATGCCACCAACGTTCTGATAGTGAATATTTAAACTAAAGTTGCCAGAACTTCTCGAGATGTTTGAAAATAATCTGCTGGTGGCATTCTGGAACGGAGCTTTGGGGTACGGTTGTCGAATTGGCCGTGATGCGTGAAATATTAAAAAAAAATTGTTTTTTTTGAATTTTGTACTGTCAGACCCCCTTAAGGGAAGTTTAAGCTAAATAATCAGGAAAGATTATGAGGCTATATCTAGGGACTAAAGAAAGAATATTTTAAGAGCTTCGGTTTCTTAAAAAGAACCAAAAATATATGTCCCGATTTTATCAATGTCCCCGTTTTATCAGCCTAAAAATTTCCAAGGGGCTGATAAGAACGGGTCTTCACCGTATTGCTCGCGTATTGCACGCAAACCATATTCTAGGATCATATTCCAACAATATAGTAACATACACTTATAAAACTTCAAAAAAAGAAAAAGAGGCACAAAATCTTCATTTAAGTATAGGAATGGAAAAGATAGGTGTACCCCATCTATATAAGAACAGCTATTCTCTCGACCATTATGCCTAACGTACATATGCCTAACGTCGCGCAACCCGTGAACGATGGACATGCGGCAATGGAAAATTTGACATGGAGCAAGGGCAGAGTGAGGCGCATCTTGACTAATAAATTTTGATTTCTTTCGGTACAGCGATAATAAGAAATTGCCCAAGGTTATGCGATTTGACGGCATTCTGCTTTGTATTCGCATAACAAATAATATATTCGTCTTACCCAACATGTTATCGAATTTAAAAAAGCTGTTTGGTGTAATCTATCTCCCACGCATAGTACTCACTAATTTATTTGCTTGGATGCTATTTACCGTTACCTAACCTATCTACCTACGCACTTTTCCTACTGAACGTAAACCGAAAATCAACATTGTCCGAATTCCAAAATAGAATAATTCAATCTCCAGCTGACTGTTTTATATCCTAGAGGTAGACTCTATCACATCAAGTTCTGTTCCGTATGAAAATAAGATTACCAACCACACGTACCTATAAGGGAACTGTGCTCAGCAGACAAAATATCCATCCGAGTTACAGCAGTGTCATGCTTGAGCAAATTGCAAACATTGAATCTACGAGCGCAGCACTTTGCGTCTACATATTCTACATACTGAATATATGCCTGAGGTCTGAATGTGTTCGGTTCGCAAGTGTACTCTAAAAACATGATTTACAAATGTGACCGCAAAGTTCATAACAACAGCTAACGGCAGCTCAGGCACAAGGTACACGTAGCTGGCTGGTTAAGTTTTCATCAATTGATTTAAATTTATAAACATATTGAGGATTTCTCAAGCGAAGCAAAGCCTTACTACTAGTACAATTACAGGATTTGCCCTACTATCCTATTGACCACTAAAATCCTTCCTGGCTGGGGTTGGAACCTACGACGATTTACTCTCGGAAACCAAATCAGGACAGGGTCAGAATTTCTCACTGAGCAATTTCTCTTCCGACAAGTGTTGTCACAAAGTTCACAATATTAGTGTTATTGACGCAAGCTGCATCGTAAAACTTCTACATTTTAATAATTCTAAATATTATCGCTTGAACGATAAAACCATCCATCGAAGCACCATCGCATCAGTTTCCGGGATTCCTTTCGCTTGGCTTTCCTTTAATAATTTGCTTTAATTGAAAAACTTTTCTGCTTATGTATGAAAATAAGTTCTACTTTTTACAAGTTTTGCATCGACCCGTGTGGAGGTGCTGGGGATGACGACAATTTACAATTCACCATCAACAATTAGTGTTGCGAGCTCAGTAGCGATGTGTAGTCGAATAGTTGAGTGAAAGTGAGCACGAGTCGGTTCACAGTCTGCTAGTTCCATTCGGCGCTTTTTCCACTCAATTGAATTGAAAGTTTTACGTTTGCGTGCATGACGACGACAAATAGCAATGAGCTACGAATTCATTGCATTTCGAAGGACTGATGTAAATGCTCGGGAAGTTTTTAATATTACAAAAATAGCTGTTTGAGTATGTCAATAGCGATTGTTCCAAACAGAGTGTAAAATTGACGTACAAACAAGTTTAAAATCGATATCGATTACGGAGTAGGGTTGTAGTACCGGTAATACCGGTACCGAAAATCCCGGGAATACCGACCCATTTTTGGTACCGTAATACCGGTACTGAACAAAAGCCAGTACCGGTATTTTCGGTACCATACAATTTTTTATGAAAAATATGTGACCTCTCTAGGAGGACCTGTTTCAAAAAATCGGTATGCAAGATGACTTTTAATTACATTAATTACCTTCTATAAGTTAAACATTACTAGCTCCCGTTGTACTGAACGGTATGTTTAAATTCCTGCTTTATTTAGTCGAAATTAAATTTTAACGATCTTGTACTAAATTTAAAAACATCTAGCGTAAGAGACGTAAAAACTTTCTATGATTTTTTTTTCTTAGCGACATTCTGATTGGTGTCCATTATTCACTGGGTGGCACGTAATAAGACTATGGTCTATGTCATGTCTTTGGTTTGCTCTTAAACCTTTATTTATAAAAGAACGAACAGCGATTTAGTAGCTAACAATTTTAGACTTGGTGAACTCTTCCAAATGGGACGATTTGTAATTATTGGTGATCTGAAAATTCAGCAAAACTCCATAATTTACATGAAAGCAATGAGCCTTGGTATGCAGGTCGAAACCAATTTACAAAAAATCAAGAGAGGAAATGCGAGCAACCAGCTCGGATTTACTGCCATTCTCGCTTTGATTTACTGTTGTTAATAGTGTTTCTTACATTTACCATCTGTTGAAGTCGACAAAAGTCGCACCGCTTAGCAGTTATTGATTTCAAAGTAGCTTAGATTTCGAAATAAAACAAGGTGCCGCATACGAAAAATATTTTCTGCTGAAATGGGTCATGCCATTCCGAATCAATTAAAACAGTAAACATGTTTTTTGATCAGCACAAATCAATCATCTGAGAATAAGGACCTCAGTTTAAGCATTCAATTTCACTTTGAAGCTTTTTTCGATATTTTTAAAAAAATATTCGAGTACCGGTACTTTACCGGTACTACCGGTACTGAGGGCTTCAGTACCGTAGTACCGGTTCTCGCCAAAAAGGGTCGGTACTGCGAACCCTGTTACGGAGCACAAAATTACGGAATCAACCAAAATAAAGAACTACTGTTACTAGAATTATGCGCATAAATCAAGTTAAATGCAACATATAAAATGTGAAATTTATCTGGTCTATGCAACACAGCAAAAAAGAATCATGTAACTTTACGTCTTGCCAGATGCACATAAAAGGAGCGTCCCAATTCACACAAATTTACATTTTATTACATGTAAAAATGTAAGATGTTCGGCTTTTTCTAGGTCATTCAGTCTGAGTTTTACATCAAAAGAGTCACAATATTCAATTTTACATATCATAGCATGTAAAATCCTATTATCGGACAGAAAAATACGTCGCTGCGTTGTTTACGTCAAATGTAATTTTCATTTTTTCTAAGAGTGAAGTTAAAGTTTTTTCTTGAAACAGAGACAACGGAATACTGGTATGAAGATCACCTTTCTCCAGTTTCACCATGTTAGAAAAATGGTACTGATAACTAGGGATGCTCTGGTTCAGGTTTTTGAGCCCGAAACCCGGACCTGACCCGAACACGACAGGTTGAGGTTGAATTCAAAATTCTCGGGCCGTGCTCCGGTTTTTTTTGAATGGAAATTCTCAGAATCGCGTCGGTTCGGGTATTTGAAATTTTACACTTGGGGGGTTCGGGTTTTTCAAATTTGATATTCTCGGTTTCAGGTTCCAAACAAACTTAGTCCACCCATTGATTGCCGGTGTTTACGAATATTCACCAAGCTGCTTATTTAGTGAAATCAATCACTCGCAATAATAATTGATGATACATAAAACCATACACATTTTTTCCACCCTTGAATCCCTTGAATTCGTCATATTTCATGACGTCAAAATATTGCCATTTTGCATTCAATGATTAAATTACTTTGGTTCAGATTCAGAAACTGCTTCAATCACTGCTTTCATACAAATCCTACATTGTTAACCTTCATTTAACCTTTTTGACATTAAAAATGTCTTACTCCACTATCTGGGGCTAGGTGTCATTCTAAAATCTAAACTATCTCCCATGTAACGAAACTATGTAAGGTTTGCACGCTTATAACTCCGATATTACTAGATGGATTTTAATCATTCATACACCAACCGATTCAGAAACACCTAACTTAAATATTGGTAATAATTTAATATCTCCCCAATAAAAGTAGACTTTTGGAAATTGGTAAAATTAAAAAGTTCACAAAAAACGGGAAAAATACCATTCGTGAGGCAGATTTCTCAGACACAGCCGTCAAAAGAGGGCAGCTTAGTTGCTCAATGAAACACGAAAAGTCATAAATAGAAGCAACGCATGTCCGTTTAAATCAGTTGTTGCTCTTATCCCACACGAGCAACGTCGTCTCCGGGCGATGCAATAAGCGCTATCGATTTTCGGTAACGTTGGCATTTGCACACACTCGCACCTAAGTGACTAAACCATACGGTTAGTTTATAAATAGAGGTGACGCGTACCAGTTTGAATCAGTTTTTGTTCTTATGTCGAATGGGTAAGATCATGGCTGCAGCGTCTGGGCACTACAATAAGCGGTAGACGCTATGCATTTTCGGCAGCGGTGGCCGTGTGCGGATTTGTCGGGTACCAGCATGGTGTCACAGAATGATTTGCAAAGTGGGTGGGCGGGGTGGTTTGGATTTAATTCAATACGGTGTGTGCTGCTTAAGAGTGTTGCGTTTGAAAAAAAATATTTATTTTTATGCATGCGTGTGCGTTGTAACTTGTTAATCCATGTTTACGGCGCTTTGTAGCTGCGTAGGGTAAAGAGCCAATTGGTTTTCATGTTTCATATTTCGGTTATATGTTTTTTATCAGTAAGGCATCTGACAACGTGCTTCTGTAGTTATTGCACTGTTCAGCAGCGTAGTATTTTATATAGGAGAGTACACTCAGGTTTTTTACGCGGATTTTGAAATTTACGCGGTTTTCATTAACGCGTTTTTTTTTTTTTAATTTACGCGGTTTTCATTTACACGGCCTGTATCCCCTGCGTGAAAAATCTGAGTGTAATTGCATCGGAAACAATCACATTCCCAGCAGAACTTTTTGTTTTCTAATTTCAAACACTTTTGTTTCGTACTGCACACAACGGAAAATTTTAAAACAGAACTTACCGTCCCAGCAGCAGTTGAAGCGGGTGTTCTTTTTCGATTCAAATTCAAGCCATGTCTTAAGCGTTACTGGACTTAAAATTGTTTTCCCAGTTTAACCAGACAGAATATCTGTCCTACCCTATGTATTTAAAACACAGTTCTAATTGCGTTTTAAGGTATACAACAAATACGGTTGGGTATACTAATTTAAATTTTAAAATAAATCTGTTTTAAATTATGAAACAAACCGCTGTACTGAAGATATAATTATGTCAGTCCTATTACCACATAAAACACCTACATAACATAAAACGCTGCAGAATTGGTTTAATAATACAATGTTTACACTACAGAGTTATAACACGTTTTAATAATTAGCAACAAGAAAAATGTCACCAAGATAGCATAAAAACCCGTTTTAACTGGTAGTGCGAACGTTGCATAACAATGTAATTTATCAAATAATTTCATTTTTCCACCACTAATCGATCAAGAAATACTTACACTTAAGATTGTTTACTTAAGTTCATTAGTACATTATTGAAAATTTAAATGGAAAATGAAATTTCATATTTTAAGGAGAATCTGTATATTTCCGTTGGCGGGCGTGGGTTTCCTCATCACAGCTCTCAATATGGAACTTTTCTTTTGAATATATTTTCTGGACAGACCAGCCTATTTTTACTAGATGGATCAGCCAAATAATGCCAATCACCTAGTGAGATACTTGATTAATTAATAGATTACCGTTAAAAGACCTTCAATAAATTATGTTTTAATGGGGAGGGTATATAGCAAGTTGTAACATATGAAAACAGGCGAGTGAACAAGAGCGTGTGTCAATATGTGTGATAGATAAAAAAGCTATATTTTTAATGTCACCGTGGTCGTGTCCTGTACACAACCCTTTAATTTTTTTTTATTGATTACTCTTTCCATAAGCATCAGATCGTTCCCCAATCTCTGAGACATTGTTTCCTTGACAAATTTCCTATAAAAATTCCATATCGATTTTTTTAGGAATCAGAGGGCTACTCTTGGAAGAAGTAATTTGTAAAAGTCGTTTTCCCCATACGAAATTTCATCTAAACTTTAAACGACGGGCGCAAAAATATAGATTCGCCGATCGAGCTTAGAATTTGCATAGTTGCTCTAAGACCCAAATGAAACACAGAAACTTGCTCAGAGCGAATTTTAGATTTTTTTGTATATCCGTGTCTCACTCTATTTGTACAGCTTGTGGTTGAAAAAGGTTGGACGCTCTGTTTTACGAAAAACCTGACTAATTGTTGTGTGGAGAATTCAAAAAATTTAAAAATGAATAGCCACATACATAAATTTTTTTTACCCACTGCTAAATAGTGATTTATCATTACGAATAATTACGAATTACGAATAGATTCTTCAAGGAGGATAACAGTTCCAAACAGCGAAGTAGACTATGAAGTACTTGGAAGGATCACAATGCATTGCAATGATCCGCGCTACAAACAAGTGAACCAACAAACAAACCTTGTCCAGGATGAAATGATTAGGAGTAGAAGACCCAGTGAAGGTCTCCCGAAGCGAGTCTGATAGACAATAAGTTAAAATTTTATTCTCCGAAGTTATCACTGAATACAATTGTTTGCATTCCAGTATCTTAACCAATGGAAGTGATGGGGTCGTTGAAACAGCCAACGCTGTACTTTAGGAGGTCCATGCACTTCAAATGTGGTTCGGAGATAACACCATCGACCTTTACAGTATTGGCAGGTACGTAGATACAATAATTATGTGCAAATCGCTTGCAGCAAGCAGTCTTGATCGAAGTCATTCACTATAACTGCTACTTTATTTGCTCGCACCCGTGTTATCTTGGTCATGACCGAATACTATGCAATCGGGTCCCGAGAATTGTCTAACAAATAAATCACTTTGATGCTTTTTCCAAGGGTATCGGGTATTTCTTTTGGAACATCCGGAATATCCGGGTGTCTATCACCGTCGGCCATGTATGGCTTGATGATAGCACGTTATGGGAACGAGAATATTTGAAAGGTCCACATCAGCAAGAGCAATAGAATACTGGCGAATGTGTGATACCCACCACTGATCGAGACGCCGGCAAACAAACTTTACGAAGACTAACCTTTCCTATTGTTAGTAAATTAAAAGGCAAGCAAACATCGCAGTACGAGCAAAACGATGTGCTCTGGTCAACAACTAGAATAACGATGAGAAAGAAACCTTGAAGTAAATGGGAAGTCTTTCCAGGATCCGAGAAGAATTCTCGAAAGATTCAGAAGATTTCCAAAATTTGCTCAAGGAATTAGGAAAAATATTTCAAAAAATTTAAAGCATGACGATAAAATGATTTTGAGATGAAGTCAACCGACTTCAAAATTTATAGATTTTTCCTACAGAGCACTAAATTTCAACAGTTTTAAAAATAGGGTTTTCAACCAATCTTCCACAGAACTAAACATTTTAATAATTTATCAACTAAAGCTATGGGTTTCAATCAATTAAATTATGTTTACCGCATTTACGTCTGTCGCTCTTTTTGGTTTATTTATAAAAAAATGCGATTTTGTATTTTTAGTACAACACCACTTTTACCGTTCAGGGGGATTGGCAGCACTGCCGAATCGCTCTAAAGTGACTTTATGCTCGTTCAATATTTAATAAAGTTTTGTAGTTAAATATAGTAAATTTAACAGAAAATCGAAGTTAATCGCTAGTAGGTCGTTTCTTCTGTTGTGTTATGTGTGTAGGCAAAAAAAGCGAGAGTAGTGTGATTTGACGTGGTGATTTTATCGTCACCTACGAGAAGAGACGACAACAGACTTGTTGCTCTTCTTTATTTATTTATTTAATTGCAGGCTTTAACCAACTTGGTCATTCGCCTGCCTCTTCTTTATTTTTTCTTAACTAGGCCCTGCCGTAAATTTGAAGACAACAAGCGTTCATGAAATGTTGATGTGTATGAAAAGTAGCCAGATTAGATTGTTCAGCACTGTTTTCCATCCCGATCGAAAATGTAATGCTGGCAAAACGACCAATTAGAAGCTGGTTGGATACTGAGGTTAGGACTGTATGAAATTAGCTACGCGATTGTCTTCTCTTCTCTTAGATCGTCACACCCTAATTATTTTGCTATGTATGTGCGTGAATCAAATCACAAAAAATACGCTCGCTTAACATCCACAGCGCCATCTGAACTTTACTAGACGTTCCTGATTGTGGATGGAGAAAATTCTTCGTAGAAATGCCATCAATTAACCAATTCAGAGCAACACGATGGTGAGAACGTTTTGTGTTTTTCTTCAATGTTTATATATTTTACCTTATTGTAAATAAGTGGCAGAATCAAAAATATTATATGTCATTCTGGAAGTGTGAATATATTGCACATATCCGTTTGATACGTGATTGTATTTGCGCGGGGCGTACGTGTATGAACAGGCATTCTTGAAATGGGTCGTTGGATGTACAGTAGAGCTATCGCCTTTCATCTCCAGGGCTAAACATGTGTACATCTATAGATAATACAAAATTTGTCAATAAATAGATGCAGACAAGTTTCTTCCATAAATGCACTGCAGGTCAGTGGGAGATGGATTGTATAAACACACACAACACCGCTTTTACCGCTCAGTCGTCATTGCTGACAACCGCATTTATTTGGTTTTCAGCCAATCTTCAACAGTTTAATTTCCATAATTTATAAATTAAAAATATGGTTTCCAATCAATCAAAGTAGGCTTACGGCAATTTTCTCTGCCGCTCTTTTTGTTTTTTTTTATAAAAGATTCGGTTTTGTATTTTCAATGCAACGCCGCTTTCACCGTTCCGTTGTCATTGCTGACAACCGCATTAACTTGCAGGCATTCATAAATATAATTGACAGCCGCTTTCCGTTGCCGGTCCGCTTCCCGTTACCAGTGCGGTTAGGCCTGCAGCCAGTGGCAAGCTTCTTCTTGCTGATGCCATTTTCGACTGATCGACGTATTGCTTGCTCCCATTGGACGTTAGTAATCAGCTATATTAGTCTTTCGAACCGGGGGGAGGGAGGGAAATTTCAATAGGACCTAAGTAACATTGTGAAACTCTGCTTACATTCTCTTGTGATTATTAAGACGTCACTATAAAACTTTCCACTATTTTTCAGTACATATCCAAAGACCCGTCAGCTCCGTCCCGGCTGTCGCACCAATCTTGAACCGGTTCGTGATTGGACAAAATTGACATTGAAAACATTAAGTTTTGAGCTTCAAATAAAGTAATTAGGCCAAGCTCTGTGCATATAATTAGAAAGCTAATAACATTAAATTTCTAACAAGCTATAGTTTATCAAAATCAGTTCACGAGCGGCGGAGATAATGAACATTCAATTTTTTATACCTCGCTTACCAATTTCCAATATAGAAAAATAAAACCGATACATAAAATGTATTGCTTTAATGATGTTTTAGGGGCAAATCTGAACCGATTTTGAATATTGAGGCATGAAATCACATCTACGTGATGCAAGGAATTCGATTCCAAAATCATTTGGCAAATTTACTTAATAATGAATGAGCTAATTCTCAGTTGTAAGTTCACTAAAAAAAGCAAACTTTTCGCAGTGTAAAGGTGTTAGACCCTTGTATTAGGCGTTGCGATCAACCGTGAGTTTAATGTTTGATGGTGTATGATTACACAGATCATCATATAATCCTCCTAGTGGTGAGGTGATACTTTTTTCATACTTGCGGCAAGAGACTACTGTCTTTTTGAGTTCATGCCGTCTAGTAGAAAATTAGAACGCACATGATACTTCCTAGGGTAATCATCCTATTTTACCCTGTTTCTATCATCACCCTATCCACACGAAACTGGTTTATTCGCGAAAAATTAAAAAAAACTTGTTCAAATTCGTGTTTTTGAGTATGAAATTTATACTGAATAATCAGAAAACGTTATGCCAATGGAGTTAAGAAGAATATTTTAACAGCTTAGGTACATTAAAATGAAAAAAAAGATGGGTAGGTAATGTCAGAGACATAACCGAAGTGAAGTAGAATACACATAGGCTGTTAATTCGAATGCTACAATTTTTGCTACCTTCTGCATTAAAATCAGCTATTTCGATATTTGTTATGATGTATTGTGCCCCGTTGTTGTGATGCATTTTACCCCTGCACAGGTGTTTTTTGGCCTGCCCATTTTTCAAAGAGCAATTTATAATGATTTTGAAAAATTGAATATTTTTCATGTTCATTTTTTCCTTTTTTTATTTCGACTATGTTAGTCACATTTTCTTTTTTACATTTAACGACATTCAATTAGCTAGAGATTACTGGGTAGGGAAAGTTATGAAAATTAGAGCCATAGTACTCAAGTGAGAGCAAGGATGTAAACAGATCGGAAAACTAGAAGTGGCAGGGTCATTAGAACAGGATTTATATCTTATGGGCTTAACTTTTGACTTCTGCTGATGAGGGTCGAGCTTAGGCAGTATAACTACGAATCACCCGAGTTCACTAACATGTGTCCTGATAAAGGTAGACGTATCTATCTTTACCGTGACAACCGGCAGTTTCATGTTCATGAATATTTTACAAAGCGATTGTGATTTCAGGGTAACATGTTGGCTAAATGATATCATTAATTAAATTCTCCCAATTGATAGTCTTTAGCTAAGTTATGATTATATTTTCTTAGGGGTGTATTTTATCTCATCTGCCTCTACATACGCTTGCATTACATTCACATAAATCACATTCGACGCGTTTGTGCAAATGGAATCTTGATCAAACCTTGAAAATTTCAAACGTGTGCCCGAGACACATGCGTTGCAAAATTCAAAGGTTAGGTTTGTTCCAATGTTTCTAGTGGGTAATTACCAACTCGATTATTTTCAAGTGGGTAGGAGCTTTTATTCTCAGGTGATACGTAACTCGAAATCGCCGATCAGCCATGTTGGTTCTAGAAACGACAGCTAACAACATTGTTGACTACATCCCCATGCATGTTTGCTTGGATTTCTGTATGTAAACAAAGTTGTTCGCCGTTACTATGTTTTAATTGCCGCAAGGTTCTACTGTATCGATTTTGTTGGCTATTTTCGGCAAATTTGAGACTAAGAGAAACGAAAGCAATGAAATTGAAAGACGGATAGGTATTCTAGAGCGAATCAGTTATAAACTTAGAACGGAAAACTAGAACTAGGCAGGCTCATATGGGCATGATCGAAAGGAAAATGTGAAGAATTATTTGCCTTATGCAGAGTAGGAGTTGTTCGCCGTCAACAGTTGTTACGACATTTAATTAGCAAGGGACTGGAAGGTGAAGTATATTTTTCAATATTTAGAGCCATAGTACTCAAGGGAGAGCAAGGAGTTAAAGGGAGAAAGTTTAGAAAAGCATAGAAGGATCATATGTGCAAGCTTAGAGCTCACCGGCGACTTAACCTTTTGTCTGCTACCGTAGGAGTCAGGGTCTTTTGGCATTAGAAATGCGAATCACCTGAGTCTACGGCATGTCCGGACAAGCGTAAATTAACTTGTTACTTCATGCTGTCGGAACCGACAGCATGAAGTAACAATTTACTTTTTGTTCGCCGTCATTTTTCTACTCCGCAGCTTGCTGCACGTTTACCTCACTCCTCATCCAGTTACTGCCAAAGACGAATCACCTTATTACTCTAAGCAACTTGGATAGTACTACCTTTACTACTCATATTACCCACCGGCACTGATTATTGAATATTTCATTACACATATGTATAGTGGGATCAAAATGCATTCACTTGCTGAATATTTTTAGAAATAGGCCACTTTAAAGTATGGCATGTACAAATAAAGTAAATTAGGGGCCAAATCGGATAAGAAATAGTTTTTGGACTTACTGCACATTGTACTTACTTTAAAGTTAAGAGCCAGCAGAAGGTCATTTGCGCGTGGAATGTCAGCATTAGAGAGTTAAGACGAATACCCTATACATAATATGTTCAAACCTTCACCAAGCAGGTTTTTTAGCCTGGAGTTTTCGCAATAACCCTGCAATTGCCACGTACTATAATAACCCACAACGAATGTAGTGCCAGGCAGCGATGCCACATGTTTTTTATGAAATGTCTGCAGAAGAATAATTAAAATGTCTGTAAATGTCTCTAGATGGTTGTGTAAATCCTAGTTTCACTAGAATGTTAATTTAAAAATAGATTGAAATTAGAAACTATTAACGAAGGAATCACTCGTAGTCGAATATAGTTATTCTAGTACAATTTTGCTAAATACTATTACTCTTTTAAAAGTTTGTAGATTTCTTGCTACGTCTGTAGGAGGCTATCAAAAGTCTGTAGAATTCCGACATGTCTGTAAATCCCGTCATACATGTAGCAGTTATGCAATTAAACTGTGTTTATAACAGCATATAGATAGATGTAGAGGTGTGCGCCACGCCGTCGCGCCGCGCCGGCGATTGCTTGTAAAAATAGTAAGCACATCGGCGTGACGCCGGCGCGCCGCCGACCTTTACCTGAATTCGGCGGCGCGGCGCACACCTCTAGATAGATATGTAAAAAGTTATCTCAGTTTGCCCCGAGTATCAAATCAACGGCAGAAACATTATATCAGTATCCAATAAGCCAACATCATCTCCTTCACACAACACAACAACCAATGCTATTAAAATCGTCATCGTCAATAATACTACCGCTTGCCAAAAGAAAATTAACCAAATCTCGAGTACTTTTTCAAATGGACGTAAGTAACATTGAGAGCCTCTCTTTGTTTACTTTCTCTTTCGTTTATTACGACGTCATTACAACACTTTGTACTAATTTTGCAGTACATATCGAAAGCCGACGGTTTTTACTACAATATTATGCAAAGAGTAGAGTAGTAAATGTTGAAATGGCCGAGTAATGAACAGAAGAGAAAGACCTCAAAGAGAATCACTCATTGTTACTTACGTCCATTTGAAAAAGTACTCGAGAAATGATGAATTTATCTAAGCCCGCCGCGCATAATTTAAAGAGCAAGAGAGCGGGGTCTTTCGCACTCAACCACCCCTTCGCACGCGCACACTTGCAATCCGCATATTGAAATCCGAAAAAAGAGCGTTCTGCTTTTTCTGCGATGTGCGCTGATTATTGTATGCGCGCCACGCCTGTGCATCATTGGGTGGAATGATACCGGGCGGCAGTCATTGAATATATTCCAACCGAAGAGTTTGAGCTGACACAAAACGTAGGAGCTACTACGAGGTCAGAAAGCAAACTGACGAATTTTCTCTTATGTGCCGTTTTTATACCTGGCGAAGTTCATTTGATAAAAAAGAGGCAGTCCTAACAACGCTCGCTGCTTGGTTGAATTGCACGGGCCAATCAGCGCAGATAATTACCACCTTTACAAATTACATTATTAACGTTGTCTATAATAGACGTACATTTCACGAGATCAAATACAATATACGTGCACATATTTCCGATCAGATAGTGCAAAAATATAGCGATTTCGATCAGTACAACGGAAGTCATTCGCATTTGAAGACTGGGAAAATATCTCAGCAGAAATTTTTGAAAAGGGACCCCTATATTGAAACGTTAGAAGTATTCTACTTCAAAATAAGAAAGAAATATGTCTCGATTTGTCAGGCTAAAACTCACAAACGGACTGATAAAAGCAGGGCTTTACTGTATTAAGATTCTTCAGCAGAAATATAGTGCATGCGGTATGCCTATGCCAAAAACTTTACTGAAGACATAAAGTCTTCTCTTAGGTCGCTGACATAGTGGCAGCGAGATGCTGAGCTATAGCTGGTACTGACATTAGGATGCGAGAAATCTACATGCAGTAAAAGCACAAATCTGCTCGGTTTGCACTCTTTGATTTGCCTGCTAGCACGTTTTTGGTATCTTATATCCTAATGACAGTACCAGCCCTAGGTCAGCCTCTCGCTGCTACTCTGTCAGCGGGGTGTGTCAATAAATATTCTCAGCGCATGGAAACAATAAATGAAAGCAATCTCACCAAACATATAATTTGGGCGTGTAAGCCAACTGTCAAAATTCACTTTGAAGGGACATTCCGGATAAACCGCTATTTGCCGAACACTATTCACAGCAGTTAACGATGGAGAAAATTTTTCTCTTTTGTTTACTGCCATCAGTTGTGATTGGCGAATAACGGTTTGCCTGGAATTTCCTCTCAAAAATGAATTTGACAGTTGTCTTATATGCCCTAATCACATGTTTGTTGAGAAACGTTTGACTTGCAACCAAGTATTTCAATTGTGTTCCGCAACAACCGAAACAGCTCCCAACAACAATTATATTGAAATTGTAATCAAGCGTGTAACCTAATTGTTGTATTAATTACGCAATAAATTAATCTTGGCTATAAATGGTTAGCACTACAGTGTTGACGATTATTATGTAATTAATTTACACCGCAATAGCAGTCGCTGATAGCATTGAGTGCAATTGCAATTTTTTATATAATTGAAGTAGGGTGATTGCACAATTTCATTGATTGCTTGGGCTACGATCAATGGTTTATGTTTAAATCGGTATTTAAGGTTCTTCAACATTTTCGCTCCTAGAATCAGTTTATAAAAAAACTGGCAAACTAATACTACAATGGATCTAAACACTGATCGTAGTGGCTCGTCTTTCACAAAAAAAAACTGACGCAAAGGATGCTAAATACTCGTTTTTTGGGCAAATCGAAAATATTGAAATGAGCACCTTCATTTTCATCTTACTATTTAAGTCAACGCATTCAAATCGACAGGATCAATAACGGAGCAATAATAAAGCAGGGTACAGTTACCTTATATCGTGTTAATACAAGTAGACGATTGTTGACATTTCATCTACACTTGACAAATTCACAGGGCATTTTTTTCCTGCTAATTGATGGTGTTCTGCTGGATCCATCGACCCCTGCTATCCGGTCCGTTCAGTCCTAATTGCCGTATAATTTCAATCGATTTGCATATCAGAATGACACCACCAGCTGTCCAGTGTATGCTGATGCAATCGGTTTTGCATGTACCGTACCGAGGGAAGTAATGTTTTTGCATAAATTAACCTGACATCCAATCAAATGGTGATTGTATTTTTTCGACTTATTCGCCCCCAGTTGCACCATCAGCATATATCAGAGCTGCCCAACTTCGTTTAACGACGTTCATTTGGCTAAAGATTACTAATGCCGTTTTTGCTTGATGCCGAAACTGAATCAGGTTCTAACCACAACCGCTGTCAATTCACATATTTTGATAGCAGTGGGGGTTAGAACCAGACTCAGTTTCGCTTGAAGCAAAAACGACATAAGTAGGGAAAGATTTAAATTTTTTGGAAAAATAATACTCAAGTGAGAGCAACGATACGAAATATAGGGCGGTGGCCTATTTACGCCATGATTCTATTATCACCCTACCCATTTGTAGCTGTTGGTTAGAGCAGCGTCTGCCATCTTTGTTCAACGCATTGAGTCAAATGGTAGCGCAACAATTGGGGCACCCGATTCGAGATTTCATTGCGCGCAAACAGGAAAATTTCACTGTCTTCAACGCATTTGTGTTATTATCTTGGTTATTAACAACGCAGCAAAGCTGTTGATGCCAATTTGTACGCATTCCATTGAATGTAGACCGAGTAATTAATGAATTAGTGAGACACCCTGTTTAGTATGGTGAGAATAGGCACTTTATCCTATAGTTCGAAAAACTAGAAGTCAATTTTAGGAACAGGAATAAAGTCTAACGGACTATTTTCTTGTTTTTTGCTGGTAGGAGTTAAGCTGAAGTTCTCATTCAAAAATATGATTTTTTCTTTGCATTTTTTGGAAAGGTATAAGTGTCTACTATACTGCCCATGATCGCAAATCAGTCCCATCAGGATAAGAAATCCCGCAGAAAACGGAACAAATATACGATCAATGGTTTTTTTTCGATCGGCGCATCAAAAAAGTTTCTAAATGCCATTAGTCGAAGCGGCGTCCTGGCCGCCATGGGACGCTCTCGGCTCGATACGCGCGCCTCAGGTAGAAACCTTTTCATGGCATTATGCGCGTCCCCAGAATGCTTCGCGTTTCACTGTGTGTAGTGTACACATACCCATGATCGCATATTTGTCCCGTTTTCTATGGGATTTCCTATCTTTATCGGACTGACTTGCGATCATAGGCAGTACGGTCTCGAGAACGTATTTCGTGAGGTATCAAATAATTACAGAAAACGGTGAAAACGTAAAATTTTGGTCAAAATGGTATTAGTCAGCCGTATAAGAATTGTAATTTTTATTTTATTTTTAATTTTTGATGCATAATAACACTCGGAATACCAAGGGGGGCAAAAAAATAGAAACGCTTACTTTGATCGGTCATATCTCAGCTGTTACTTAATTGATTTTAAATCAGTTTTCACCAATGGAAAAGTATGTGTTTTGTAAACACGTCGCATTAAAATATAGTAGACAACTACCACAAGTTATAGTAAAAAAAATTTCTTCGCCGTTGGATGCGTATATTTTTCACAAAAAACGGTGATCAAAAAATAATGGAAACCAAATTTATATATCCAAAATAATTATAAAAACTGTAAATGAAAGTCAGTACAGACAAAATGATCTTTTCTGTTCAAACAATCGTATCTTAGCCGCTTGTCAATCAATTTCAATTTTCCTTCCACCTATGAAATCCTTTGAGCTTCTAGATTTGTAATAAATGCAATGGACAGTAGATTTTCTAGAAAATACTATACTTTTCGAGGTTTATGGCGGTATGATTGTCACAATGCACGTGGCATACGGTTGATTGAATTTTTTTTACACTTTTACACCGTAAGTTTCAAATGTAACATGTTTACTCAATAGTTCTACGTATTACATATTATTATATCAAACTGTTCGTACAAAGGTCGAGAAATTCAATATAGTATGTAAGTTATAAAATTGTAAGTGTATGATAGGAAAAATTCAGTAAATATGAAGAAATTCAGAGTTTTTAAAATATTCGTCATATAACGTTCAATTTACAACGATGATCTATACTATATTCCAGCCGATTGTAATTGATTTCGGTACCATTTCTGAAATAACAATTTTTATATTTTCTCAAAAATAGACCAAAGTACGTAGTACAGAAATTTTATTTAGTTGGCAAATATCTTCGAATTCAAAAGGATGACCGGTTACGACTTCAGAAAGAATAATTTTTATATTTTCTCGAAAAACAACACGCACTATTGGTAGTGTGTAAAGATGTATAGGTCATCCCCTTGGATTCGAAGTTATTTGCCGACTAAATGAAATTTTGGTACCTCTACGTCTACGTCTTTGGACGTAGGCCAACTAAAATTTCTGTACTTCTACGTATTTTGGTCTATTTTTGAGATAGCATAAACATTTTTATTTCAGAAAAGGTAGCCGAAATCAATTACAATCGATTGATACATAGAAAGACATAGGTCATCGCTTTTAATTCAAGGTTATTTACCAACTTAATGAAATTTCTGCAATTCTGCGTATTTTTGTCTATTTCTTGAGAAAATATAAGAATTTCTTATTTCAGAAATTGTAGCCGAAATCAATTACAATCTATGAGTACATGGAAAGGTATAGGTCATCCCTCTGAATTCGACGTTATTTGCCAACTAAATTAAGTTTCTGTGCTTCTACGTATATTTGTCTATTTTCTGAGAAAATATAAAAATTGTTATTTCAGAAATTGTAGCCAAAGTCAATTACAATCGATTGGTACATGAAAAGTATAAGTCATCGCTATGAATTCGAAGTCATTTGCCAACTACATAAAATTTCTGTATTTCTACGCATTTTTGTGTATTTTTTGAGAAAATAAAAAAAAATCTATCAGAAATTGTAGCCGCCATCCATTGACATCGTTTGGTGTATAAAAAAGTCATCGCTTTGAATTCGAAGCTATTGACCAACTAAACGTTTTTTTGTACTTCTACGTATTTTTGTGTACTTTTTGAGAAAATATAAAACTGTGAGCTTTCAGAAATTGTAGCCAGGGGAGTGGGCGTAGCGTATTGGTAAATCGATTGCCTTGTACGCAGCGCACCTGGGTTCGGGTCCCGACCCCGCACATAGGGTTAGAAATTTTTCCTAAGAGATTTTTCTAACCCGAAGAGGCGAATGACCTTAAGGTTAAAACCTCTATAATTGAAATAAAAAAAAAAAAAAAAAAAAAAAAATTGTAGCCACCATCAATAACAATCGATTGGTGTATAAAAAGTATAGGTTATCGTTCTAAATTCAAAGTTATATGAAGAATGTTTTAAAAATTCTAAACTGATACAGATTCGTTCCTAACACTCACTATTATTTTGTAACGTACATACAATATTGTGTTTCTCTAAGTTGATACGAGTATTTTTTTTTATAAAAATACCCATATGTGATAAGTAGAATTATTGAGTAAACTTGTTACATTTCAAACCACAAAACTGAACAAGTCGCGAAGAATTTACTCTACCGTACTTTGGCGCGCATTATGCAAATCAGACTAACTAAAACCTCAAAGAAAGAAATTTTTGAAAAATTACTGTCTAGTGCACACTAACAAGTCTACCTACCGTGACGATTTCATTGGTGTAAGAAAAATTAAACTGGTTGACAAACGGTATGAACTGAAAAACTTATTTTTTCTGTACTGACTTTCAGTTACTGTTTTTACAATTATCTCGGATATATAATTTTTTTTCCTAATTATTCTTTGATCATCGGTTTTATAAATATGATGAAAAATTTGAAATCAGTGAGCGAACAGCTATGATATGGCAGGTAAAAGTAGCGTTCCTCACACAACCTTGTTCTCCAATTTGTTTATGTGACGTATTCACAAAAGCCGTACTTTTCCAGTGGTCAAGACAGATTTAAAATCGAGTAAGTAACGTTCCCATTTTTTTAGACCCACTTGGCAGTCCGCGTAACTTTTTACTCCCTTGGTATTCCGAGTGTTAGCTAAATTTCGTGTTTATAAAGCACAAAACCTTTTTTCTCGATTTTGGCTGAAATACTGCTTATGTTTAGTGGGGGTCCGCCATGTTGGATCAGCGGCCAGTTTGAATTTAAAAAAAACCCGATTTCAGATTCGTAATGAGCGATGTCCAAAACCCATCATTCCATGTGATTGTTACAAAATATTGACATTCTGCCACAAGTAATTCGAAAGTGTTCTCAAAACTTTAAACGTGTTTATCTCAAAACATGATTTTTCAAAACTGCGTACAATCTCATTTGAGAAAGGTTCAATTTAAAGACTTCATTCTCTGATCTCTCGAAAGAAAACCTTTTTCATTGAAGGAATGACCTATAAAATCTACGAATTCTTCGTATTCACTATTTTAGGTGAATCCTTAAAGAGAAAAAAGGGCTAAAGAATCGCTCTCAAAATTTGAGATCGCACCATTACGTTAAATTTGAAGTGTTTTACCCATTCTTAGGTCATTCCTTAAATATGCTTAGTTTACTTTAGAACTTTATTATTAGTTTTGTGTTTCAGATCGATCCTGAGACAATAGACTGTACACAGTTTTGGTGTTCCACGCGCACCCAACATTAGACAGATCGTCAACACGAGCGCCATTTTGTAAAACTTTTTGCATCCTAAAACTGTTTCCTTCCATATTTTTTCATCGGCCAAAAATAAATTTCCTCATGTTGCTTACTTGGTCATTTGAATGAGAACCTCCTTTTAAGCTTTGACACAGTCACTATGCATTGCTCGAGTCAACCAACATGTTTCACAGCAAAGGTGAATGAATGGTACATAGTGCTGTTGTTCATATCCGTTTTACTTGTCGAACACCGAAGTAGATTTTTCTAGATTATTGCCAATGCCCTTGTGGTAATAGCTTGTTCGATACTTTGGTGGCACGCCAATAGCAATCCAATCACCGAACGTCCATTATTCCTATCGCCCAAAATGCCTAACAGTAGCACACCTGGTTTTGTCATATGTCAGTTCACACCTATCTAGTGGTATGTGATGGGACCATCATCATCAAACAGCATGGCTACTTCCGAAAATGATCAATTAACCGTCGAATGGCAGCTCTAATCGAATTACTTATGCAAACGAACGCAATTGTAATTAAATGCACACCAAACCACTTCACACCGCACAGATTCACCTGTAGTGACAAGTTGATAGTTCCGGTTTCGATTTAATATGAGTTCCATAGAAATACCATTCCGCACTTACCTTGCAAAAACGTTACCGCGCGGCACAAAGTCCATCCCACGCGATAGGTCCACATCCGACTGCTGCCAGAAGGTATGCAGCGTGTTGGCCGGTGCACCCTCCGATTGGACCATGGTTCCCGTAATGGAAATTCCTTCGAACTCGAGCTGTAATCGGAACAAAGTGAACGATTCATATGCTATAATTTAATAGGTTATTTGGTGGTTAGTGGAATTGGTTGCCCACACTAGATCATCATGGTTCGGGCTCGCTGGCGTTGTAATGAGATACTTTGTTATATTTGATTAATTCAAACGAACTTGATTATCCCATTTTGCTGAATTGTTCGAGTGGAATTAATATATGTTGCTGAGTGATTTCGGTAGACCTCGGAATCCCCGGAAGTAGCGCTTTCACATGGTGTAATAATATCAACTGATAGCGCTATTTGTGTTTCATAACAGTTATCTTATGTACTACGTTAACACTACGAGATGAATGGTGGTTATTATGATCACGTTTAAGGCTATTATGATCAGACTTTACTTGTTGCTAATTGGTAAAATGTGCTACAACTACAATAAATTGTAGTCTACAACAATTGAAGATTGAATCGATAATTATTGCGACACTTTCAAACTTGTGTAACATTTTCATACTTGACCAAAATTAACCTCATTTTGTCCCGTTTCTCTTTAGAGTGTATTGTTTACATCTGCTCAGTTGTGTAATTGTCAGTACGATTCCGGTCGATATGGAAGAAAATTAGCAAACCGTTCATGAAATGCAAATGAGAACAAAAGAACAATGATCGCTCATTTCATGCTGAATCCGAATATTTCGACGCGGGACTTTACAAAAAAACTTTTTTTCAAATAACCTGTTGACAAAACTCACCTGTCGCTTCGTGTACGGTGCGAGCTTGATCTTGTGCTCCTGGAAAATATCATCGATGAACGAATGCCACCGGAAGAACACCGGATCGCGCATGGCCGTTGCCACATCGCCCATCACCCCGAACGACTCCAGATGACGATGATCCGGATCGTGCGTGTACGACAGAAAAACGTGCCCGGCGTTGTGCATGTCCCCGTACAGTTGACGATTCGGTGACAGAATCGACGATTCGATGATGTTACCCAGGATATCGATACCCTTTTCCTCATCTAATGCGATGCGGTTTCCTGATTCGTCCACCACATAGCCCTGATGTATGGCTTCGTAGATTCGGTCGATCCACCGTTCCACGTCGGCAACGTCCTGCTTGATTTGATCGACTTCACGGTTCAGATCCTTGATGACCGCATTGTTAACCCGACCCGGCCAGGTTCGACTAGCCACCAGCGAGTCCAGTTTCGGGAAGTAACCTTCCGCAATCGGTTCGCGGAGATTGTTAAGGCGCTTACATCGTTGCAGTCGGTTGCAAAATCGCTCGAAATTATATCGAGCAATCAGCTGAGAATGCATGTAGTAGAACAGCTCCCCGCGACGATCCTTGTCCACTATAGCCCGATTGGAAGCATCAAACGGATATACGAGATGCCAATGCCAGTGGTGTAGGTTGACCCCGATATCCTCCCGGAAGTACCATAAGCGGTGCTCTTCGTCCAAATCGGACGCGGTAAAGTCCTTTGGAATTACTATCGGCATTCGCATTCCCTCGGGCACAACGGTGGCTTCTTCACGCACTTGCTCGAACACCTTCGAATCGACATACTTATCCGGGAAGACTTCAACGATCGTCGGCAGATCGAGATCCTTGGTGTCTCGACGGTGCAGTAGAGCCACCGAGAAGGCATAGTTAAACAGGTACGGGTTAATGCGGTCCCGGGCAAATACGGCACAACTCTGCAGGTCTTCGATGTTGCGCATTCCTGTTGGGTTGGAATAAAATGGAAATGGTAGGTAGATTGCTTGACATAAAACATAAAACCTAAAACTTAAAACTTAAAACTTAAAACCTAAAACCTAAAACCCAAAACCGAAAATCTAAAACCTTAAAATATAAAGCATAAATAATTTAACGGATCAATTTCGCATTTTGGTAAAAAATTATTTTGATGATGTAAAATCCGGTAAGTTTAGACATTTCCACCATGCGCGTGCAAATAAAAAACTGCCGCGTGTTGGGACCATTGAGTTTCGAACATAGCAAGCTGGAAAATAGTTTTCTTATTTTTTCTACACACAGAAAAAAAATGTTGGTAAAAACAAGAGTTTTTCGCTCTTAGCAAAAAACAACCAACGCATACTCATTGTTTGAAAATAAAACTTTTATTTTGATTACTATTCTTCATTGGCTTAAAAAGAAAACTTTTATTTTGATTATTATTCTTGATTAATTTAAAAGTTTTACTTTCAACCTAAAAGTAGGCATTGGTTGTTTTTTGCTAAGAGCGGTTACTTTTACGTTTTTTTAGGTTTTTTACGCGGATTTTCCAATTAACGCGGTTTTTTTACGCGAATTTTCCAATAAACGCGTTTTTTTATGCGGATTTTCCAATTAACGCGATTTTTGCAAAAAATATTCTAAGTCCTTTTGAATGCAAAAGATATAGAAGATTTTCGGAAAGATGGAAGAGACGGCTCTGGAAGATTCCTTATGGCCCGCACCCCAACATTATGGATATTTTCGGAATGGTCTTGAAGAGTAGGTGCCAGCAATTGATTTTTGACGGCACTTTGAAATCAAAGATGGCTTCCGGTTTAGCGAAATTCGCTATAACCCAATCAATATGGGTATTTTCGGAATGGTCTTAACAAGTAGGTGCCAGAAATTGATGTTTGACGCCATTTTGAAATCAAAGATGGCGACTTAAGGTTTGGCGAAATTCGCTATAACCTAATCAATGTGGGTATTTTCGAAATGGTCTTGAAGAGAAGGTGCCAAAAATTGATTTTTGACGCCATTTTGAAATCAAAGATGGCGACTTCCGGTTTAGCGAAATTCGCTATAACCCAATCAATATGGGTATTTTCAGAATGGTCTTGGACAAGTAGGTGCCAGAAATTGATTTTTGACGCCATTTTGAAATCAAAGATGGCGACTTCCGGTTTAGCGAAATTCGCTATCACCCAATCAATATTGGTATTTTCGGAATGGACTTGACGAGTAGGTGCCAGAAATTGATTTTTGACGCATTTTGAAATCCAACATGGCGACATCCGGTTTTAAGAATTTCGTTGTAACACAATCAATATGGTATTTTCGGAATGGACTTGACGAGTAGGTGCCAAAAATTGATTTTTGACGCCATTTTGAAATCAAAGATGGCGACTTCCGATTTAGCGAAAATCGCTATAACCCAATAAATATGGGTATTTTCGGAATGGTCTTTTGCAAAAACCGCGTTAATTGCGAAATCCGTGCAAAAAAAACTTCCAAAAATATTGCTGTCTTTTGCTAACAGTTTTTACGCGGATTTTCGAATTAACGCGGTTTTTTACGCGTATTTTCGAATTAACGCGTTTTTTTACGCGGATTTTCCAATTAACGCTGTTTTTACGCGGATTTTTCAATTACGCGGTTTTTTTACGCGGTACGTATCCCCCGCGTAAAAAAACCTGGGTCTAATTATGTGCTTTTTCGTAACATGGCACTTCCTTCAAATTCTTCAGTGCCCGGCATCAGGCAGTCTTATGTCTCGAGACGCTACCAGATTTTGACTCATTTGCGCGTTTTTATGATGATTTCATATTTACCGTCACAGTTCAAAGATCATCGTGAAATTTCACAGTACTGACGGAAAAGGGCAGAAGAAGAGCGAGGATTGCGGTTTTTCCATATAGAAAGGCGAAAAGACATTTTTTTTCCATTGCTTCAAAAATGAATGAGAAATCAACAAATGCAAGACACAATTAGATGTTAAAAAAAACTAGCCTTGACCAAAATAACGGTCTATTATATGTACTAGAACCGGATGTGGGATTCTTTGCATATATTGAGTTATAAATTTCGTTGCAAAGGATGGCGGTCATACCCAATTTTCCCCTCATAAATATAATGCTTCACATATCCGCCTGTTGTTAGCCAATGACAAAGCAAATAGCTTACGAACGAAAAGGCGGTTTACAATATTTCCATATTCTAAAAATATAGAATAAATTCAAATCATAAAAAATAAATGTGCTCGCGAAAATACTCTTCAGGCTCGAGATAGTAAGTACATTAAATAGCTATTAGCTAGTTTCGTGCGATGAACTAAAACGAACTAATAATGAATATTTGATTAATCCTCAAACATGCTCATCATTCCCCCTTGACCAAGCCACTAAATCAAATGCGCTTCTCCTTCAACAGACGGTATGTTAGTAGCTGAGCTAAAAGAAAAATTGGTTGAGTTACATACACTTTTTTGAGTCTGTCTACCGTGATGTATATTTGATGTATTCAGAGCACAATTTGAACAAGTAAACAAGAAATGCAAAAGCATGGAACGGGTCGGATTTGGGTTCGTTAGAAGATGAATTGATGAGTTGATAACCTTTTCAGTCTCTTGTCGTATAGCTGTACATTTTCGTATTAATTAGGAAGTTATTGGTTGAAATATGTTTGACGAATCTTATCCCTCATAAAGCTAGTATCGATAGAAATTACGTCACTGTTGAAAGATCCTATTTTATCTTAATAACAATTATTAGACCGTGTACAGAATAAAGATTATTCATATTAGCGAATGTAGTTGTTAACCTTAGTTCCACTCTGTCTGTCACTCACTTCAAAGAAGCGACTCATAATATGGTACGGCAGCGCGTAAGTATGAGCCTGTACATATCCTTGCTGGTGCAGTTTGTGGGACTTCGTTAAGCAGCCTACATCCTACAGAAGCGCGAGCATCATAGAGTAGAAACGTTTTTGATCATCTTTCACGTGTATGATGCAGCAAGCAGGAAAAATGCCAAAAGTTGATAAAACTTTCACGCTAATATGCAGCTGATTCCAGATAACGTAATGCGGGATGCTTCTGCATCCCGCACATCCTATAACGAATGCATATTTTTTATACGCATACGACGAATCGTGGGTGGAAGCTTGTTTGAACACGTGGTAAAATTCGTGCAATGCAGGTTTGCATGTGATTCATCTCGTTTCAAGTTATTTCGAGCACTGGAAGCTAGCTCAGTTCCAGTTTGTCATCAGATTGCAGCAGAAATTGTATTGAATTTGTTTCCACAGATAACAGACCAATAAAGCAAGCAACTAAAATATGTTTAGCAAACGTTTACAGCCGAAATACAACTGCCTGACTACATGTAACAAAAAGTTGAGTAAACAGCTATTGTGTGGCATTGATCTTCAGCGTATATTGATTTTAAAGCTCACACAGGTTTTTGAACAAATTAATCCTAAATATTTGTTTTACGGAATTTTTATCAGCCTGTTTTCCGTGACAATTGTGATAAAGTAGCCAAAAGATAAGTTCCCATAAAAAATAATTTCAGAGTTATTCCTCGAAAAATGATAAAAATCAACTGCCCCGCCCACCATCACTACTCACCCATAAAGATATCAATCAGCCGGGCCGCAATCTTCCGATGGCGTGGGATGAACAACGAAAACTGCTCCTGCCGGCCCAACGACATCGGAATGCGCAGATCGGGCAGGGCGATGCTTCGCACCGGAATTCGCTCCTCCGCTTGCTCCCCGAACCGGTTCTGAATTTCCGGACCAATGGGGCGGTATCGATCGGTCAGGTAGTTGTCCGGCACGTCAAATATGGCCTTTCCCTTGCCCATAAAAATTGGCTCCCGGGGGCGATCGTACAGGAGCAGAAGATTTTTCTTGTGAATCATTTTGGTGTATTTGTTTATTTTTCTATGTTTCGCGCACTTTACTAAACGGCACTGAGACGTAAACTGCTGCTCGGTGAAGGATCATTAGTAGTTTTTATAGTTTTTTTTTATTTTCTGCCTTTGTTAATGCGTGCTACTACCGCGCTGCTGAGTTGTCCGTGGTCAGGGAAGTTCGCATGTTATCAGTCCTGTGCTCTGTTTATTTTTTCGTTCTTGGGTTCATTGCCTTATTCGAATTCGTATCCAAAACCGCAGGTTGTGGTAATGACCTTTTTCGTCATGGAGCGTGGTATTACTTTTTCTATGTTGAAGGGATTTAATGGCGAGGCAAATTGTGCGTAACAATTGAATTTAGAGATTGTTGAGTAATGGTGTGTAACCATTGTAGATATGTTCAAGAAACTATCGGACTGTAACGATGTGAACTGGAATGCATTCTGGAACAGTTGACCCATTAGTAACAAGGTTGGTAGATGCGCTAGCTTGTAGAACAAGATAAGGTATTGTTGTATCAACAACGCGGAGAACTTTTAAAATCCATTTAAATTATAATCAAATGTCTTCAAAATTTTTGCTGCCAAAATAACATGCGTTTCCATAATACGCATTGCTGAAAAGTTGAATGGTGCTTTAGCAGATTCATTTTATTCAGTGTATTCATTTTACCAGCTGACATACGTGAGAATTCGAATTCGAGTCATTCATACATGCTAGATTATTTCACGTAATATTTTAACGGGTGTTCAATAAAAAATGAGAATGATTTCAATACCTTTCTGTAATTAAAGCAAATAGCGTAAATTGTTTTCTCTCCGAGAGAATTGCTCTCTGGACTCCCTTGAAATGGGTGACATTAGAGTGACAAGAAAAAAATGCCCCCCATCGGCCCACCCCTGAGTCGATTTGTAATCTCACCAGGAGTACTTGCTCCAAATTTGAAACAAATCAGACAAGTCTAGCTACCGGACCAATGTGCCTGAAGTTCGTATGGGATTTTTTGACAATTTATATGGAAAAGCCCACTAGCTCGCATTTTCGCCGCTAGGTGGCATTGTATGCATTGTGTTATCACTGTAAGTGAAAATAAGATAGAAAATTTAATTGTCTACAACTTTGCCGAAGACTGCTAATCAATCCGACTGTGTTAAAAGAAGTTATTAAACTTTTAACGTAATGCCTGAGTCAGTTTTGCATGGGGCCTAGCAGTGCATGGCTGTGTATCAGTACTCGATTCCCACGAACTATTCATTTTTGTGAAATAACTGTTAGATTTAGCTCAATAGTATGTTCTGAAGAATTGTAGTACATAATACGAGTTATCTTTTGGTTAGA
Organism: Topomyia yanbarensis; assembly: GCF_030247195.1. Lineage (NCBI taxonomy): Eukaryota > Metazoa > Arthropoda > Insecta > Diptera > Culicidae > Topomyia > Topomyia yanbarensis. The sequence continues at coordinate 34,104,047 of NC_080670.1, forward strand.
AAATTTTAGTTCCACATGTTACTGCATAGAGGGCGCCAACACTAACTTTTCAACGGAGAGAGATAGAAATTAGGTGTCTTCTACAAAGTTATAGAACAGACATTTTGTAATAATTCTTCCGAACATCTTGGTATTCTGTCTCTCTTCTATAAAAAGTTAGTGTTGGCGCCCTCTATGCGGTCACATGTGGAACTAAAATTTTCCAATCAAAACATCACTCGTATTATGTACTACAATTCTTTTGAACATACTATTGAGCTAAATCTAACAATTATTTCGCAAAATGAATAGTTCGTGGGAATCGAGTACTGATACACAGCCATGAACTGTTAGGCCCCATGCAAAACTGACTCAGACATCACTTCGCTAAAAGTTTATTAACTTCTTTTAACAAAGTCGGATTGACCAGCAGTCTTCGGCAAAGTTGTAGACAATTAACTTATCTATCTTATTTTAACTTATAGTGATCATACGATGCATGCAGTGTCACCTAGCGGTGAAAATGCGAGTTAGTGGGTTTTCTCCATATAAATTGTCGAAAAATCTCATACAAAGTGCAGGCACGTTGGTCCGGTAGCTAAACTTGTCCGATTTGCTTCAAATTTGGTGCAGGTACTCCTGGTGGAACTAGGAATCGACTAAGGGGTGGACCGATTGACTTTTCAAAAATTCATTGTTTTTCTAGGCAGTCTAGGGTGACATGTTTCTTTTCGTTCGGATGCTGTCAGTTCCATCGAATATGGCGTCGAAACAGCAAGCACTCCGCGAGCGTGTAGTACGGTTTTACGAAACGCATGGTCATCGTGCAATTCATTTCAACACCAGTCATGTAAAACAGTCGACAGAGAAAACACATCGAGTAAACGTTATATATATATATATATATATATATATATATATATATATATATATATATATATATATATATATATATATATATATATATATATATATATATATATATATATATATATATATATATATATATATATATATATATATATATATATATATATATATATATATATATATATATATATATATATATATATATTCTGTTTCTTGGTTTTTATTCTTACACATCACTGTGGCGCATAATATTCTTCTGCGTTTGTCATTTTACCGTAAATTAAGATTTGGAATTTAGCAAAGCAAAACGGAATTTCAACTTTAAGACTATTTTGTTTCTGCAGCACAAGAATTTTTGCATAAAAATCTGGGACCAATCGAAAAAATGTACATACAACATAGGACACCAAATACTTGAGGTTCTTCAAATATATTGAAAGGTAGCCATAGTTGCATTGACTCCTATTATCAGATTTAGGGTAAAGTTATGGTCGATTGGACTACTGCAATCATACTTTTACAAAGGAATTTTTAAATTTTTTTTTGTGCTTTAAGCTTTCATGACGGCCTAATGTTTTTTTTAAAGACGAAGTGTAGTAGAAAAATAACATTATTGTTTCTGTACCAATCTACGACAGCATAGCGTATGATGCCAAACCCGGCGGAGAACGTATCGAGTCTTCGTGCGACCTCAAGAAGTCCAGAAGTTACTTTTGGAGACTTTTGTGCAGATTTGTTCGTTAACCGGGGACGTGGTGAAGAACTGAATATTGGGCAGATCCGCGAATCGCATGCCAAACAAGAATTTTGTAACCAATTTCGACATAAACTTTTTTCCACTTTCTGTATAGCTTCTTGTGAAAGTTTTGTCCCCTTGTTCTGGTTGCCGCTTATGCTGGGTGACTTTCGAACTTGTTGTACAAAACGTTTTATTGGAAAAGAATGTAGTTACTTTGAGCTGGGAGTTAAGTTTTGTGACTTGATGTTGCTGTCTTTGGTTTTGGGAAGAACCGAAGCAACCTTTGCCGGAGAAGGTGTCAATTTTTCGCCTCTGACCATATTTTTTCGAAAGTAATCGTTCAAAAATGTTGCAAGCGAACTACTAAAAACTGTTGACAAAAATCATTTCGAAGCCAGCAAGTCGTGCCCCAATCGGACTAATTTTGGGAAGACCCTAAGAGAAGAGAAGACAATCGCGTAGCTAATTTGATCCAGTCCTAACCTCAATATTGAACCAGCTTCTGATTGGTCATTTTGCCAGTCATGAGCGTTCATTATATTTACAATCGGGATGGAAAACAGTGCTGCTGAATCTATTCTGGCTATTTTTCATACACATCAACATTTCGTGCAAATTGAATAAAAGACCTGAATGACGATATAGTTACGCGTATTGTTAAGAGAGACATGAATAAATATTTAATTTAATTTTTAAATGCAGCTAGCATTGTAAATTCTTGGTAGAGGTGCGATCTTTTAGGTACAATTATTTTCGGCAATTGTAAGAAGCATTCAAAGGGAATCTGGCAACGATTAACGCTTGTTGTCTTCAGATTTATGGCAAGGCCAAGTCGAGAAAATTAAGAAGAGCAAGAAGCCTGTTGCCGTCTCTTCTCTTAGGGAAGACCCAGCTCCATGGAATCGGACCAACCTTCAACGCTGAGCCAAAACTGTTTCATATCAACAATGCAAAATGCACTGAATCTGACAAAGCCTTTCCATCGTCCCCACCGGATTTTGGCAACATCCAATACCAAGCGAATCTTCGGAGTAATAACATGTGAACATGGTCGGAACAAATCTAAATTCTCCGCCTTGATTCAGCAATGCGGATCTATGTTGGGTCCTTGTCCTTGTCGTTTTCTACATAATTAACATAGTGACTCGCATTCACTCGTCCACGAAAAATTTCCCGATGTTGATCTTCAGAATCTTTAGCATTAACCGCTTGACCAGAGCATTAACTACGGATTGCATCGCGGAAATCGTGAGTATATTAGATGGATGGAGAACTATTGTGGATAACGTTTAGGAGGTTCCTGTGAAATCCCACCGTGAAGGATGAAAACATTGTAGGACCTGCGAGTCTCCGACGATTCTGGGTATCCGTCGGGATCTTTCCATTCCAAAAAGCGGCTGCTGCTACTGTAAAGTAGTAAGAACACCGTGTCCGAAGGTCGATAGGTTGCCAAGACTATTTTCTCTCGATGAATACAATGGGATCATGTTGGTGACATTGGAAATAAAACGATGTTCTATTACAATCGGATTGGAGGACCTAGCATTACTTAACCGGTGAGTTCGTTTACAAACAAAAATAAGTTGCGAGAAGAAGTGTTTTCTAGGCTCACTTTGGGTTGCTGAGTGTTTTCTAGGCTCACTTTGGGTTGCTGAGCACGAAAACAGTGTTCATTGTTTTTTCAGGGACGCGCTTTGGAGATTTTTTCGAAAAACATTTTTTCGTCTTTTTGTTGTTGGTCTAAATCCAGTGAGAAATGTGTAATGCGTCTCGACTACATGTATATTTTCAGAGTTACATGCGGCTAAAGTCGAAATAAAAAAAAATAATTTCAAAAAATCACGAAAATTATTCTTGTCAAACTTTGGTCGCTTGAAACATCAATAAATTTATATTTGGTTTACACATATTGCATAGAGCGAGTAAAGTCGCTTTAACCTAGGCTTAATGAGCCAGGGCAAGGTGTAAATACCTCTGTCCCATCCCAAAGGACCAAAGGAGTGACATTAACCGTCTTAGCCAAGTCACTCCCAACGATTTATCATATCCCCTTTAAACTGAAACGGTCGGTACGGTTGTCCTCGTTTCTTCCTCCTTCGAGATTCAAAAGGATTCGCTAGTTTGATTATTCATTAAATGAATAATTTAATTACTGTATAATTTTGAATCATCTTTAAAACAAACTCTGCACAGTAGGCCTGGCCGTTTTAATATTTGCGACATATTACATATAATATGCTTCAAATGTTAATATTGACAAGAAAAACACTAAAGTGTAACTGCAGTGTTTCCAGGATGCTTTTCAATACTGGCTGTGCAAGGGTTAGAATAGAATAGAATAGAAAATGTTGTACAAAACGTTTTACGTATTCCGAGTTGCTGTTGATCCCTAGTAACAAATAAATCTCGGAACTCCTGGTCCTGGTTTAGTATGATCATGCGTAAATACGGTACTGAGGTAGGTAGGGTGAAAAGATAAATAGTGTGAAAATAGGCTCGTCAGGCTATGTAAGGAATCTTCCTGGTTGCTTGATCAGTATATGGGCAAGTTTTCATACCGCGTCATATCCTATATAGGGTGTTGAGTAGACTGCTCAGAAAGATAATCAATTTTTGAAAACTTAACCGGCTCACTAGACTGCCCAGAAAAAAAAAGAATTTTTGAAAACTCAATCGGCTCACCCCTGAGTCGAATCCTAGTTCCACTAATAAATAAATAATAATAAATCACCAAATTTTAAGCAAATCGGACAAGTCTAGCTACCGGACCAACGTGCTTGAAGTTTGTATGGGATTTTTCGACAATTTCATGGATAAAACCCGCTAGCTAGCATTTTCGCCGCTAGGTAGCACTATATGCATCATATTATCACTATAAGTGAAAATAAAATAGATAATGTAATTGTCTACAACTTTGTCGAAGACTGCTAGTCAATCCGGCTTTGTTAACAGTAATTATTAAACTTTTAACGAAGTGATGTCTGAGTCAGTTTTGCACTGGGCCTAGCAGTGCATGGTTGTGTATCAGTGCGCGATTCTCACGAACTATACATTTTTGTGAAATAATGGTTAAATTTAGCTGTTCGGAAGAATTATGGTACATGATACGAGTTATGTTTTGGTTTGAACATTTTAGTTGGCCGCATAGAGGGCGCCAACTAACTTTTCATAGAAGAGAGATAGTATACCGAAATTTTCGGAAGAATTACTGAAAAATGCTTGCTCTACAACTTTGTAGAAGACACCTAATGCATATCTATATCCGTTGAAAAGTTAGTGTTGGCGCCCTCTATGTGGAAACATGGAAACTAAAATTTAGTAACCAATACATGGCTCGTATTATTTACCATAACTCTTCTGAACATGTTATTGTTATTAAACCTAACCATTATTTCACAAAATTGTTTAGTTCGTGAGAATCGAGTACTGATACACAACCATGCACTGCTAGGCCCCGTGCAAAACTGACTCAGACATCACTTCGTTAAAAGTTTAATAACTTCTGTTAACAAAGCCGGATTGACTAGCACTCTTCGACAAAGTTGTAGACAATCAAATTACCTTTTTTATTTTATACTTACAGTGAAAATACAATGCATATAGTGCTACCTAGCGGCGAAAATACAAGCTAGTGGATTTTCTCCATATTAATTGTCGAAAAATCCCATATAAACTTCAGGCATGTTGGTCCGGTAGCTAGACTTGTCCGATATGCTTCAAATTTGGAGCAAACACTTCTGGTGGGACTAGGAATCGACTGACTCAGAGGTAGGCCGATAAGGGTCATTTTTTTCTTGTCACTCTACGGCTCACCCCCGCTTTGATTCCTAGTCTTACTAGTAGTACTTGTTCCAAATTAGCCCGAGTCTAGCTACCGGACCAATGCGCTTATGGGATTTTTCGACTATTTACATGGAGAAAATCCACTAGCTCGCTAGGCGGCACTGTATGCATCAGATTATCACTGCAAGTGAAAATAAGAAATATAATTTAATTGTGAACAACTTTATCGAAGACTGCAAGTCAATTCGGGTTAGTTAAAATAAGTTACTAAGCATTAGACGAGAAACTAAGTTTTAATGAGCATGTGAACTATACAATCCGCAAAGCTGCCCGAAAGCTTGGCGTTCTTTGTAAGATTAATAGGTTTCTCACATCTGATTCAAAGATAACTGTTTACAAGACCATAATAACTCCCCATTTTGATTACTGTGCTTCTATTTTGTTCTCAGCATCCAAGAAACAGATCTTACCAAACAAGATGATGCGACTGTTACTACGATGTGACAGACTAACTCCGCGACATTTGATGCTCAATTGTTTACAATGGATGTCAGTTCAGCAACGTATAGAATAAAAGAAACTTATTTTCATCTTCAGAGTTTTAAATGGAATGACGCCGCAGTACCTGTGTAGCACTGTTGTGTACGGAAGAGATGTGAACCGGTATGAAACCAGACAAGCCGGCAATCTGACATTGTTCAGCGCTAAGAAATCTTGTACACGGAACTCCTTACTTTATAAAGGCTACAATTTGATCAAAGCATAACCAGAATACGCCAAGCGGACAAGTAACCTAAGAGAATATAAGCCGACCTGCAAGATATTTGTGAGGCAGAAGCCTTTGGATTTATTTTATCGGAAGATATCTGTTCGTAAACCTTCCACACTACAAAAGATGTGTATGGGTGTGAGGTGGGCCATCCCTGTAAATAAAATTATTATGCTTTTAAGTCATGTCTGAGTCAGTTTTGCATAGGGCCTAACAGCGCATGAGATATAAGCACAGAGAATACGGAAAACCTGTATAAACTTACGAATGAAAATATGTTACAAATCATCATCGCGCTCAATTTCGCATACGTGACTGTAACGTGTATCCAAGATTGCACACAACATCCGTACACCGATTACCAAGCCGATTACTAAAAACCCGCTGACTGATCTTAGCGCGGACTAGCGGCAAGTGTCTACTATATGATGTCATTGAAAACTGATAGTTGGATTTCTTACATACATTGAAGCCTTCACTTGGTTGTCAGTTGCCAGTGATGTAAACAAAAAATAATAACGTGCTCGGAGAAACACCTTAACTTGAGGACTCCCGTTGACAGTCGCCTTTTATGATATGGGAGCAAGAACGCTGTGGATCAACGATTGGCTGAGATACTTCAACCCGCTGGGTTGGTTTTGTCCGAAGAAAGATAATAGACTGTTTTTTTATTTCGTTTATTTGACACGGCTCATAGCGGTAGCTTAACGGAGCCGTAGATCTTTCAATGAAAGCAAATATTATTGATTACACGTTGGATCTCGTGCGCACAACTTTTTATTGCGTGCGGAGACCTTCTTTCGCGGCTCGCCTACTGCGTCATGGGGATCACTTAATTCTTTTCTATCGTTAAAGGTCTACAAAATAAAGAATGAGCAAGTTTTGACATAAGAAATGTCTCTTTCCACTGCTAGGTGGGTTGAATAAGTTTGTTTTTTAATCAATTGCAGAAACATTTTAGTATATAAAATTTGCCAGCTGTACACATGCAAAACACATCATAATACTGAGCATCCCTAGCTTGCTGCTGGCTGCCTTGGCAAGCATGAACGAGTATTGGATTGAATCCAACTGGATCGCATGGAGAGTGCAAAACTTTCCGGAAACCGCAGAACGAACTTTCATTCTGAATTTGTGGCCATTATAACGAAGCACTACCGACAGCCAGGTCAATGTCATCTACATAATTTGCTCTCTAGTTGGCGTTTTTTTTTCCTCCGCCTTCGTGCGTCGTTGAAAAGTTTAATCGTATATCTTTGTGGGTCAACGTGTTTTCAAGCAACGCAAATTAATCCGCTCCGTTGGTTTGATTTTCAATCCTATGACACGGCAATCTATTTGCAATTTATCTCAGGAAATCATTATGAACTCTCATTTGGTTCATCTGCCTCGCCAGGGTGATATATCTTTCATTGAATCGGCTTTGTTTTTCCTCCTTTCGCAGATATATTGCAATCGTGCACCCGCTGCGGCACCGGACTTCGAGAAAGAAGGCTCGCTTGTTCCTGCTCATCATCTGGGTTCTGAGCTGTGTGCTGGCCGCTCCCTGTCTAATGTACTCGACTGTGATGACGAAACGGTAAGTTTCTATACATATACGCGGAAAATCGCCGCTTAGTTCAATGATAGGTATAAAGCAAATATTTAATGTGAGAAATATGGAATGCTGTACGATTTGTTGAACTGGGTAGTTTCAATATAGCAATAAATACAAGATAAGTTGAACTCTAACCTTGTATGTACCGCGGTGTATTTTTGCCGTACTATTTTGAAAACCAGCGGAGGATAGCTCACGAGAAATGCTTCTTGCAACTGAATACATAAAAGCTGTGCATAATACAGCTTGAAGCAAACAAAATAACTCCGTTCTAGAAGTATACGAAATGCTTGAGAGGATGCTACTACAATGATTTCTCCACGTCTGGCAATTTGACTTGCCTTCAGTTTGTTTGTGATTTCGATGCAACGTTTGCCCCTGTCACGGAGGCGAGCTATTCATAGAAGACAATAATAAAACCAGTTGATTTCGTTGGAAAAATGAAACATTAACTCGACCTTCGATCAACTTTATGATTATTTTCAACAACTGCTTCTTGAAGGATATTTTCGTTCTCTATCCATGACATGTAAAAAAACAGTAAATAAACGACATTTTTGGTGAAACACATCGTCAGTTTCGTGCAATATGGGTACAATTCAAAAACTGCGAATGATTAGAATAAAATTGAATTTGAAAATGTTTATCCCGAAACGGTAAAACATTTATATGACTACCGACGACTTTTTAATCTGTAGTTTTATTTGCTGCTTTTCTTTTATTTTTTTTTATTTTTTCTTTACTTTTTTGTATTAGCCTGTTTTTTACATTTTTTTTATTGTTATTATTGATATTGTTAAGTTCTGTATTGTGTACTCAATTGAAAAGATATGGGGTTTATACTGCCGTTCTACGCATAATTGTCCCATGTTGCTTTTTGGTGATTTTCACTTTTTTTAACCAAACAGTCCTTTTTGATGTATATTTTCAGAAAACACATCCAAATCATAAAGTTTGTTCGAAGACTTCGTGAAAAAATACCAAGTCTGTTTGTCCCATTGTTGATATTCTACGCATAATAATTATTGTCCCACTAACAAAAATCCCAAAAAAGTGCGCAATAAAAAAATAATTACGTAGCGTTTAGTTAAGAAGTACATTACGCTAGATGTCGGGCACTGAAAAAATTGATGGAAAAATACAGGATCATTAAAAATGGCAGTGGCAATATTAATCACAGCAGTGAGAACAATCCTGTAAAGCTCTTCATAACTATCGTCGCTTGCATAACATGGCGAACGCATTGAGGATAATGAGCCTATTTTCGCAATGTTTCTATTATCACGCTACCCATTTGAAGCCGTTGGTTAGTGCAGCGTTTGCTATCTTTGTTCAACAAATTGGATCAAATGGTAAGGCGACAATTGGAGCACTCGATTGGAACTTTAGTTGCGATCAAACACTAGCATTTCATCGTTTTTAGGCCATTTGTGTTATTAGATTGGTTCTTAAGAACGAAGCAATGTTGTGAATGCCAAATTAATACACTCCATCGAGTGTAGGCAGAGTAATTAATGATCTTGTGAGGTACCCTTCTAAATAGTGTAAAAATAGGTACTTTACCCTATGTCCAATTTTGATAAAGCAACAAATCTCCCGAGTAACAGAAAAACTCACGACATACACTTTTGTAAAAAAATGAGTTATGAGCATCATTTACAAAGATCGTTATGGGACTGATATGCGTAGAACTTTCCGGTTTCCGCTCGATTTCTCGGCATAACAGTCCCACTTAACATTTTTCTTAAAAACTAACGTTAATTGAATCTCTATAATAAAAAACTGGACTGATTATAATGAAAACGATTGCCATGAACGTAATTTTGGACAATAAAGCTTTATTTGTTACACCGTATCCCTCCAGATGGCTAATACAATTTTCATCTTCAATCGCGTTTTTCTCAGTTGCCAGTTTTGCAACATGGGACAATTGGGCGTAGAACGGCAGTATATGCCAATTTGAGAAGAGTTAATGTTTCACTCAAATTGGCTTTTCCCCATCCCCATATTCATTAAGACCAACTAGGTCATATGATAAATAAAATTATTTGTACTCTGTGTAAAACATTTTGCTGCAGTCTACATCTCGGGCGCGTATGTTATCGGGTATAACACGAACCGCTTCCATCATGGATGTGTAAAAAACAGAAGTCTAGAATTTATTTGTTGTGCCATGTAGTCAAGATTAAAGAACATAAACCGGATTTGATATTTAAGATACCGTAAAACGGGGGAACATTGATTAATTTTTCTACATTTTTCGAATAACTTTCTTCAAATCAGGTAGATGTAACTGTTTGCATTTTTAGAACAAGTACTAGTACCCATAGACTGAAAACGTCCAAATTGTTTGGTAATCTATTTCGTTTTACTATTAAAATAAAATAAATTTGTTGTAAATTTTCATTCCTTGTTTTCGGGGTAATTTTGATCAGCAAAATATGTGTATCAAAATAAGAAATAACGCTCCAAATGGTGTGTAGATTGCATATCGGCAGGCGATTTTTTGACCCGTTATTGTGTCGTCCGTAAGAAAACAAAATTGCCTGGAAAGATACAGCTGACTTTTATTGAACTTTTTCAAGAAAATAGTCGAAATAAAATAGCATTAAAAATCTCAGATTTTTTAAATAAATTATTGGACAAAAATATTTACGGTTTCTAAAAAAGTGATCAATTCAGTTGAAGTTGGTTGATTTCATTTATATACAAAGAATTGTTTGAACAGGTTGAAACGATGCATGAAAGTTGTATCATTTTCAATTTGAATTTGTGTTCATAAAAGGTACATTAAATGACGAAATAATCGTTGCCGGTAGGTGCTGAACATGTTTAGAATATGATTTGTATTTTGTTTCGATGATTTTGTTAAAGGGAATCGTCTTATCGTACGTTACTGAAAAAAGTTTCATTTGATCAAACTATCGATTTTTTCTACGTAACGCCCGTAAGCACTTCGGAATTCATGGCAGGAGTCAAGTGCAGATTCTTCAACAAATTGAATATATTTCTGTCTGGCCCTGGGGCTTAATTGTTACATAACAAAAGAGCAAGTGTGAACTCCACTATCGAAAATCGTGCTTCGGATGCGACGCAACAGGACTTCTTCTCTATCGGCACAGTCTGATGAGACGTTCTTCACGAAATCTAATATCCAGCGTATCGAACATTTCACGTTTTCGTTAGTACTGTTTCGATTAAGAATGCGTCATGGCCCCAAAAAGTGCTTCTCGCTGTTTCTCCCGCTAAGCCGTCAACAAACCCGCGCCAATATCCGCGTGTTCAGCTTTCATCAATCCTTTCTTTTGCATTTCTAATACCGCGTATATTAGGAAATTTTCTGGTGAACCGATGATCAAAATGTCCTTAAATGCTGGAGAGTTTTCACCATACAATTCTGAGCATCCATCAAAAAAATTGATTAAAAAATGTATTTCACTTTAACTGACATAAATTTAAAATATATTTTTTTATATTTCACAGTTACCATAACGGCAAAACGAGAACGCTTTGCTACATGCTTTGGCCGGATGGGCGATATCCGACTTCCATGGCAGACTACATGTAAGTAGGTTTTTGTTTTCTTCTTTTGAACGTATACGTGCGTTGTAACCTTAATTTCTACCTTAAAACAATAAATTTGTTAAGGTACACCGGCGCAAGCTGAAATGCGGGTTAAGTTGGAACGAAAGTTTGAACCTTCACCAGCAAAAAGCAATCGTCGAGATTATTTTCCCGTACATTTTGAATGCCATAAACGTAGGTTTGAAACGACTCAACGAGCTGCAACATGTTGTTTAATTTTCGTCGTTCTTGAAATTAAAAATCCAAACCAATGGGTTTTTCTAACCAATTCAATCGATCCAAAAATGTAATCATTGCTAATTATTCGTAAAAAATGTATGTTAAGCAATCATTTAATGTCTATCGAGTGTGAAGATTATAAAAGGTTCGCGAAGAAGCTATTTTTAATCTTAAAGTTTTGGCGTTTCAACATACCCCTTATTTTTGTACCACTTGGTAAAAATAGAATTGTATACACTGCCGCTCTACGCATAATTGTCCCATGTGTATATGGAATCCCATAGCACATGGGACGTTATGCTTATAGCGGTAGTACAGAGCTCTTGTAACAAATGATGGTTTATGCAAAGGGGCCGTTCATATACCACGTGGACAAAAAACTTTCGTTTTCGACCCCATCCTCCCCTTTCGTGGACAAGCGTGGACAATTCCTATACCCCTACCCCCTCCCTACGATGCCCACGTGGACTTTCCGTGTCGGGTAATGTAACAAAAATGGGTTTCGCAGAAATTTTTTCAATGCGTCAGACTACTATGATGCAGAAGGACGTAATGAAAAGCGTTCAATCGTCAACCGGAGAATGCCATACACTTCTGTAGTCATTTGTGAAATTTCCATGAAAATATTTTATTTCTGGACTACTTTTATATTTACGTTTTAAAGATTCATCATAATATGAAAAAATTGAAGTAAGTCATGGATTCTAGAATCGGTTCGTAATTTCAACCACAAGCTTTGAAATCCAAAATTAGGATTTGGCCAAGTTACAGAAGATTGCATCAAGTAATTCAGACAGAAATTTTTTTCTCGGATTTTTTTTCTCATGTGGTTTTGATAGTGATAGATGATAGTTACCATCGATGTTTTCAATTTTCACACATGCATGGATACTCACATACTATGTTGTTAGAGGCATTTTGACTATTTCAAAGTCTTGAAAAAATTTAAAGGTAAGCGCTCACACCAATGACGATAAAAATTTGTTTCCTTTTTATATAAGTCAAAAATGTCCACGTGGACATTTCCCATTTAATTCGCTAGTTGAACGGACTGTCAAAAACTCTGCAAAGAATACATTATTAGTGTAAAAGATAGTTAGATAGATTATCAAAGTCAATTTGACATGAGATTTTGACGTTCAGATACTTTTTAGTTGGACAATGGTGCAACTAGCAGAGGTCGTCCAGTTAAAAAGTCCAGCGAATCACGATTGTATTATATATCTATATCCGGTCAAACCAGCAGCAAAGCTTAGTTTCGAATAGACGTTATTCTTAGAAAAACTCTAGAAAGAGAATTGCGGAGAGAAAAATAGCATTTTTGGCATCGTATGCCCCGGCATTGTATGGCATCACGTCCAATGTTATAAGTATAGGCTAAGAGGGTGACGTGACGTCATATTTTCGTAGCCAACATAAGAACTTTGCTTGTAACAAAATGAACTAAATTAATTCTAAATACGAACGAGGAGCACTTTAGTTAACATCAAATCAGTTAATGTGTTCATTGTTTTCTATTGCTTACTGCTACTATTGTTTGTTGATGACGTTGTCAAACTGACCCCCATCGATCGGTGGAAAAACGATGTTGTCTATTGTCAAACTCTGTATGTAGATATAGGGATGCCAGTTACCTGGTATAGGCAGTATTCGATTGGATTCGTTTTTTGACAGCAAAACCCGAATCCAATCGATTCAAAATAGAGTCTCCGCAGTTCTCTTTCTAGAGTTTTCTAGTTATTCTTATGCCGTTTCAGCTTGACCCCGAAACTGAGTCAGGTTCCGCTGTCAGTCCATGGATTTTACAGCTCAGGGCGGTAGTATGTATCTCGCATGGTTTTTGAATAGGATTAATACGCATACTGCCAAAATATACATTGAGGGGAAGTATCGGACAAACCATTACTAGCCGATTGTAGATCACAGAAAACTATTCTCTTTCATAAAATGTTAACATACGTGCTCGGTATGTAACGGTTTGTCCGGATTTTTTCCTCGAAGTGAATTTTGACAGCATGCGTATTGGCCCTTGACGGTTCTCACTGTTGTCGTTAGTTGAACTTAGCCTAAAAGCAGGCAGTACTGATGGCTCTAGTACTGCAATCTGTCAATTTTTGAATAGTATAATATTCAATACTAGCTATAATACGAATAAAATCCTCTTTCCCAATTGAACCGCGCGTCGAGGAGTCCTGTCTTGTTGTACTAGAAGTGCTTACTTATCTTTGCGCTCCTTTTTCCAACCGTGTTAATTGGTGAGGTTTTCGATTGTGCATCTACGTGTCTTCCGTGTGTGAGTTCCGAAAATTGAACCGCCAGGAATCACGATGTTATCTGAACAGCCTCTTCAAAAAAAAAATACCCGGCATATTTGTCCAAGACAGTGGGGTCAACATTTATTCTCCGATACCTAGAAAGGCAAATAAATAATGAAATAATTGTGTCTAATATAGGACTTTAATACTTTTCGTACTACCATTTTCGGAACAATGCTCGGTGAGATATACAGAAAATAAATTTTTAATGGTTTTAATTATTTGAAACAGAAATCAAGTTGCTCAAAGTTTTATACGCATTAAATACAGTATTTTTATGAAATTGGAACGATTTATTGTATATATTTTCTTAAATTCATATCATGACCAAATCACGCGCCCTTTCGATCTGCACCAGTGAACTCGACGAAATGTAGAGCCATTTCTTTTTTGACTCGTTCACCCTCCAATATTTCAGCAACTTAAGGAAATGCTCGATTATCTCAGGATTGACAATAAATGAATAGAAAACGGCAACACTGAGCATGGTTCGTGGCTGACCGTCTCTCCTTCGGCACTTGCCACCGAGAGAATTTGTTCTACACAAAAAATTTCCTGAGTGAACAGATCCTTGTGTAGCATAATGGCTGCAGATAAATCAGAACAGAGACGGATGTTGGGTCAGACAAACTGAACTCACTCCACCGCTTCGCAATAATTTTACGTTCGTCGGTACTTGTAGGGGAGAATGAATAATTGGTTAAGGGCAATCAATCTGAAAAAGAACCGATAACGTTTTTGTGGCCTTTGCTTTGGGAGTTTAGATACTGCTATTCCCGTTTGTTGGTTTGATGAATGTTTTCAGGTTTAGTTTTAGGATTTATTGGGAATAAACTTGGGTTAATGATGTTATAACATTTCTAACTTGATTTATCAATTGTCTCAGATCAAAAGCAGTATGAGGTAGTCGTCCTACGTTAGTTGAAAAGAAAACTGAATGGCTGGCATCCAAAAGGGGCTAACCCACATTTTGTATTTTTTATAGGAAATGGAAAAAAACTTCCGCATTTCCAAATTAACATTGTAAAAATATATTATTTTATTAGTAGTTCATTGACCCATGTTGCCTAGAAAAAATAAGATCATTACGTGTACTACTTTTCAATTCACGAGCATTTTCGCAATTCGGGGAGCTAACCCTGGGGGTACCTAGCGTTCCAAAAGTACTAACCCACAATTCACACGTCCCTACCTTATCTTTCGTTTTAGAGTTATGGTGTCTTTGGCAAAGTAGTTGTCTGACATCTAGTGCTTTATTTGATCATTTCATATTAGTTCGGAATTCAGTCGCAAGGACGACGCTGTTTAATGGAACGAGATAGAAAGATGGTGTTTACGGCAAAGTTGTATGTCAGGTAATTATAAGTCTATCTTCTGAAGACACCAACTTTGTAGGTCTTACAGGTTTTGAAATATAGCGCATTTTTGAAAACATAATCTGTAAGTAAATGTTTTAACTAAAACCTTCTTTATCTCGAAACATACAGGACTTACGAAGTTTGCATCTTCAGAAGATATGTTTAAAATAATAGGACAACTTTCTCGAAGACAATACATTTCTATCGAGCTTCATTAAAAATTTGATAACACCGCCGCGCTAGCGACTGAATTCCGAACTAGTGTGATTCAATCAAATAAAGCGCTAAGTGCCATACAGCTCTTCCGAAGACACTATAACTCTATAACGAAAGATACTAATTGATTCCACGTTTTTTAACTTTCTGACCACAATGTAAAGGCATGATACCTTCACTGGAATTTTCGAAAAAGTATGCTCAAAAATATACATTTGTGCAAGAAATATATATTAGATAGAAAATAGCCATACATAGCAAGTGTATGAGGGGCACTTACCTTCAGGAACGACTGGTTGGGTCGAAACGTCAACGTATAATGCAATCCAACTAAAAACAGTATTATATGTGAGCTACAACACAAAATTTACTGATTGCGAATCGATTGACTACTCTTTCTTAAAACCTCGGAAAACGAACGAGAAAACTTGAATTTCTATAAGACTCAATATGGGGTTAGCCCCTTTTAAACACCAGCTAGTATTGGGGTTAGCTCCATGGTCAATTTTGACTGCTAATAGCAAAAAATCTAAAAATTATTTTCAAAATTGTTAAATGGCAGTACACGTGGATTACTTTTTTTTGTTTTTTTTTATTTTTTTTTGTTTTTTTATTTTTTATTTTGACGTAGGACTACGTCTTTGTTTTCGATATAGGGGTGCACGTTGCAAATTCTACAAAAATGGTATGTAACGAAAAGTGGTCCAATTTTAAACGCATATAATTCAGCCATCTCACGATAAATTTTCAATTTTTTGCGCATGTCGCCCCGAAATACTTCTAAGAATAGATTCCAATAGATAAACCCAAAGATTTTTGATATCATGGCATTAAAAATTTAAATAATGAACAACCTAGTCAAAATATCGCGCATTTACACACAGAAGATAGCGTTTCCCTAGTCCAGCACGACAGATTTGTGTACCTAGCGCGCTACGCTTCTATGAATGATGTCATCATCGACTATTTAAACGGACGGATTTCGCCGAAGCAGCTCAGTCGCCTGTTGAGAGGCAGGCGAAGCAGATCACTGCGCTTGTAGCTGAGTTAGAAGTCCGTTACACTGCCTGTGGAGGTACGTTACCCAGTGAATGCAAATAAGCTTGTCCGTATGCTATCTTTTGTGTTGTGCTCGTTTCCAGCACACTTTTATGTATAATTATTCGTACACAAAATAGTTTGTACATGTGAGCTCCATTTGCAAACACGGTTCACATAGTGTCGTGGTATTAGTTGTCTCTTTCGCTCTATCATCAGCGTTGATTCATTTTGCTTTGTGCGCTTGGGTTTAATGTTTGAAGCGAATGTGTAGGTAGATAGATCTAATTTGTTACTAAATTGCACAACGAAAGTTTATTATTTACGTTCGATCAATTTCTTGATTCATTTCCCCATCACGTGATTCATTTCCACTCAGCCTATAGTACTTTGATTCTACTAATAGGTACATACTACAGAGCCTATTTATGAATGAATATACTGCCACTTGAAAAACCGTTGCAAAAACGCATCTTGTGCATATATAAAATTGTTTTCGATTCTTATATATTTATAGTTTTGATATATGATTAAGACCACTGCATTTGCTATATTTGTACTTTAGGAAAGTTATAATAATGGCAAAATATAACTAGAATGCTTGGTCTATACATGAAATGAGATTATATTGTCTAAAATTTGATTTTTCTTCACTGGTTTGAGTTTTTTACCACACACAATCGAAAAGTTTTTACAAGCTAATCTTATTCTATAAAGATTTAGTTCCAGATATTAGTTCGGTCACAGTTTTCTGTCTTCTTTCTTCAGATCTTCTTAAATAAGTTTAATCGGATTCGATCACCTACTACAAATGAAATGACCTGATAACCAAGAAGGTTTGGTTCAATATGTAATATTCGATGTTGATTGGTTGTGATTAAACCATACATAAGAAATATGTTTGATTTATTATTACTATAAATGTACTAAGAAAATAAATATTTTACATTAAGTAGTATAGTCCTACGTCTACAGCTCGTGCAACCCCATAGGGCTGCCCCTTGTAGCTTTTTTTCTATTTTTTGTTTTTTTTTTTGATTTTTGTTTTTTTATTTTTGTTTTTGTTTTTTTATTTTTTATGCTTTTTTATTTTTTTACTTAGAACTATCAAAAATGCAAAAAATGTCGATTTCGGAAAAAATGTAGGTTAACCGCTTTTGGATGGCTGCCATTCTAACTAACTATTGAACAGCAATTGCTGAAAAAAATGCGAATAAATTAAAACTGGTCGCTATTATGGGACGTGAAAAGCTGGTAAGGTTCAGTAAATAAACAATAAAAATAAAAAATAAAATTGCATTTATCGATAGTACTCAATTTTTTGGGCAAGCAGAATATTTTTAATTGATTTTCGGTTAAAACGTAAACGACACCTTTGGTCTTACTTGACAGCGGTTTCCGTCACGGCGATTTGCTTCTTTAGCAGCAAAAGGATTTGGATTAATTAAATTCATAATGAATATAATTGTTTGTGCACAAAAAAGACTAACATATAAGATTGATTATGTATATTAGCATGGGTCGAGATAGCATGAAAAAAAAAAATTATGTCCTAATTAACAATTACGACACTTTTGGAGTTCTTTTGTAGTTTTGTAGTTCCAGTGTGGAAATTATGAGCCATTTAAGCCAATATATTCTGATTCTTGATTCATTGCGTTTAAAGTTTAATGGAAATTAGTATAGGAAAATGCACTTCTTATTGTTTTTGTCTCCGCAAGTCTGTGTATAAAGTATCTGTACTTTTTCGCATACATACACGCAGAGCTTTATTTATTCATCGATATCATACTTTTCTATCTGCTTCTCGTTTCTTCTGCTGCAAATTTTATGCATTGGATATATTCGGTCTATCCACTCATTGAATGCTTACTAAAAGAATATGCTAGAAAATGCATAAAAATGACAGAAGAATAAAAGAGACGAGAATAGAAAGTATGCTAACATATTTTATTTCTCTTTTTCACTCAAATGCATATTTTAGTTTCTCTATTTCACTCAAATGCAATAAACGATTAGTCCATAATATGATCAACAGCTTTGCCGATAACTCTAACTTGCTAGGTTATTTTATAAAGTTTTTATTACGATTTTAAGATAGATGAGTTAAATCCTAGAGAAGAGAAGACAATCGCGAGCCTGCCAGCTTCCGGGGCTACCGTTCTTCACCGCCCAGCACTTGCAAAGTTTGCCAATAAATATACGATTTGGCAAGCGATCTGCTCATGTGGAAAACGGAGTGCTGTTCGTGACTACCGGGACTGTCAACGGGAAAATCTACCTCAAGGAGTGTCTACAGAAGCGTCTGCTTCCTCTGTTAAAGCTACACGAGGGCCCTTCGATCTTCTGGCCACAAGAACATGAAACCCACCCCCAACACACCGGACCTAAGGCCCATCGGAAAATACTGGGCAATTATGTAGCAGGCACTACGTAAGCATCCGTTGGAGATCAAATCTCAGGAAGACATGAGGAAAAAGTAGGTTTCTGTACAAAATAAACTGCAGCCAGATGTTGTACAGAACCTAATGAGTTAAGTTAAGCATAAGGTACAAGCGTACGGTTATGGTATTGCAGCTGAATGAAATAAATGTTCCAAAAGCTTACTAATGGGCAATATTTTATTGTTTGAAAGTTTGAAAAATATGGGTCCCCTGGGTAATTTTCTACATCGTTTTTTCCGTGATGTAATTTTATGTGGAACACCCTTTAGCTTTATGGCTCGAGTAATTGTACTGTGATTTTTTCGTTCCGTAGTCAAAAATATGCGAAGCATATCCTGCAAAATTTACAGACATCTGGGATCCAGTGGCGGATCCAGGGGGAGGGTCTTGGGGGTCCGGACCCCCTTCGAAATGTTTTTACTTGTTGAGAAATTTCAAATTAATTTCAATTTTATATTAGTTTCAAACTCAAAATCGCTCTAAACCAACTTTATCCTTTTGGTTGATTATTGATATTCATTATATAAGGTTATTACGTATTACGAATTGTACAATGCTCATTTTAAAATCGAAGTTTCGGACCCCTGCCAAAAAAAATTTTTTGGATCCGCTCCTGCTGGAACCACAAGAGGAACACACAAAGTGTACTGAAAAATGGTCTATGCCGAGCCACTCTAATGTATAATGTATCGTCAGCTGCCTCAGAAAAGTGCAAAATTAGTACATGGTTTAATGTCTCTATTTTTGAGATAGACAGTTGTTGTTTTACGGCCATATTCAATGTCAAACTTAAGAGTTGTGAAATTCTTAGACGCAACTTTTCAAATTTTGGAACACAAATAAAAAAGACTGATGATTCCATATCAAAATCATGACACGCAATCGTTATTCGGCACATTACATCTAGAGTGGATTAAATAGAGCGTTCGAAATTCCACGACTGTATTCGTGCGGAATTTCGAACGCAGAAGAAACAGAAACTTGAAAGACGTTTCCTGAAATATACGTGCTTTTGCTGTCGAATGTTAAGCCTATCATTTAGATGGTGTGTCAGTATGTTTTCCGACACAGAAAACAAAATATGGAACAGCTATGGCGATGGTTATCAGTTTGCTTATTTTTCTTGAGAAATTAAAAACACATTTGTGTCCAACAACGCTTATTCGACCTACTTGATGGGGGACCATTCTGCATCACTCATCTCGCTAGCTATGTATGAGAAGAAACGTTCGCCTTGCATAACAACTTGCTTTCGTCACTTTCGTCTCTCGTCTTCCGGTATCGGATGATATCGTCCGCAAATGATATTACGTATTTCCTGTTCCCTATACCGGCGTTCGAATGCAAAAAAGAAACTAACTTTCTGTGAAGAAGCTCCTTTGTACATTGGTGATTTTACTGACTGGTGTACGTCCAGCCATATTCAGCCTGGTTGAAGAAATATTGTGTTTGGGCCAGGAATGAAACCGGATAAAAAACAGACAAAATGTTCGACCAGAAGTTGCCATTTCAAATAAAAATTGTTTAGAATTGTGAAGCAGCAGCATATTGAAAATGCAGTATTCATAAAAGGCGTAATTTTCGACTTACGGTTTGTCAACGGGATCTTTTCAACTTGTTTTTTTTGTATAGGTCTGAAAAAAGCTCCGCCAGGGGAAGAAACTAGAACTGCTCACTAGCCTTTCAAGTTTTACTCTGGTGCATTGGAAAGCAGAGGCAATATTCTCAAACGAAATCTGCACGGAGATAAGTTTTCCAATCTTTCGCATGACTGCCCACGTACTTACATGTGCAATACTTAAGCCGTTGTACAAAATGTGACCGAAAGATAAATTGTGGTAGAAAGTTTTCCTCTTTAGTACCGTACACAAACGACTAAGGAAGAGTCCAAGTAGAGGGCGGACTTTTGGTCCTTTCGGACCACCAGCTGTTACTCAGCCATGGCGTTCATTAGCAAGTCAAGTCTGAACAAAATGAGTATTACCGCGTACTTCCACCCACCTTCATTTCGTTTCAAATGCGTTGTCTGACACCGACATCACAAATGATGTGCTCTAGTTCGGAATGTTCTGCCCAGTTAAACCAGCCGTAAGCATACGTTACTTATTACATTGATAATGACAACCTACTTGCGGGAGCTCAAGTACTATAACTATTGCAGTGACGACGAGGAGGAAGAATACACGCTTAGAAAAAAAAAATGAAAATTACGTTTGACGTGAACAACATTGCGACGTATTTTGCTGTCTAATAACGGAATTTTACGTGTTTCGACCAAAGACGTTGCTTAAAATATAAAGACACGCAGAGAGAAAACCCAACGATGTGTGAACTTCGCAGCCTCCCGTGGAATGGTAATCCGAAGCACCTTCTTCCCTCGCAAAGATATCCACAAAGTCACCTGGAGATCACCGGACCAAGTAACAAAAAATCAAATCGACCACGTTCTAATCGACGGTAGATTCTTCTCGGACATCACAAACGTCCGCACTTATCGCAGTGCGAATATAGATTCGGACCACCACCTGGTTGCAGTATGCTTACGCTCAAAACTCTCGACAGTGCATAGCTCTCGTCGAAGCCGAACGCCGCGGCTAAACATCAAGCGGCTACAAGATGGCAGAGTGGCTCAAGAATACGCGCAGCAGTTGGAAGTGGCACTCCCAGCGGAAGAGCAGCTAGGCGCAGTTGCCCTTGAAGATGGCTGGAGAGATATCCGATCCGCCATAGGTAGCACCGCAGCCACTGCACTAGGTACGGTGGGCCCGAACCGAAGAAGCGACTGGTACGACGGCGAATGCGAGCAGTTAGTCGAAGAGAAGAATGCAGCATGGGCGAGAATGCTGCAACACCGCACGAGGGCGAACGAGGCGCGATATAAACAGGCACGGAACAGGCAGAACTCGGTTTTCCAGACCAAAAAGCGCCAGCAGGAAGACCGAGATCGCGAAGCGATGGAGCAGCTGTACCGCGCTAAAGACACACGGAAATTCTACGAGAAGTTGAACCGCTCGCGCAGGGGCCACGTACCACAGGCCGACATGTGCAGAGATACAAACGGGAATCTTCTCACGGACCAGTGTGAGGTGATCCAGAGGTGGCGGCAGCACTACGAAGAACACCTGAACGGCGATGCAGCAGACGACGAGGATGGCACGGTAACGCACCTGGGAGCACGCGCGGAAGACATTACACTACCGGCTCCGGATCTCCAAGAAATCCAGGAGGAGATCAGCCGGCTCAAAAATAATAAAGCCGTTGGGGTTGACCAAATACCAAGCGAGCTACTAAAACACGGTGGCGAGCCACTGGCTAAAGCGCTGCACTGGGTGATTACCAAGATTTGGGAGGAGGAGATTTTACCGGAGGAGTGGATTGAAGGTGTCGTGTGTCCTATCTACAAAAAGTGCGACAAGCTGGATTGCTGTAATTACCGAGCAATCACCCTGCTGAACGTCGCCTACAAGGTACTCTCCCAAATACTATGCCGTCGACTATCACCAATTGCAAGAGAGTTTCTTGAGGCAGTACCAGGCGGGTTTCATGAGCGAACGATCTACCACGGACCAGATGTTCGCTCTTCGTCAAGTACTGCAGAAATGCCGCGAGTACAATGTGCCCACACATCATTTGTTCATCGACTTCAAAGCCGCATACGACACTATCGATCGAGATCAGCTATGGCAGATTATGCACGAGTACGGATTCCCGGACAAACTGACGCGATTAGTGAAGGCGACGATGGATCGGGTGATGTGCGTAGTACGTGTCTCAGGGACGCTCTCGAGTCCCTTCGAATCACACAGAGGGTTACGGCAAGGTGATGGTCTCTCGTGTTTGTTATTCAACATCGCGCTGGAAGGTGTAATAAGAAGAGCAGGGATCGACACGAGTGGTACGATTTTGACAAAGTCCGTTCAGCTACTTGGCTTCGCCGATGACGTTGATATTATTGCACGAAACTTTGAGAAGATGGAAGAGGCCTACACCAGACTGAAAAGAGAAGCCAAGCGCGTCGGACTTGCCATCAACACGTCGAAGACAAAGTACATGATAGGAAGAGGTTCACGAGAAGAGAATGAGAACCGCCCGCTCCGAGTTTGCATCGGTGGCGACGAAATCGAGGTGGTTGAAGAGTTCGTGTACTTGGGCTCACTGGTGACCGCCGACAATGATACCAGCAGAGAGATTCGTAGACGCATCGTGGCAGGAAATCGTGCTTACTTTGGCCTCCGCAAGACACTTCGGTCGAACAGAGTTCGCCGTCGTACGAAGTTGACCATCTACAAGACGCTGATTAGACCGGTAGTTCTCTACGGGCACGAGACCTGGACCATGCTCGTGGAGGACCAACGCGCACTTTGTGTCTTCGAACGGAAAGTGCTGCGTACCATCTACGGTGGAGTGCAGATGGAAGACGGCGCATGGAGACGGCGAATGAACCATGAGTTGCATCAGCTGTTGGGGGAGCCGCCCATCTGTCATACCGCGAAAATCGGACGACTACGGTGGGCCGGGCACGTAGCCAGAATGTCGGACAATAGCCCGGTGAAAACGGTTCTCAATTGCAATCCGACCGGTACAAGAAGACGTGGCGCGCAGCGAGCACGATGGATCGACCAGGTGGAAGACGATTTGCGGACCCTTCGCAGACTGCGTGGCTGGCGACGCGCGGCCATGGACCGAGTGGAATGGAGGAATCTTTTGTATACGGCACAGGCCACTTCGGCCTTAATCTGTTAATAAATAAATAAAAGAAAACCCGTAAATTTGGCTGCACGATTTACCATGTTATTGTGTCTGTTATTTTTAGTAATTATCACAATACTCCCCACGCTTTACTTTCTACATCCGCCATATTTGTTTACATTGTTCGTTTGGAACCGTTGTTTTGGGTTCGATTGGAACTTTTGGCTTCAGTTTTCGCACATCTCTGGTTTTAACATGTCAAATAAAATATTGTGTCTCTTTCGACGTAGAACTCGGTTGAATGGAGATGGATAATTGTGAACACAAGGCATTTTTACATGTTCTTGAATGTAAATTGAAGTGAATTGTGACGCTCCTTTTAAGTGCATCTTGCGAGATGTAAATATTTATAAGTGTGATCCGCAGTGGGATATTTGTAGTGTTTGGTAAGCAGCAGTGACAGGTCATTAGATGGAGGCCGGTGAGGGGGCCGTATCTGTGTGTTGAGAATAAAGGGCAAGTACTTCAACTATAGCTTGATCCATGATTACGCGCCTGCAAACGATAAACTTGACGTGAAGGATGAATTTCTTATTTTTAATGCTTTGGTTAAGATTAACATTGGAATATTTGGAATGCATTTGCATTTCCAACAAGCATTGAAAATGATTTGGATTGGCCGAGGAAATGGCGTGGAATACATGCCATAAAAAACATTCTCGAGCATCCCCTTTTGACAGTTTGCTAATAAAAAATTGTCAGCGCAGCATATAACTGCAGGAACAAATCAAAACAAAAACAAAAATTTTGTTGTCAAACGCATTAGAAAGCTTCGAACATGAAATATGCAGAGTTGCCAGTTGCATCGAATTGGTCGAAGCTCGAGCACTCCTAGGGAAATTGAACGTTCAAAACAATGATTTCAACAAGATCAGATTTTATAAGTTTTACAAATATTCGAATCAACAAAAAATCATTAATGTGTCAGTTACTTTGGAACAGCCACAGAGTTTGTTCTAGTGCGGCACAGTCTTTGATTCCGAAAGTTGGTGCACTTTTAGACGCAGTTGCTTTATAGCAATGCTACTTTTTTCGATTTGATAGCTGGTATATCCTTAAAACAATATTTTCAACAAGAAAACAACAAGATATCCTCAGTTCCTAGATTGGATTCTCTATCCTGCCACATCTCGAGCACAATTCAGCGTAACTCACTTTAAAATTTAAAATAATGATGTGCTGAATTCGTTTATGTTCTATTATAGATTACAACCTGCAAACCGAAAATGTGACACCATAAACTAATTACGTCGGCACACGGCGACACATGGAACTAACCAGAACTTTACTTAGGAAACATTCTCAAAAAATCATGTTTTCCATTATTTTCTGTACGTTCTAAAACACCTTGAAATTTATTAAAAGACCGTTGTGAATATTTTTGCCTTATTAGTTAAAATATACCATATCAGTATGACGAGAGCTATACATCTAATGTCACCTTGCTGGTCGATATTTTGAAATGGGCCCCTATATTAAAAGGGCCCATCATGAATGGGATATATCTCTACCAAAAGAGTAAAACTGTGCGGTAAAATTAGTTTACGGTTCGTAAGGTTCGAATTTTCAACTACACGCTGCTGGTGTTAGTCCCGGAAGTTATGCACCTTAAATACAAATCGTTTTTTGGTCCTCTGGACGAGTCTTTGCGAAAAATTAAGTTTTGCGGTCAACACGTGCAAATTAGCAATCAGCGCACTGTCGATTTTAAACACGTTGTTTGCGGTTTTCGTCCACCTCCTGACTTGTGGCGCATAGTTATCCGTTCCTGGAACCTTTGGAGGACCGTGAGACTATAGAATAATATATATCCACCAGTTTCAGGATTTTTCATTTGGGACGCTGGCGACGGACGACGAAAAGCGGGCCAGAAGCCGAATGTTTGCAGCAGTTATACGCCACAACAGGGAACGCTACTAAAGGCAATTAGCTTAGCCTAGGTAGACTGCCCGTAGTTGCACTTCGTGATTGACTGAATGAGTAAGAATGCACAATCGAGTAAAAAAAATTATGCTTGTTAAGAACAAATCACTCTCACTGTGCATGCTTCACTGACATAACATTTTCATAAAATGATCAATAAAGAAGTCGGTCACGTTCAATGCTGTTCTACCGTGGAAGGAAAGGAATGTTAGTTCGACACTCACTGTTGATAGAAGCCGAGAGTATCTCTGCTTCTCCACGAGCATCACGGGAAAGGAATTGTGTTAGTAGGAAAGGAAAAAGATCAGGAGGTACAATATGTATTGCTTCTTATCTACACTTCTATCATAATTTCCAGATCTTTTTAGATTTTTTAAAGCTTGAGCTTGAGCTTCCGTTAAATAACGAGAAAGTGTTTTGAAACATACTCAACCGATTTAAAAAAAAATTACAGAAGTAAAATTAGCAAAATGAAAGAATGAAATAGTCTCGAAAAAATTAATTAAGGGTAGTAAACAACCGAAGCTACAATAGAGAATTCGATGTTATTTTCGACGAGAATATGAAATAATTTTGAGCGGCCTCAAATGAGCGTTTATTGTAACGAAAGCTTTACTCTGTGTGACGGATACAACAGTTCCTCGCGCGCATCATTTGTTCCCCTTCCTTGTCAGCATACGACCCACAGATATTCACTAAGGCAGCTCCCACTCGAAGCAAAACTGAGTCAGGCTCCAACCCCAATGCTGGGGGCCATTTAGGAAAAAATACATCGGGTTAAAAAAAAAGGGAGGAAGCTTTGCCAGGAATGACGCGCGAAAGATTTACGAAACGATCGATATCAAGGACAGGAAAAGTATCCCACACGTCGGTCATGACCAGTTGACAGTTTCTATGGGAGTAACTACCAACTGGATGAAGCAGGAGTTGATATTGAACGGACAAAGGAATAAACAAGGCACAAGATTGAGAATTGCTGGACAAGCTGTGGAAGACGAAGTGCAAAAGACAATTCAGGAGCTGAAAATGGTAAAGCCATTAGGAATAACAGGATCTCGGCCGAACCTCTAAAAGTTGGGAGTGATCGGCTGCACGAAGCAATTCACTGCGTGATCGGAATGATCTGGGTGGAAGAAGAAAAGCCTTCAGATTGATTGGATATACCTCCTATTCAAGAAGGGCCACAAAACAAATTCCAATAGACGCGTCTTCGAGAAATGAAAAAATAAGTATGGTTTTGTATCACTCTAAAACTCTCAATTTTTTCTTAAGTTGGGAAGACTTTTCTAAAGATTGCACAGCTTGAAGTTTTAATTTTTTCCTGAAACTGTTGGACAAGCCTTTAAAATAACTTAAAGTAACAGGGATTAAATACGAAACGACATTTTCATACACCTTAATTTTCACTGAGGCCGCTGTAATGTGTGGGCGTGAGTGACACTTTCTTTGAAGCTTGGAACAAAAGGAACTTGACCAATCTAAAAATAGTTCCGAATCGCGGAGCACTGGTAAATGGACACCTCTGTTATCCGCCCTCCTTGGATGATAAATGGTGGTTAGAGCCGGCCCATCTGGGTGATTTGATGAGCATTTCGTTCGCTTTTCTTCATTATTGTATATTTGAAGGACGATTAAGCTGCCTCATCGTCATCGTTTTCCGGATTACTTAGGTCGTTTTTGCGCTTGAAAGAAATCAGCCCCGAAAATTGAAAAATCTATCTCTATATAAATATATAGATATAGACTAGCTATAAGCCGAACTTTCAAAACGCTTGAAGTCATTAGTGGGAGGAGGTGGGGCCTTTCTAACGAGCGTTTAAAAACGTCGACCAATTTCAGTTCGAAATAACAAGTACCGGCCGTCATCTGGATCGATGGCAGCTGCTGCACTGATCAAAATTTCAATAAGCTCCGGTCGTTCTGAATTTTGTATGGAGCTAAAAGCTAAATAGAATGGTCAGCTTTCACAGCAGCTACAGTTTCCCGCGCGGTTCGTCTCGAAAGAACGAGTGAACCGGTAAATTTAATTATTGGCTTGAAAACTGCAAACTAGTTGAAATTGGAAATTTGAAATGAATTCTGTTCCAGGCGCTAGTTGATTCAAAATTAAATACCACCCGACTGAGCTATTGCAAGCTCAGCTCACTTACCTGATATCAATTAGTTTTTCAACGATTTTGCAGTTCTAGGTATAAGCGTTTCCCGAAATCTGATGCCGGAAATAAAGAGCCATTCTCACGAACAATATCTGCGTTGAAACCGCATTGAATAAATAAATAATTTAAGTTAGATTATAAACCTGTGGCTTCTTTGGTGAGAGTTAATTCGATTATAGGGAAATGTGAAAACTTCCTGTTCAAAGTTATATACCAGTATGAATTTAACGCACATTCGATCGTAATAAGTTTTAATAGTTTGGAATTAGTTTTGATGGCATTTTAATAATAATAATTTCATTTCCGCTCACTTGCTTTGCGATACGTACCTTTGCACCACCGCCCAAACTGTAAACTAGCAGTAATTTTAACTGTTTACTAAATCTAAACAACTTATCCTTGTTATATCCTGGATTAAGTTTTCGTAATTTGAGAAATCCTTCTTTTGGTTTAAACAACAGTTAGGGTGGTTCCTGTTCCATCCGTTACCTTTCCAATCGTTCTTGGTAGAGCTATACGATTTGGTGTTTGATTGGATTTATCGTCTAACGGACCGCAAGTTGGTGTCAGTTACTGACGACCTGAGTTTGTAATACCGAATCTCAACATTTCTATGTTTGATAAGGACACGAATTGGTTCATGCATTTCCCTTTAGAGAGCATTATTTTTTTTTTCATAATCCGAGGCATTTGGCCATCGAGCCAAAAAAGAAGAATTGCCTTCTTTGAGCAAACCAGGAGTCAAATCAATTAAGCAAATCGAAACGATTTTTTCATACAAGCTTGTGTACAACAAAATTTTCGTTTCGAAATACGGAATACCACCCCAGACTTTCTGTACTTGGCTACTCAAGACGTAACAGCCCGTTGTTTCGGACGTTCACATATGTTGTGTGAACTGTTCGGATCTAGTCGTTGCATGGCGCCAAGTATTGGTTGAAATATATCGTCTAGATGGTTCCAAGTTGGTGTTAGTTATTGACGAGAATGACTCAAATCAAATTAGCAAAATTCTATTTCAAAATTAGCCGGATGAGCTTCGTTGGACAATTTTGAGTGATTTGCTTACATAGAATTTGTATATGTAACAGATGAATAAACCACCTAGTATTTTGAAATAAGAACTTCATTCATCGAGAGTTTATTTGTATCTTTTTTACATTTTAACGACATTCAATCAGCTAGAGATTACTGGGTAGGGAAAGTTATGAAAATTTAGAGCCATAGTACTCGTAGTTATGCTGCCTAAGCTCAACCCCCATCAACAGAATACAAAAATTTAGCCCGTAAGGTATTAGGCCTTTTCTAATGACCCTGCCAGTTCTAGTTTTCTGATATGTATACTTGACATCCTTGCTCTCATTTGAGCACTATGGCTATGAATTTTCATAACTAACCCAACCCAGTAATCTCTAGCTAATTGAATGTCGTTAAAATGTGGCTACATATAATCCAAATAAAAAAAGGAAAAAAAATTGTATCGTCAGTTTCTTTAACTAAATTATAGGATTAGCAACCCACCGGTAAACAGTTTTGAGTTAGTGTTATATAGTGTAAATTCTTTCAATTTCTATAATCTGTACAGCTCGAGAAGTTCAAATTTAATGAGGGCTGGAGAGTGGTTTTAAATGATGCGGATGATCTAATCCTTCAACCATCAGGAATCAATGTGGAATGTTCATTTTTTTCATAAATCTAAACAGATTTTTATGCTTACTTTCCCAGCTACAACCTGGTGTTCCTGGTGCTAACCTACGGCATCCCGATGCTGATCATGATCGTTTGCTACACACTGATGGGTCGAGAGCTGTGGGGCAGCCGGTCGATAGGAGAACACACCGAGCGGCAGCTGGAATCGATGAAATCCAAGAAGAAGGTATGGCCACCCCCTTTCCTCTCGAATAAAAATTGTTTATGTCGCCTCATTTGATAACCATCAACGTTGTTCGGCAGTTTTGATTGCCTTCTCGAATGATTTACAGGCTGGTGTCTTTGTTCGTCGTGGACGAAGGCTGTCTTTAACCTTCAACTGAGAAAGTCTCGAAAATTTGCTCACCGTGGGCAATTTTTTATGAAATTCAATCAGTAGTGTTCAATTAATGCCCCAGGGTACCAAAAACTGTTTTTTTTTTCATTTTCAAAGATGGTTCTTTAATGTTAAACTTGGCAATGTCTCGTACTCATTATTATTGTCAATGATAAAATGAATTATCTTCGTATGTACGAGGCCCAGTCAGGAATATAATGCCGATTTGGACAGACAAGGGCGCAAAAATAATCATCAAGATCGTTCGCTTCTTTTATGGTGGCGTGAGAAGGATAAAAGGCCCCGTTCCGACTCAGGTTTCTTATCGAGAGCGTTACCGATTTCGGTCGAAACGGTTCGCCGATTGCGGGAGGAAAACTCATTACTAGAAGAGAAAAAATCGGTACGGCAGGGGTGACATTAAAATAAATCGATTCCGCTAGCATCGGCGAAGAATCCCCCCAATTGATGATTCTTTTGATTGCAGGTTAATTTAGTTTGGTTTATTTCTTCCGCATTTTTCTTCTAAAAATGTGGATAGATAAATGAGGTCTCATTTGCACAACCCGTAGGACGAGGGGGAAATATTGAATGCGCCAAATGTAGTTAAAATTGTAATTAGTTTAGAACCTGCTTTGAACTTTGGATATCAGCAAGCACTTCTCACTAAGGAGAAAATACGCCATAGAAAATCCTCCCGATTTTCCCACCGACTAAATCGGCTTGCGTCAGCACAATCAGCCGACTATGCCACCAATTAATCGATTGTTGCACCGACTCTCATGGTGATTTAACATGGACGTCTGCCGACGCGACCACCGATTAAATATGACCGACGAAATCTGTTGAAATCGGTCGATTTCAACCGATTAAATCGATCGATTAGTTGGTAATTTAGAACTGGAACCAGATTCACACAGATTAAATCTGGCGATTAATATGGTGACGAAAATAGTTCACCGACGAAACCCAACTTAGTCGGTTAATTAACCTGTCGACCTCGAAGCACCCGATTTCGTCGGTCGACTGGGAAATTTATGAACTGTCAAATTTTCTATGGGGTAGGGTTAAACTATTCTGTGCACGCAGGGCACAATACTTCACTTTAGTAAGTCGAGGCTATTGCGGTTAACCTTCGTCTCATTGGTAGCTAGCACTGGCACCAAATAGACGCTAAATTCAAAATCGAAACACTATGTATTGTGCTTACACCGTTCACATCTAAACCAATGGCTACGAGCGGCGTCCTGCCAGTAGTGACGTTCCGCTTGCTTTTATAAAATAAATTCTAATAAACGATCAAGTATGCGTGAATGGAAGACATCACGATTGACTGGAATGTGTCTTCGGAGTGTAGTGCGCACCTATGTGCACTGCACATAGATGTGATGAGATCATCTTCTATGATAGGGTCGGGTGTACCTCAGGGAAGACATCTAGACCCGTTGCTGTTAATTTCATTTGCACCCTACATACACTAGAAACAAGTTTGGCCTCAAATGTGAGTCACAGAGAACAGACATCCATGATCGAACAAGAAGTTGATAATGCTTGTGTGCACATATGAACGAATATCCGTTAAAATACTAATGCCGCCTCACAAGCATATCCTAATGAGAGATATAGCGTCGGTAATTTTCAAATCTTTATATGATCAGCTGTCGATTCAGTCAAACTCGGTAGCGCACCTGATGGTAACTACCTTTGAATAGACTAGTATACACAACTAAACGCTCGAGATGGACGTCTGTTCTCTATATACGAATGAAAAGAGTTCAAGTAAATCGAATATCAAATATTGCAGCATTCATTCAATTACTGTGCAGCTTTGCGAGAAGCACCTGCTTCATCTATTTATACTCGGTCGAGTGCTGGAATCAGTGCAAAAAATAGCTTACAAGGCTATATTACTAGAAAGAATCCATAATTCCATCAGGTTATGGAGCATATCCAGCACGAACGTATCGTATATCAAAGGGGAGGGGAGACTGGTTGCAGAAGTTTTTCGACTGCAATCACGAGTGCTTTATCAAATCATCCGGTCATGCCCAGGATGAAGCGAAAGTTTGATCCTCCACAAAACAACGCAATTTAGTTTTTCCTCATATGGGCATACACTTAGAACACCCGTTTCCGTTTGTATTGGTTGAGAAATTTTTCAATAATGCTGATAAAAAAAATCATTCTGATATATTTTGATTTTTTTTCATGGTGTACGTGTTTTGTAAACTTCCACCAGTATGAAACTTATCCGCTTAACTATAATTAACTTAACTTAAATAATAATATTGGAAGTTTATTATCTGATCATTACATTTTGAACTTAACATTTTAAACACCATGAGGATTTCTGGTAAATTATTGGAATGGGATCTCTTAGTAAGGATCTTATAGTTGACAAATCAATATCAAATAAGATGCCTCCATGAAAATATCCACATAGAAACTGATGAAAAATGTTGCTTTCAGTTGGCTTCTAGTAAGCCAGGATCAGTTTTTATGAATATTTGTTTTTGTTTTGTACTACCAATTATTTGAATAGCCACTATGTAGGATTGGAAATGAAGAAAATAAAAAATGTCAAGTTATTGGCTATTATCATGTACATTTGTGTACTGAATTAAATGACGTAATACAATTTCGTAAAGTTCTTATGTTAAAGTTCATAACATAAGAACTATAGCGAAGAAAAGTAAAATAAACAGTGTTTACGGTCAATATAACATAGCTTCGAAACCGTCAGCTTTAGAGGTTTAGTATTTTCGAAGAATTTTGCAACGTAAAACATCTTCTGATAACATAATTTTGGTGAATAATCCTCCCAGGTGGATGCATTAATTCTTCAAACAAATTTATTCTCGAAAAACTTGGTGTCTTCAGTGAAGTTTTCGAGAATGTTAGTACAAATAACGTGGCTGAAGACATGAATGCTCCATATATTCAGGGTATCGAGATATATTAGGCTATTTGCGAAAGTGAACCTTCAAAACAAGCTATTCACATATTACTGAATATGATCAATATCTTCTGCTGTCAATAAACAATAAGCATTTTATCACGAGTTGTGTCTCTGAAGCTTACAGTAATATTGAAGAAAACTGGACTTAAGAATAATTTCGTAAACATCGTTCTATATCTCGATATGCTACATACATAGAACTAAAATAAAGATGTTTTAAATGAAATTCCGAACAGCTTTGCTGAAAACACCAAGTCTCTTACCACTTTATAAAGAGTTGATTTTCCATGATTATTTCCAGGAGGATTTATCACTAAAATGATTATATCAGAAGATGTTTTTTATGCTGGAAAACTTGTTCCTAAACTTTAACTTAAGTACTTTACTTACCAATCAGTTTAAGACCATATTGTCCTTTGCTGTATCAGTAAATTCGAACTGAGTAGGCGGGTGTGATCAGATGTGTTTTTTCAATCTGGCATTTTTCCAGCCGCTCCTCCAAGATTTTTCAAGACAAGAAAATATATATAATTGTAGCTGTGTGGCAAGTGGAATATACAATGGATTTCTTACCCACCAATGTGGTTCCGTGTCTGGAATTCTGGGGCTAACCCTGGACTACCGATAAACCAGGTGATGCGGATGGCATTCCGCCGGAAACCTCCCCAACAGCAGCTACAGCAGCATTAGGAAAATGTCCCACCATCTACATCATCATCTATACACAACCGAAGCCGAACCACATGAGCTCCAGTCGGATCCAGCAAATTTGGCAGCATTGGTGGTTCTTTTGCGGAAGTTGCCCGGACGAAGTATTTTATCACCGTACCAGTGGCACTTGGGCAGCTGTCAGAACCGACGAAGAAAAGCGTGGCTGTCACACATCACGGATGCCGTATAGAAGATAGTTGATGTTGGACCCTGCATTGTTTGGTGAGCTCGTTCCGATTATGTTTTACTTTTCAGGCACCGTCATTGGGCCAATTTACGACAATAGTTAAGAAACAAAATCTGTATGACATTCCGTGGGCTTGTACACCAAAATGAGATTTTATTTTGATATATTTTTTCTCGATTCAGTGTTTAATCGCTTGAAAAATTGTGTTATACAACTCATGACATCTTAAAAATTGAGAAATATTTAGCAAAATTCATTGAATTTTGTGAAAAAAGGTTTCTGAAGTATTCAGAGGCAATGACTTCTCAGTCGATGTTTAGTATCGGTTTGGCCTATTGTGAAATATACGGTACAGTTATTTGTGTTTTCCGCCAACGCTCAACGAACGCGGAAGGTTTCTGTTTTCGTAATCCTGTATTGCCTATTAGGACATAGAGGTCCTGTATGGATTTTTATCGAAGGTGAGTTGTGTTGGTTTGTATTTGTATGCGTTTTTTGTTTATATTACTACTAATTAACCGATTTCGCCAATTTTCTCTATTGTTTCAGAGAGCGAGTAAAGGCGCTATAACCCTGGCTCTTTAGCCAGGGCAGGGCTAAATACTTCTGTCCCATCCCAGGAACCTAGGACCAAAGGAGTGACATTAGCAAAGTCACTCACAACGATTCATCAAACCCCCATCAAATTGAAATGGTTGTGTACGGTTGTCCACGTTTCTTCCTTATTCAAGGTTCAAAATAATCCGTTGATTAAGTTATTCATTGAATGAATAATTTGATTGTCGTATAATTTTGAATCATCTTTATTTTGTACGCTGCAAAGTTGGCATGGCCGCTTTAATGCTTGTGTCATATTCAATATGTGCCACAAACATTAATAATGACAAGAAAAATTGTAGACGAACGTTTGCAATTTTCCAGGATCCCTACATGTATTTGCTGTGTATGTGTAGACTATTCTAGACTAGATGTTGTCCTTTGCTGTATCAAGAAGTCGTCTCCAGTTCACCCTGTCCATGGCTGTTTGTCGCCTCGCAGGGCACGAAGACCCATCAGGTCTCCATCACCTTGGCCAATCTTTCCTTCTTGCAGCCACCGGATTAGTTTCTAGAACCGTTTCTAACAAGTTGTTCACCATTCTAACGACAAGTCGCCCAAATTTCGCTGAGCGCACAATGGGTGGTTTTCAAAGCTACTGTTGCAATTCGCCGTCTCCACATTCCGTCTTTCATATGCATCTCATCGTAGCTTGTTCTCAACACGTTCTATTCGAAAACACTAAGAGCGCGTTGGTATCCTGCCAGCATACTCCACGTTTATTGACCGTAGAGGAAAACCGGTCTAATGAGCGATTTACAGAAGGTTAATTTCATGCGGTGTCGTGCATTCTTCGATCGAAGGGTTGTTCGAAACCCAACGTAACAACGTTCACCTGCTAGAATACGTTTCCAAATTGGCGGTCATTAGCGAGCTCAAATACACGAACTTATCAACCAGCTCGATATCATCGCAAGCAATCGATATACTCGATTGGAGGCGTAATCTCTTTCTCTCAAGTACTATGTCTGACGCATTTGTGACCAGTTCCATTCGCTTATCTTCAACCGTCAGTCGGATGTATGCCTCCACCATCGTGTCCAGGTCCATTGTGTGTCACAATATTGACGCTACTGGGGCGAAACTAAAAAGCTAAACAGACTTCCGGAAAATCGTACCTCTCGTGTCAATCGTCGCTATTATTATTACACCTTGTCTTAGCTCTTTCCGGGTTTTAAAAGGACTCGAAAGTACCTCTAATAGTCATCACACATCACTCGATCTATTGTGGTTGGTCCGGAAATCCGTATTTGGGCATTATATACCAATTTTTTCAACGAATTCGCTTGCTAACGGTGATTGGCGGCGACAAAGAATTTGGGAGACACCTTCAGCAATGTGATTACTCGGTAACTACTTGTAGCAATCCAGCTTAACACCCTTATTATAGATGGAACACACTACTTCCTCCATCCAATCCTCCGGTAAAATCTGTTTCTCCCAGATCCTCAAAACTACCCAGTGGAGTGCTCTAACCAATGCCTCTCTTCCGTGTTTCAGCAGCTCACATGGTAGTTGATCATTGCCAGCGGCTTTAACAGTCCTCAACCGTCCGATCGCCTTCAGGAATCAGAATATATTGGCTCAAATGGCACGTTCCCCGTACATAGTCGGGGATTTGTGTCGAACCCAGGGAAGTAAGACGTCCCCTTATGAATCTTAGGTAGATCCGGCGCAGGGAATCTGTCGTCGGCTGTGCAAGTCCCCAGACTGATTCTTGCGATGCTCTTGTCGTCTACTGCTATTACGATGTTCGTCATAATGCACTTATCGATCAGCTCCCACTCGGTCGTGGGAAGGTTTCCATTAGTGTCTCCTTATATGTCGGCCTATGGCACATAGCCTTTGCTTGAGCGATGTACCTAATCGTAGAATTTTCGTAACTCTGTACAGATGATCCATAGCATCGGTACCCGATCTTCCTGTAGGCGATTCCGAATCTCTATTCGCACTGCGGAAGGTGCGAATATTCGTGATGCGGGAGAAAAAAAATCCGTTTATTAGAATGTGGTCGATTTGGTGTTCAGTTTGTTAATCAGGTGATCTCAAGGGTGGCGTTCATGTCGCTGATCCCCAACTTCACATTCTGCCGCTGGCTACAATTGCGCGTAAAATGCATCTTTCTCGTTCTCGAGTTATTCTTCGTGAGGGTAGAGCACGTTGACGATGCTGTAGTTGTAGAAATGGCCTTTGATCCACACACATCCCTTCGCTGATCTTCTACTACTTGATTACGCGTTGACGCATCTTGCCAAGCACTACAAAGCTTATTCTCAACTCGTTTGTTGTGCCGTCGCTCTAGTATAGTGTAACAGCTCGACGACCGCTTTTACACACATTCTGTCTCAACAAGGAAAGCTCTTACAATGCTACGGCTGTGAAGTTGCGAGTTTTCAGCTCATCGTGTAGGATTCGTTCGAACCCAGAGAAGTAAGACGTAGTCCTTTTTTCGATACCGGTTTCGAGTTATGTTTCATTCAAACCCTCTCTCCAGCAGGTATAAAACCTACTCATCTTATGTACCAACAGATTATAAACATCCAAATGATACATTTCACAGCTTATTTCTACACCTAACACTAATACTATAATTTCGCCATAGTATAACTAACATAATGACAAAAGCTAACTTGGCAATGAATTATCAAACAATCACTTAGTGAAGCTACGGGAAAGATGAAATTCAAAGACCTGGAAACATCGGTTAAATAAACGACACAATCTGGCAAATCATTATGGTCATAATTGCGGTTCTGGCAATAGGAAAACGAAAGAATCAATGGGATCGAAGACTACGACGACGGATGTCGAAATCTAATAACTGTAGTAAATTAGGGCATTCGATTCGCGATTGAAATAGAGTTTGTAAACTTTGTAAATTTGAATCTAGCGGAACTCCCAAGTCATGCTGGACGATTCACGTTGAAGAACACTCTGAGAAACTTTATAGTCGATTTTGATCATTGAATGTTTGCAGGTGAAAAGCATTTAGTTGCATCCTGTTGACATGACACCAAATAATGAATAGATCCAACTGAGACTGTAAGAATTTAGCATCGGTGAATGCAATATGCTATATTTTACCCTAAAGTGGAAAATTGGGTAAACGCCAAAATTTCCCACTAGGACGAAATTTTTTGGTAAAACCAGTGTTTGCACTTGAAGGGCACATATCCTTATTTATTACTTGGGTGCGTTCCAACTTCGTCTCATCAGAAACCGACACTAACTTTTTGTCGGAATAGATTAGCGCAGGCTTGACGCAAATCCCTAAAACTAAAACACACTTTGTGTTTCAATCGAACGACTGGTCAAACGTGATGTCCCGTCCGAACCAAGTAAAAAATCGGTGGATGTTTTAATGAGGTGGAATAATTTGAAGTCATCGGCCAATTATAGTTTCATACTTTTTATCGAGAGATTAAGTCGTTGAGGTAGAGCAAGAATATACCAGGTCCAAGATGACTACCCCAAGGAACCCCCGAACTGGCAGCAAATAGAGCGATCGTGCAGTCTCCAATTTTTACCAAATAATTTCTTCCAGATAGATAGGGGTGAAGCCAATTCAAAACAGCATAGAAAACACAGGTGTCGTAATTTTCGGGAGCCAAAACGAACCGGTGGTCTTCCATCATGGTTCGTGTTCTGTTGATTTGTCTGGTAGGTAAGAGAATCGGAGAGATGTTCGCCGCTGTCGGGGGGGCTGGAGCTGGTGTTGCTACTTTTCTAGGCGATCACTTTACCAAGCCATCCGATAAAAGATTCGTTAACGAGCAGCGAAAGGAATCCGGTTTGCCATCTTGTATGTCGTTTAATGGAGTTTTAGGCACCGACACTAAGGAAATTTGCCAACTGTTCTCCGACAAATTTTCAAGCGTTTTTTCCAACGAGCGCTTGCCACCACAACAAGTCGCTGCCGCCGCTAATTTAACTCCTTCTCTAGGACAAACCATCAACCGAATTTGTGTCGATAATGCTGCTATTCTTGCAGCAAATGCCAAACTGAAAGCATCTTGTTCCCCAGGTCCAGATGGTGTTCCCTCGATTTTTGTCAAAAAGTGCATCAGCGGGCTTCTTGAACCACTTCGGCGAGTCTTCGAGCTATCACTCACTACTGGTACATTCCCTTCCTGCTGGAAAGCAGCGCACATGTTTCCAGTTCATAAAAAAGGAAACAAATCGAACATTGACAGTTATCGGGGAATCTCGTGTTTAAGTGCTGTATCAAAACTGTTCGAGCTGGTTGTGTTAGATCCTATTTTCTTTCACTGCAAACACTACATTGCAGATGACCAACATGGTTTCATGCCTAAACGATCGACAACGACAAACCTGCTCTCGTTCACAACATATGTAATGGATGGATTCGCTGACGGATTGCAAACCGATGCTATTTATATGGATCTATCTGCGGCCTTCGACAAATTCAACCATGATATCGCAATAGCGAAGCTGGACAAACTCGGCATTCATGGACAATTTCTGCGCTGGTTTCGTTCCTACCTCGATGGAAGGCAACTCCAAATCAGCATTAAGGACTGTCTATCTGCACCATCCTTCGCTACATCCGGCATACCACAAGGAAGCCATCTCGGTCCAGTAATATTCCTCCTCTACTTTAATGACGTCAATTTCACATTACAAGGACCCCGCCTTTCTTTCGCCGACGACATGAAAATTTTTCAACAAATACGGGATAAAACCGATGCCGAGTTTCTTCAGAGTGAATTGGAGAGCTTTAGTACGTGGTGTGATCGAAACAGAATGGTTTTAAACCCGAGCAAATGCTCAATCGTTAAGTTCGCGCGGAAACGCCATCCGATTCAGTTTAACTACCATCTCTTCGACTCGAATAATACAAGACACTCTAACGTCAAGGATCTCGGAGTCATCATGGATTCGGCACTAACGTTCAAACCACATACATCATACATTGTGGATAAGGCGTCAAGACAGCTTGGGTTCATCTTCCGAACAGCGAAAAACTTTAAGGACGTATACTGTTTAAAATCTCTCTATTGCGCGCTGGTTCGCTCAACACTGGAATATTGTTCTGCTGTTTGGAATCCGTACTACCAGAACGGGATTGACAGAATCGAGGCTGTCCAACGCAGGTTCATACGCTTCGCCCTTCGTCATCTCCCATGGCGAAACAGATTTCAGCTGCCGAGCTATGAAAACCGTTGCCAGCTTATACACCTCGATACACTCAGCATTCGGAGGGACTGCTCTCGAGCCCTGTTCGTCTCGGACTTACTCTCTGCCAGAGTGGATTGCCCTACAATCCTCGGACGTCTGGATCTTCAAGCCCGCGTTCGAGCTCTACGTAATAACTCCCTTCTGCGAGTTCCGTTCAGGAGAACCAAGTATGGTTGCCAGAGCGCTGTAACCGGACTCCAACGAATTTTTAACAGTGTGGCGACGGCCTTCGACTTCAACCGGACGCGGAATGCTATAAAAGCAAAAATGTTGTCAATTTTAAAATGTAATTAATTTAAGCAACCACCATTGGGGCCAAGGGGCTTGTTGGTGAAGGTAATAAACATAAACATAAACAATAGGATACTCTCGGTAGCCGGCTGCCCCGAGTTTAAAAACCTCAAAAACTAAACAAGATTTTCTAAACTAAACAAAAACTAAACTTGCTTTTTCGAGTTATCGTGTACTAGAAGTCTAACTGAAGAACTACACATTAAACTATGCTTTACATGTCGAATCGCTTGCTTGGAGTGAATCCTAGACCTTCCAAACCACCAACTCTGCGACACCTATAGAAGAGTCTGATGAATCGTCGTCCTTCCGTTAAGTAGCTGAAGCATCAATACTTCCCGCCTACTCTGTCCTTTATCCTTCCCTGTGAAGTATCATGCTGTTGATGTTTGAATATGGGTCGGATCGGTAAGAATTCCTATATTTACCATTTTCTAAGCAATTCTTATTAGAGCTTAAATCGTCGCCACAATACAACGCAAAAATAGAGATAA
This sequence comes from Topomyia yanbarensis, assembly GCF_030247195.1. Taxonomy (NCBI): domain Eukaryota; kingdom Metazoa; phylum Arthropoda; class Insecta; order Diptera; family Culicidae; genus Topomyia; species Topomyia yanbarensis. The sequence continues at coordinate 34,144,251 of NC_080670.1, forward strand.
AGAAATATATTACAACAAATAGACACGAATACATCACGATAATGAGGCACAACGCCATAAATTTAAAATCAAATGAAATTTATCAAATTATTAGCCCCATCATGTTATACATGCCCAACAGAAACAACAGGCACCAAATTTGCAGCATCCATCAAGTGAAATGACCTTGTGTTAGTTATCGTCATAGGAAAATATATTGTTCGTTTTCAGCTAGCATTCAGAGCCAACGTGAGTAGGCAACATGTGCTATCTATAAGTCCAAAGCTTCTAAACTGTTCTTTATTGCGCCAATAAAAATGGGCGACCTGATAAATGCTCTCACATTTGCAAAAGCCAGAAGATGAATTAGTAGGTATAATTCCATCGTTAGTGATGAGAATTTATGGGGTTGATTTCAGTGCTTTTCGTTTATTTGAAAGCGTTCCATTGGCAATCACTTTCTTTTGTGTGTTGCGCAATATTCCGGAATATAAACTGAGGTCTTTAAACTCAATCACTCCCAAAATGTTCGTACACTATAGAAAAAGTTATTGAATCAAATTCGTTTTTCATGTTATCTAAAAATCACGCCCTAGCTCAAAATGGTTACGTTTTGACTGCAACCATTTCCTAGCCGCTGCCGCAGGAGAAAATATACATAAATATTAAAGAATGCCCTCGAAGACAAACCGACACACTGCAGTGCTGCACACTAACAAATTTTCCAACCGAAAGTTCACCCGCGGGTATTTTGCAGCACAAAAGCTGCCATAGTGGCACCACTCCACAAACAAACCGGAAACCCGGGTAAACTATTCGGTCGACTGCACACACCCGCTGCACACACCATTGTTGACAATTTGTCATTTCGAGTTTGGCTTTCGCGTGAAAAAGCACTCCAAATTATTTAGATCTCGAAACAGATGATGACAGGCAGCAGTTCGCTGTTGAACTTGGCAGCCAGATAACCTGCAGAGCTGAGAGAAAAAAAAACACGAAACGTCACCTTACGTGCAAAACACTAACTTGAACCGCGGTCCCAGAGTAGTAAAGGGTGTACTCCAAAAAAACAGTGACATGCACAGCAAGGTTATTAATAATAAGTTTTGTTTTTGGATTATTTCATGCTCAGACAAAAAAAGGTTTCAACTGGGTTTATTTTTAATTAGGGTAATGGGCTTATTTTAGCTCTTTTTATATTATTACCCATTTGAAGCCATTGCACAGTGGTTTCTAATCATTCTAGCTTGAGCCAAACGACCTTCAGCGAAGTTATAGAACCACAAATTTTAAAAACCTCTTTCAATTTACATGGTAGACTGTTTTGCGCAAATTTGTGTGATCAGAACCGAGTGCACCCTTTAAAACGCTTCGTTTATTCATGTGCCTTATCACGAGGGTCGTTTGCCAGTCGGTGTTTAGCGCTGCGTTCCATTGTTGGTGTCCGACCTCTTTTTTTAAGATTTGTTGTGCTATTTGAATTTTACTTTTTTTTTCCTGTTTACTGGTTGCCTTTGCAGGAGGAATTTCTTCAGCTGAGAGAAAATTTAATAACTATATGTTTGCGTGTTTCCTATAGACTAGAAGGTTATTGTAGCAAACAAGAAACGGCGCACCATCGTTCGTGAGCCTGGACAAACAGGATCAGCAAGTTATTCGCTGTGGAATTAATTATGAGAGACAATTTAATTTATTGTTTTGCATTCCGCAGCTTCTGTGTTGCACCGCATCAACTTTTGCTATTGGAAAAGTTTATACGCTCATGAATCAAATTGAAATTTGTTAGTTCAATGCCATTGAAGATGTTGCGAGTTATACGTTGAGGGGGGTGTCTGGTGTAGTGGGTAGGTAAAAAAATCGACATTTGTATTCGGTCAATTGTTAGTTTTGAACCCCTAGAATAGTCTTGGACAATCTCGGTGGCCACGCTAACCTTCTTTTGTTTTAAGCAACCATGCGTTTTTTAGTGTATTTGCAACCACACCCGCAGATCTAACGTACTGAGTAAAGCCATGTCAAGTGATCCTCGAATTTTTCGCAAAATCACCGATCTTCATGAGGTATAATTTATTGTATAGGGATTATGGTGATTAGCTTTTGGTATAAATATTTCGTTACAATTCCTTTTTTTCTTTAAGATATTAACCCTTAAACTTTATTGCATGATAAAATTGAAAATTTTGTATCTCAAAAACTACTGAAGATAATTCAATGAATTTTTGCACACTTATGGAATGATATTTGCACTATCTTATAAAAATGTTTTTGGTTTATAATTGTGTAAATAACGGTACTTTGCATCTATTTAAAGTTTTCAGTTGTATTTCTTCTTGTGTTCTTCACGCTAAAATTTTTCAAAACTTATGGCAAATTATGCAAAAATCTTTTACCTTCAATAATCTGTATTTATAATTTTTCATTTTTGTTCCTATCGAGAGTTATAAAGGATTTTGTAACTGTGCGCTGTTTCAACGCATGGCCCATTTTGATGCAACCCGCGAGAACGTACATATTGGCAATGCCGCACGTCGCAACGTCCTAATGCGCATCGCTTTGAAGGAGCGTATCTCATGTTCAAAATTGGCATCTCTGAGATTAAAGCAAAAAGACAAGCTTTTCTTTATGGATAATTGAAAGTGAATGTTTTCTGAGTAATTTGCATGCTCTTTAGCGTTATTATATTGTTCAAGAGTTATTTAATTTTCTGTCACTCAATACCTCGGACAAGTGCGCTCGGTTATTGCCAGCCGATGAGCAAAGTTGAGCAGTGGGCATGTTTTAATCTGCGTTAGCATATTTTTCACAAATTGACATACTTCACCACGTTTTATTTTCACTTGGTTCTGTCTAAGAGGTAGATTGTGAATCTTTTCTTAAATCCACATAGCGCCTTTTCAGCCATGCGTCATCGGGTCGTGCGTTAAATTACGCGCTCATTTAATTTGCATCAGTGCGAGTGAGAAAACGTTTTGACGTTTGTTTTTGTTTCGATCGCACTTGGGTGTTTCCCATATAGAGAGAACTGGACGAAATGCTATATTATCTCAAGATATACAATATTTGCTCAAAAAAACATTCGATTGATTTATGTTATAAATATGGGTCGATCACACGAATGATGTATTCCGTTAAAAAAAATTCATAAATATGTTCGTCGTATCTTGTTTTTATGGCATCCATGTGGAGTGATAAATTTAAAAATTATATTGGTCACCACATGTGTAGCATATGTCGTAATGGGCGCAAAAAATACAACGAAAATAAATATGGACATGAACAAAACACAATTTTCCTTAAATTTTCGATTTTACATCCAATGTTTATAGTAATGGGTTCCACTATAACGCGTTTAAAATATAGGAAAATTTACGCGTTTAATTTTTCTTCTTATAGTGTTTGCCAAAGTAATGGAACTGGAATATTCGATGACTCAACAGGTACACGCGGAAAACTGTAACGAGGATTTTGAAATAAAGATCGTTGATGAATAATTGAAATTCGACAAAAATAAATAATATCGTACCAGAACTTGGAGAACCACCAATCAACAGAATTAACAGAAGCAATAGTGATAAAAAACCCCAACATCGATGCGATTGAACAACAGATTTTATGTAAACTTTTTTCAAAAGACACATCGTTGTTCACTCGGTGAAAATAAAAACGTGAAATAAAATGCTGTTGGCATAAGATTTTCCACTTTCATATAGTAATGTTGTAGACTAAAAAAGAATTTGGATATAACGTAGATGTATTTTGACTAACAAAAGTGTTTTTAAAGATGTTAATCGGTAGTAGCATTAAATTATAAAGATAAAAAATATATTTAACAACGATAATTTTCGTTGTGCACTTCAGTCAAAAAAATTTAACGCATCTCAAAATATCCGGAAAAAAATTACCTTCGATAATTCGTATTGAAAAGTTTGCCCTTTTGCGCCAATCGAGAGATATGGTTTCTTTTAGTCATGCGATGCGCACTTCCTACACGATGCGCTTTCTGACGTAGTGACGTGCGACGTTGCCAATATGAACGTTCTCGCGGGCTGCATCAAAGTGGGCCGTGCGTTGAAACAGCGCACTGTTACAAAATCCTCCATAACTCTCGATATGAACAAAAATGAAAAATTATAAATACAGATTATTGAAGGTGAAAGATTGCCGCATAACTTAACATACGTTTTGAAAATTTTTAGCGTGAAGAACACAATAAAAAATACAATTGAAAATTTTAAATAGATGCAAAGTACCGTTATTCACGCAATTATAAAGTAAAAATATTTTTATAAGATAGTGCAAATATCATGCCATAAGTGTGCAAAAATTCATTGAATTATCTTCAGTAGTTTTTGAGATATAAAATTTTCAATTTTATCATGCAATAAAGTTTAAGGGTTAATATCTTAAAGAAAAAAAGGAATTGTAACGAAATATTTATACCAAAAGCTATTCACCATAATCCCTGTACAATAAAATATACCTCATGAAGATCGGTGATTTTGCGAAAAATTCGAGGATCACTTGACATGGCTTTACTCTACTGCAAAACCGCATTTTTCCAATTGGGGGACACAATAACTGAAAAATTATTCAACGGATTGGCTTAATTTTTTTAAGAGGGTTCATGATATGTGTAGCCCATCAATGAACCATGGAAAATGAATAGAGAAGATTTTCTCGCCATAGTACTTTGAAGAAAATTGAGTACATTTTACATTAAAATATGAAACTTTTCGGTTTTTATAGTGCTATTTTCCAAGTTTTTTTCCTGTTTCGGGCATTTTTATCAAGAGTCATGTCCGACGTGGTGCTTCTTGACGTGGAAACAGTTGGACGTCTACTCTTGGGACACTCCACAGAGGATCCACTCCATACAAAAACTGGACAAAACCTCAAAAGTAGTTTAAAATGTCTGAAAGTATCATCTAATGGTAATTTTGGTGCGCTGAACTCAATTTTGATTAAATTAGGACGATAAAATGAAAATTAGCCTGGTACTAAAAGTTTTTTTTTTTTAATTTCGCAAAAGTGAATTTTATTAACTTCTCAAAACAGGTACTTCATAAGTGAACAGAAACATTTTGATTTCCTAGGGTAGTCCTTACTAATGAGTTAGCTAGGGTAGATCCAATTTATCGAAATCTGGTGAATAAAAAATGATGTAATTTTATACATTTGTTTGTAGATCTTCAGTCCAATCTGAATACCATCGTAGAAAAAATCATTACTTCATAGCTCTTTAAGAGATAATCCTCATATACTAATTTATGAATGCATTAGGATAGTTATAAAAGATAGCATATCTTAAGATGTTTGATAGAATGCCTCAAATTTTTGTTTTAATGGTATATTTATTTATAGTTATCGCCAAAGCGATTAAAAGATGACAGGTTTATTTGATTTTGATGAAGATCTCAAATCATGCCCTACTATGCTCTATTCACAGTTGCTCATACGATGCTTACTGCAGCTAAGCCGCTCAATACCTTTCCATTGAATTTCAATTCCAATGATGATATGAATATCTCTCCTTGTTTTTTCGTACGAAAACATCCTGAGCATACTTTGCACTGTATGTGTATGCTTTGAAACAGAGGCGTGAGCGTTTTTGCATGAAACTCTCTTCAATTTGGAAGTGAATTATCGAGGGAGATTTTGAATTTGATTGTTGATTGTGATAGATTCAATAGGGGGTTTGTACCTGAAAATAAATGTTGCATTACTGGCCAATAGCTAAAAATCGGGTAAAACACTTTCCACACTCACGTGTTTACCTTACATCGGTCACCAGTAAAGCTAACGACCAATACCTACCAAACAGATAGGATTCATGGAAAGATATAATAATAGTTGCAGTTAGTTTGCCTCGTTGGCTTGTATTTATTTGAATTTTTCTATACTGCAGATAACTGTGATAATGTAGAAACACGAATCATACTTGCAAAACGGTTAAGGCATACTTATATTTGTATCAAGGAAATCGCCCCAAACCCTGAATTTACAAGCAGCGTTCAGAAAAGAAATCCATCGGTGAATAATAATGCAAAACTTCATATCAAAAAATACCATGCGTCTCCATAAAAAAACTAATTTTACAAATGTCCAAATACCAACCTTCGGCGCAAGATGGCACTATGATTTTCGAAAACTAGATAAAATTCTACGTCAGTTGTACTAAATGAGATCCTTCAACACGCTTTTACCGATAAAAAGATAACACTCTGAATGTAAATAAGTCCGCGTCAAACAACATAGTTATATTGATTTAATTGGTAACTTTTCAAATACTTATTATTTCTCAAATCTAAATATACCATTGAATGTTGCATGCCTATAAAGTCAAAATTACTTTCGCTTTGACCACTTTACACCAGGCCCCCTTTAAAAAATAGTTTGACAGACCCTGAATTTGAGCATCTATCGTGTACTGCTTTTCGTTACCCTACGCTGTGGTTAGAGTGCACGATAGGTTTGTAATGATAACCTAGTGCATATCGGGTTACCGCACCCTCCCCAGTGACATCCCGGCAGCATGACAAAGCTTTCTTTCCACGATATGTACTAATAGTACAAAAGTAATACCACCTACTTTCATCTTGATTGGATTATCCCTCGTGACATTACTGATTGATACGTTTCTTTTCAACCTAGCATCGATATTCAATCCGACACGAATCAAAACGAAACTGAGTCCACTTCGTCTCGGAAGACATCCGGAAATTCAAGGGAAAAATCATAGCAAAATGATTTCCATCCATATCCCACCGAGAGCCGTCAATATCGGAAACCACTTTACCGCTTGACAAAAGCACGACAGCCAATGCAATCAAGTTAATAACAGCGAAAGTGCCACGCCAACAAACTCTCTCTCCTCCATAACAAGCACGAATGGGGTTACTTCTTACATCCGTGAAACAGCACCGCAGTAGGCCTCCAACGGATGCTGTTATTTGCCGTCGAAACCCAGCTAAGTAGCTTGAAAGCTTAAAGCGAGCTTGTCGGAAACGCAGAGTAGGATAGAGTAAAATACAATTCCGCGATTTTCGACCCCGGTACAAAACTCTCTCACTCATTTCGTCTTCTTCCCGGATGTGTGGACCTTCATGTATAATGAAATGTGTGCGAGATTTGGTTCCATTTTCTATCTTAGATCCGTCTATCCTCCTACTCCCCTGTACAAATAATAAACACCTACACAATTTCCGAGAATACCGACGAACAAAAGCATTCGATAATTTCTATCAATGCACAACAATAACGGTGGAATGTCTGGCGAATTTCCTCCGTCGCTTGAACGTCCGCGTCGGTTCCGAGCGTGGAATGGTTTGATTCTGGGAAAAGTAAACAATGCTTCGTGATAAACCAATTTTATACTAATGACTGAGTATGGCAGACTTGAATTCAATTGGCTGTCATCGGCTTGGTGCTGATTGAAAACGGAGTGGGAGATATGTAAATTTTGAGAGCAAAATATTAGGGGAAGATGGGGTTAAACGCACCCCCTAAGAAAATATGATCATAACTAAGCTATAGAACATCAATTGGGAGAATTTAATTAATGATATCGTTTAGCCAACATTTTCCTCTGTAATCAAAATCATAACGCTTTGCAAAATATTCAAAAACATGAAAATAATTCAATTCTTCAAAATCATTAAAAATCACCTTTTGAAAAATAAGCGGGACAAAACGCACCTTTGCGGGGGCAAAATGCACCACAACAACGAGGCATAATGCACTACAACAATGGGGTAGAATGCACCGCAACAACGGGGCAGAATGCTCGGCGAACAAGCAAGTAGTTTTGTTTTTTGACGAGATTTCACAAAAGTGTGCCATTAAATAGCCTTAGGTTATGCAATTGGTAGGTTTTCAGAACGATTTTTCTGCTTTCGATTAAAAAACAGCAAAATCAGAGAAAAGGGCATTTTGCTCCCGATGGAGCTGAGATATAAATTTAGCAAAAAGTGAATTATTTAGTAGATTTTTCATATATAGTGCGACAGAATAATGAACAACAGTATAAGTATTCCAACCTGCCGCAAATGGCAAGTATACATCTGTTCCGAACACTTCAAGCGCTGATGTATTCTTCGCTTCCAGTTTTTTGCCTTTTGCTCCGACATCTTGTTATCAGATGCCAACCATTTCTCTCGACGACGACGATAGTCGTATTTTGGGGCGCGACGCAGTTGATTCGGGATGCCTCGAATCCCTCACCACAGTCGACCAGGCGACCGTGAACCGTTCCGATACTGTTCGTGAGATTGACGAAAGGATCTTCCTACACGGCAACATGGCTTCGCTCTCTGCTGTACCTGATCCGTCCTCCAACAACATCGAGGTTTACTACCAGAATGTTGGTGGCCTAAATTCATCAACGGACAGCTATTTGCTCGCGACCACGGGTTGCTGTTACGACGTTATCGCCTTGACCGAGACGTGGCTCGACAACCGTACTCTGTCTCGCCAGGTCTTTGGTTCAACATTCGATGTCTACCGCTGTGACCGTAATGCCCTCAACAGCCACAAGACATCAGGCGGTGGTGTGCTTATCGCCGTTCGGCGTGGTATAAAAGCCCGAGTGATCAACGATGACCGGTGGGCGAGCTCCGAGCAAGTGTGGATATCAGTGAAACTTGCCGATCGCAATCTGTTTCTGTGTGTTGTGTATTTTCCACCTGACAGAATTCGTGATTCCAGCCTGATCGATGCACATCTTTCCTCCGTTTCTTTTATCGCCTCGATCGCCGCCCCGTCTGATGATATCGTTATACTGAGCGACTTCAATTTACCTGGCTTGACGTGGTGCCAAGCAAGTAATGGTTTTCTACGATTGGATATCGAAAAATCTGCGCTTATTAACAATGCCAGTTGTATTTTGGACAACTACAGCAGCGCAACTCTTCGGCAAATTAATAATGTCACCAACGAGAATGGACGTACATTGGACCTCTGCTTTGTAAGTGCCCGGGACTGCGCTCCGTACTGCTGCACTGCACCGACTCCTTTAGTCAAGCAGGTGCGTCATCATCCCCCACTACATCTTGTATTCGCTGGTAACTTAGGAGTGAATTTTGAAGACGTCTCAAGCTCTATCGTCTACGATTTTAAAAACGCTGACTACGACAGCATCGTTAGCACGCTGTTGGATATAAACTGGGACGAAAATATTAACAATGACGACGCGAACGAAGCAGCGATGACGTTTTCTAGTATTCTTAACTACCTTATCGACCGCCATGTACCAAAACGAACAATTAGTACCGATGAACACCCTCCCTGGCAATCAACCGTCCTAAGACGTTTAAAATCTGCCAAACGAGCTGCATTTAAAAAAATCTCGAAGCATAAGACACTTGCATTACGAAATCACTACTTTCAACTCAACCACGAATACAAACAACAAAGCAGACGCGCCTTTTTTAGACACCAGCGAAACGTCGAGCGTCAACTGAAATCCAAGCCCAAGTCGTTCTGGAAGTATGTTAACGAGCAGCGAAAGGAATCCGGTTTGCCATCTTGTATGTCGTTTAATGGAGTTTTAGGCACCGACACTAAGGAAATTTGCCAACTGTTCTCCGACAAATTTTCAAGCGTTTTTTCCAACGAGCGCTTGCCACCACAACAAGTCGCTGCCGCCGCTAATTTAACTCCTTCTCTAGGACGAACCATCAACCGAATTTGTGTCGATAATGCTGCCATTCTTGCAGCAAATGCCAAACTGAAAGCATCTTGTTCCCCAGGTCCAGATGGTGTTCCCTCGATTTTTGTCAAAAAGTGCATCAGCGGGCTTCTTGAACCACTTCGGCGAGTCTTCGAGCTATCACTCACTACTGGTACATTCCCTTCCTGCTGGAAAGCAGCGCACATGTTTCCACTTCATAAAAAAGGAAACAAATCGAACATTGACAATTATCGGGGAATCTCGTGTTTAAGTGCTGTATCAAAACTGTTCGAGCTGGTTGTGTTAGATCCTATTTTCTTTCACTGCAAACACTACATTGCAGATGACCAACACGGTATCATGCCTAAACGATCGACAACGACAAACCTGCTCTCGTTCACAACATATGTAATGGATGGATTCGCTGACGGATTGCAAACCGATGCTATTTATATGGATCTATCTGCGGCCTTCGACAAAATCAACCATGATATCGCAATAGCGAAGCTGGACAAACTCGGCATTCATGGACAACTTCTGCGCTGGTTTCGTTCCTACCTCGATGGAAGGCAACTCCAAATCAGCATTAAGGACTGTCTATCTGCACCATTCTTCGCTACATCCGGCAAGGACAAGGAAGCCATCTCGGTCCAGTAATATTCCTCCTCTACTTTAATGACGTCAATTTCACATTACAAGGACCCCGCCTTTCTTTCGCCGACGACATGAAAATTTTTCAACAAATACGGGATAAAACCGATGCCGAGCTTCTTCAGAGGGATCTGGACAGCTTTAGCACGTGGTGTGATCAAAACAGAATGGTTTTAAACCCGAGCAAATGCTCAATCGTTACGTTCACGCGGAAACGCCAACCGACTCAGTTTAACTACCATTTCTTCGGCTCGAGCATTCCAAGACACTCTCACATCAAAGATCTCGGAGTCATCATGGATTCGGCATTAACATTCAAACCACATACGTCATACATCGTGGATAAGGCATCACGACAGCTTGGGTTCATCTTCCGAATAGCGAAAAACTTCAGGGACGTATATTGTCTTAAATCGCTTTACTGCGCGTTGGTCCGCTCAACGTTAGAATATTGTTCAGCTGTTTGGAATCCGTACTACCAGAACGGGATTGACAGAATCGAGGCTGTCCAACGCAGGTTCATACGCTTCGCCCTTCGTCATCTCCCATGGCGAAACAGATTTCAGCTGCCGAGCTATGAAAACCGTTGCCAGCTTATACACCTCGATACACTCAGCATTCGGAGGGACTGCTCTCGAGCCCTGTTCGTCTCGGACTTACTCTCTGCCAGAGTGGATTGCCCTACAATCCTCGGACGTCTGGATCTTCAAGCCCGCGTTCGAGCTCTACTTCTGCGAGTTCCGTTCAGGAGAACCAACTATGGTTGCCAGAGCGCTGTAACCGGACTCCAACGAATTTTTAACAGTGTGGCGACGGCCTTCGACTTCAACCGGACGTGGAATGATATAAAAGCGAAAATGTTGTCAATTTTAAAATGTAATTAGTTTAAGCAACCACCATTGGGGCCAAGGGGCTTGTTGGTGAAGGTACGAAACATAAACATAGAAATTGAGGCTTAAATAGAACTGGAATGCTCAAATATAGTAGTAAAACAGTATTTATAAGAGCGGAAAATCCTTATTGCGCAAGCCATAATAATTACATGAGAAGAGTATGTTATTGTTTTTTATTTATTTCTCGAGCTGCTATTGATGAATGGTTATAAAACTATGACAGTGCATGTTGACTATGGCGGACTTCCGACTGGTGTTACCGTTTTCTAGAAATTTTCAACTGTTTTCGATATAAGCAAGGGGTGCATTTTGCCCCGGGGGTGCGTTTTACCCCATCTTCCCCTATTCAATGACGAATCAGTTGTAATGAAGTAATGCTGCTGAAACGAGCTCATAGTTGTTTCATATGAGCATTGGATTTAATTAGATTTAGCCTACACGTATGCAATGTGGGATACAGTGCTCGAATCTTAAAAGGAAATTTTCGCGAACTTGCAATGTGTGCGAAAAGAAAGGAAACTGACATCAACTGTTTATACCGGAAACCTATTTTGTAGAAAAAAAAATCAAGAAACTGGAAAAACAATCAAACATCTGTATATGGGGAAGACCGAAGCGAAATTTGCGTAACGCCAAAAAAATCATCTATTTTTGTAAGTGTAAGTAGCGTAAAGTGGGGAGTGGCACTTCCCGGGGAAACTATCAAAGTACAGTACTATCAAAGTATGATGCTATTGACATGTGTTAGTTACGAGCAAGGATGCCATTATGCTAGATTTATCTGGCACAGCCAGAGTTTTTTGCAGCTTCCAGATAAAAAGACAAACCTTTCATTCTGCCAGATTTTTGAATTATAGAAGTGTTTGCACACACATTTTGGAAATTTGTGGCATATTTTACCAAATTTATCAAAAATCGATTGATAAATCTCGATAACTTTGAGGTCGCTGTTAAGTGACAGATTTTGCCAGACATTTTTAGATGATCTTATAGTTTCATACATTTTATCGAGAACATTCTTTGAAAAATAGTGGCAACCCTGGTTACGAGTTCATGCGAATCTTTAACATGACATATCGACGCATCCATAACTGTTTCTGTGCTTCCTGACAAAGTTGTCAAGTGATTTCGCAATTTCTTTCATCCAAGTTTGCAGATCGATTTTTTTTTACTGTTTTCGCAACTTTGTATCAAAATGTTCAATTAGATAGTTCATGTTATTTCTGCTCGCTTACTAGCGACCGCCATAATCGAAGGGTTCGGAAGCCCCGACAGAAGTAAATGTTTTTGGTAAGTTTCTGTGAAAAAGATTGCTTATTTTATTCTCTGCACCATAGGAAGTTTAAATATGAAAAAAATAATTGTGTTCGCTAAACGGAGCTCCAAAAAACAAACTCCGCGAGCACGATTCAATAGTTTGATATAAATTTTACTTGATTTTATATCTTTTACGTATTTTTCACAACATAAAATACTCATGGCTTGGTCAAGCAAACGTATTGAGCCGTGTCAAATAAAAGTGTAATAAAAATAAATACAGCCGAGCTATGTAAAACATCAACTTCTAAATAGGGTTGGGTTACGTATTTATTATTCCATATTCTGTTTTGGTGCTTTCACTAAAATGTAACATGAAAATTCGAAGACGTAGTGTAAACATAAAACTACAGACCTATCAGACACAACACTCGAGGTAACCAAAGTGTCGCAAAAATTTAACGACCTATACTTTCCAACTTAACACTTTTCACTACAAACCAAAACCCCTCATCAAGTGAACTCTATTGTTCCAGTGTTGTGCAAACAAGCTAGACTTTCTGAGAAGATTTCAGAAACAAGCCGGCCCCACTAAGAAGTTCGCACAAAGAAAATGCTAATAAGAAGGCAGAAAAGTAAATGGTTCCTAGCATTTCCAGCAGGAAATTGAAACAAAAGAAACTATGGACGCTGCATTCGGTCTGTTTAGCGAGTCTTGTGTTTTCCGATGTTGAACTAATAGATGCTTCAGATCGTATGAAGGAGAATCGATTTCTATGAGCAAACAAAACTCAAGAATCAATTAAAAATAAAGCTGTAGGTCCGAGCGTAGCGCTTTCTTTTCAAGTAACATTGAGTTATATTATTATATAAGAATCGATAATTAAATAGCCCAAGAGTTTAAAAAAACAATGGTAATTCCGGTTAAAGAAGCGTAATATCTTACCCGTTCGCGTGGAATTCGTGCCTTTTTGAGCCAATGTTGTTAATTACTTTAATTATTACTAAATTACTAAAAAAAAGAACATTGCTGATTCCTAAACAGTTCAGTGTTGTGCAAAAATTAGCACACGTTTTCGCGAGGATCTATAATAGAACTACAAGCCTATAATCCCCCGGGAGGCAGCTGCTAAGTCGCCCATTACAACTATCTGCCGGAAACGAACCACAATTCAATCTACATTTTAAAGCCGGCTCAGTTGAATAATTCAACCAAATCCTTACGAAAATTGACTGTTTGTTTGCCGCTTTCGCCGCCTGCTGCTGTTGATTAGCTTAGCTTAGCCTGGGGACAAGCAAGCATAAAAATTCAAATCTGCGTCCCATCTGAATGGAATAATTTTTGCACCTCGGGCGTATGATTCAGTGGGGTGGGGTGTTGAATTTTCAATTTGTTCCATCCCATCACCAGCATCAGAGTGGCTTTTGGTGTTTGCGGCAGGGCTATTGCACGTTCCAACCACGGCCACCTGGGGTGTGATGTTTTGGTGAGTGATTTTTTTTCTGGTTTGGACAGGTCACTTGTGCCGTTAGTCGTGAGGCTTATCTTTTCCGGGTGTAGCAAAAAATTTGATGCAGGTTTGTGATGGTTTTTGAGCGTTTTTCTCTGAAGCGACTGTAATCGGATTGAGCTGCCTAAAAAGGGGGTTGAAGTGGGCACTTGTTGCTGCCACGAGGAACAGTACAGTCTCATACCTTTGATGATGTTTCAAGTGGCAAAATCTATAGCCAATGAAAAGTTTTTTCTCAAATTTAAATAAAACATATTAAACAGCATTTATGTTTGGCATGACGAAATTGTAAATAAAACGAAAGAAATTTAAAAATAAAATAAGATCATATGTCAACTCAGTCATAAACGAACCACTATTGAAAATTATGCTAAAAACTCCCTTTGCTGTTTGTTATGGCCAATCATTTCCTGCCTTTTGTTTATTATGTCTCCTTGCTATCGAATGAAAATAGACTTTGTGGTGACAATTGAAAGTGTTTTGAGTAATCAAAACACCGCATATTATGTGTAGGGAATGAAATAAAAGATTTTACCTTAATTAAGGAGGCTATAAACTATAACCATGATTATACTACTATTGCCACTAAGCTTATTCGAAATAAAAAATATGTACTTGATATGTACGTTAAAATTAGTTGAAAATACAAAACAACAAAAACCATAGTCAGAAAAATCACAAATACCGTCTATTTATTCATTTACATAATAAAGGTAAATAGAGAGACGGCATTTCATAGAGTAATGCACAACAGTGACAAGAGACGAAAAACTGTTGTCGACAGTTATGCGCGACCAGTTATCAAATATTTTAAAATAGCTCTTCTTCTAACTGTGAAGAAAATGAAGAAGCTTCAAAGAAACAAAGAAATAAAGAAACAAAGAAACAAAGAAACAAAGAAACAAAGAAACAAAGAAACAAAGAAACAAAGAAACAAAGAAACAAAGAAACAAAGAAACAAAGAAACAAAGAAACAAAGAAACAAAGAAACAAAGAAACAAAGAAACAAAGAAACAAAGAAACAAAGAAACAAAGAAACAAAGAAACAAAGAAACAAAGAAACAAAGAAACAAAGAAACAAAGAAACAAAGAAACAAAGAAACAAAGAAACAAAGAAACAAAGAAACAAAGAAACAAAGAAACAAAGAAACAAAGAAACAAAGAAACAAAGAAACAAAGAAACAAAGAAACAAAGAAACAAAGAAACAAAGAAACAAAGAAACAAAGAAACAAAGAAACAAAGAAACAAAGAAACAAAGAAACAAAAAAACAAAGAAACAAAGAAACAAAGAAACAAAGAAACAAAGAAACAAAGAAACAAAGAAACAAAGAAACAAAGAAACAAAGAAACAAAGAAACAAAGAAACAAAGAAACAAAGAAACAAAGAAACAAAGAAACAAAGAAACAAAGAAACAAAGAAACAAAGAAACAAAGAAACAAAGAAACAAAGAAACAAAGAAACAAAGAAACAAAGAAACAAAGAAACAAAGAAACAAAGAAACAAAGAAACAAAGAAACAAAGAAACAAAGAAACAAAGAAACAAAGAAACAAAGAAACAAAGAAACAAAGAAACAAAGAAACAAAGAAACAAAGAAACAAAGAAACAAAGAAACAAAGAAACAAAGAAACAAAGAAACAAAGAAACAAAGAAACAAAGAAACAAAGAAACAAAGAAACAAAGAAACAAAGAAACAAAGAAACAAAGAAACAAAGAAACAAAGAAACAAAGAAACAAAGAAACAAAGAAACAAAGAAACAAAGAAACAAAGAAACAAAGAAACAAAGAAACAAAGAAACAAAGAAACAAAGAAACAAAGAAACAAAGAAACAAAGAAACAAAGAAACAAAGAAACAAAGAAACAAAGAAACAAAGAAACAAAGAAACAAAGAAACAAAGAAACAAAGAAACAAAGAAACAAAGAAACAAAGAAACAAAGAAACAAAGAAACAAAGAAACAAAGAAACAAAGAAACAAAGAAACAAAGAAACAAAGAAACAAAGAAACAAAGAAACAAAGAAACAAAGAAACAAAGAAACAAAGAAACAAAGAAACAAAGAAACAAAGAAACAAAGAAACAAAGAAACAAAGAAACAAAGAAACAAAGAAACAAAGAAACAAAGAAACAAAGAAACAAAGAAACAAAGAAACAAAAAATCGTCAAAAAATCAATTTTCGTTAAAGAAAATTTTCGAGATTACTTCAAATTTTGACGCTTTATGCATTTTGAAGTCATTTGGCATAAAAAATATTAGCTCGATTTAGAAATTTTGCCCCCTTTGAACAAAAAAGTCCTAAAAAGTTAACGTTCGTTAAACTTTTTTTTCGAGATTGCATCAAATCTCGACGTTTCATAATTTTTAAAGTCATTTGGCATAAAAAATGCGTATTCGATTTTGAAATTTTCATTTATTCCCGAGATTTCATCAAATTTTGACACTTTATGCATTTTGAAGTCATTTGGCATCAAAAATATCAACTCGATTTTGAAATTTTGCCCCCCTTTGAACAAAAAAGTCCAAAAAAGTCAACATTCGTTAAAAAAAAATTCGAGATTGCATCAAATCTCGACGTTTCATGCATTTTAAAGTCATTTGGCATCAAAAATGCGAATTCGATTTTGAAATTTTCCCCCCTTTGAACAAAAAAAGTCCTAAAAAGTTTACTTTGTTAAAAAAAAAAATTTCGAGATTGCATCAAATCTCGACGTTCCATGCATTTTAAAGGCATCAAAAATGCAAATTCGATTTTGAAATTTTCCTTTACTCCCCCATTTGAACAAAAATCGTCAAAAAGTCAATTTTCGTTAAAAAATTTTTTACGAGATTGCATCAAATTTTGACGCATTATGCATTTTGAAGTCATTTGGCATTAAAATACCAGCTCGATTTTGAAATTTTCCCCCTTTGAACAAAAAAGTCCAAATAGTTTACTTTCGTTAATTTTTTTTTCGAGATTGCATCAAATCTCGACGTTCCATGCATTTTAAAGGCATCAAAAATGCAAATTCGATTTTGAAATTTTCCTTTACTCCCCCATTTGAACAAAAATCGTCAAAAAAGGTCAATTTTCGTTAGAAAAGTTTTTTCGAGATTACATCAAATTTTGACGCATTATGCATTTTGAAATCATTTGGCATCAAAAATACCAGCTCGATTTTGAAATTTTCTCCTTTTGAACAAAAAAGTTCACTTTCGTAACAAAGAATCAAAGAACCACTTAGAATTTATAACAAAAGATCATAACATAGAATATTGTTGGAGAGGTCATTTTTTTATTTTTCTCCAGAACTGGTAAATAATCTACAATCGGCAGAAAAATGACAATGTTGCCAAATTTGTGTGCCGAAGGTTGCAAAAAATGTTTTTTGCTGTAAATCAAGATTTGGAGTGTATACTACATTTTTCCACCATTCTTTTGTGTTGCACTTGTGAGACCTACAACCTATACTAGGTCACTTGAAAAGAACAAAATCACTGTAGCACCGTGTAATTTTAACACAAAAACAAACATGCTGTATGTAACAACTAAACAATTCATTTTGGCATATGTGTAAATAATAAAATTATTGAAACAGAAACTTGATTTCTATAATCTATTATAGAATGCTTTCTGAGTAACATCGGTACCTGTTTGTGTTCTCCGTTATCGCAGGTGGTACGTATGTTCATCATCGTGGTCACCATCTTCGCCATCTGCTGGCTGCCGTATCATCTTTTTTTCGTGTACGCCTACCACAACAACCAGATGACGTCTTCCAGTTACGTGCAGCAGCTCTATTTGGGTTTCTACTGGCTGGCGATGTCCAACGCGATGGTCAATCCGATCATCTACTATTGGATGAACAGCAGGTGGGTGATTTTAAATCCGATGTAGATGTGTGGTTCGTTTTTCATCATACGAGGTATAGCGCGTCTCCATCATTCTTTGGGATCTAGCAAACTTTAATTCCGGAATCATACCAAAGTTCCAGATATCATCTCATCTAGCCGTAACCGGTTAGCGATCAAATTTAACTTTCATATCTTCAAAGTGGCTCATCATTTACCCATTCCAGTGTCTCATTTTATCGTTTATCTACCAACCATCCCCGGTGAAAGCATATTAAAAGCCAAACGTACGTGCCATATCCAAGATCCCCCCGTCAGCGTCATTACCAACCATTACAGCAGAGATTTTTTTTTCTATCTTTCTTCCTTTCCACACTGTAGATTTCGAGTGTACTTCCAGGAAATCATCTGCTTCTGCTGCCTGCAGTTCATCAACACGCGCATGAAGAATGGTGGCCCCCAGGGAGTGCTGTTGAACAAAAACTCCAACTCGGAACTTGGCCGGTACCGGTCCTGTGAGTATTCTAGCCCAGACCACTTTACAACAACCGGGAGTGCTCAGCCGATGATGGTGGTGACAATTCTCCGCAAACATAAGGGTGTAACTTCTGTCCCAGCTTTTTGGGTCAGCCGTTTGCACCAGCTCGGAAATTTGCTGACGTGTATGGTAAAGTGCCCATTTTCACCATACTAAGCAGGGTGCCTCACTAATTCATTAATTTTTCGGCCTATAATCAATGAAATGTCTAAAAATTGACATCAACAGCTTTGCTTTGTTGTTAAGAACCAATATATGCGCTGAAAACAGTGAAATTCTCGTGTTTGAGCGCAACAAAAACTCAAATCGAGTACCCCTATTGTTGCGCTACCATTTGACTCAATGCGTTGAACAAAGATGGCAGACACTGCTCTAACCAGCGGCTTCAAATAGGTATGGTGACAATAGAAACTTGGCAAAAATGGGCTCGTCACCCTATATATTGTTCCAGTATTAGGAGAAGTTTCTCCGGAGCGAATTGTTCCTGAATTCGCTACATCTCTTTTCCTTCTATTAATCCTCTTAAGACAGATGTCTTCTAGTAGTAGACCGAAGTATACAGGAATGAGTTTTGTTTGCTCCAGAGAAACTGGAAGCAGTAATCCGGTACTGGAACGAACCTGTTAGAGGAGAAATTACTGCGCTCACAAGTGCCAATTGTTGCTATTAAACGTTTCCTTCGTTGCTTTTAACACTATACCAGTGTAGCACAATTTGAAAAACGAAAAAGCTATAAACAATAGATTGATTGGCTACATCCAAGTTTGAATAAATACCTCAAACTAGCTCGAATAGCACTTTTTCATTTTTTACGTTCTCGCTTCACGAAATTGTCGCATGTCGATTCGATTGAATTATTTTTCCCCAACATCCATCCAAGTGCTCAACCACGTTCACGGTTCGTTTGACCATATTCTGCTGATTTAATACGTGTCTTTTCAGTTCAGTGCAAACAACAACTGCCACAATCCTCGTGCTGGACGGCTGGTGGTCCTTTAACCATAGCTTGCTGTGATTGCCTTAGGTAGTAAATTGATGAGGCAAGCCGGTCGTGTATACCTGTGCATACCTAACGCAAAAAGAAGCAGCTCGGTTTTTTTATGGCTGATTACTGGATGTATGTATGTATGTATGCAAAAGCGTCGTTTTTCCGTCGAATTAAGTTCCGTGCGGCTGCCTGCAAACGACGCACAGTGGCACGACGTGTGACATAACCCCAAAGACCAATTGTATTGAATCATTTTTCAAATATTTATTTTTTGAATAAACTAACCTCAAAATTTTACGATATCCAGATGAGAGATCTATTTTTAACAAGCCGTTAAAGCAAGTAAGGCCGAAGATTTTTGTTCAATTCAATTCACACGAATTTTAATACCTTTAAACTTCGAAGGGCGATATCAGAAGAACTACACGGCCGATCAGAATAATTTTAAGTTCATTGGAAAGAAGAAGGATTTTGGTAAGCTTTGTAGCCATTCGTGTAGAACCATTTACGATTGATCTGCATCTAGAAAAACATTTGAGAAATTAAATGTAATATCGGTGATATTTATTTAAAAGGTCTCCCTTTGATAACCCATGAATCTGAATTAGAATGTACTGTAGTTTCAATACATGCAGACCTCATATTGTGCATGTTTGCACCAAAGGATTTGTAAGCCTGTTAAAATACCATGGAGACGCCGTGCAGCCCATAAAATTACTACAAATAAGGAAATTAAACAACTTCATATTGTTGAAAGTTTAGTGATTTCTACTAGTTTCAGAAACCTTTTCTGCTATCTGATTTGATTGGACACTATTATTAACGTGTATATAAACCCTATAAGGACTACCGCTTTCAAATGGACCTACTTAAGATAATCGGAAAAAGAATTATGGAATTTCAAAACAGAGACCTGAAAAGGATTCAGTGACCCAAAATTATTTGATAATCCAATTTGTAGCTATATAAACCAATTTTCTTTTCCGTCGGCCAAAGTTATCGACCCGCCACAACAGCACTTGATGGACCGGGACCAACGGCTTTACTTCCCTTCCGAAAGAAGGCGTGTCTATAGATTTTTCAACTCAGAAAATCTCAACGACCTCGGCTGGCACTGAACCCAGACCCACTGGGGTGAGTGGCGGTCACGCTAGCCATTCAACCACTCCCGTCATTGCAAGACTACAAAAATCTCTCTCAAAAGACCATACAAACGGGTTAGGTAGTGTGAAGAAGGACGGCGGAGCTTTCACCGTTGATTACCAAGAAACACTTAGTGTAATGATGGAGAAACATTTTCCTGGTTCGTTTCCCATTAATAATATACAAACACAGAATCAAATTGAAGCAGAGCCTGACTCATATGAAACTAGTACCGAAGCTCACGTAATAGTCAGTGCTATATTTACAGACGCAAAGGTGGAATGGTCGATCGACTCTTTTGAACCATTCAAATCGCCGGGGATGGGCGGAATACTGCCAATAATGCTACAGAAAAGCATTCCATACCTGACGAAAATGTTTAGGGCAAGTCTAATACTAAACTATATACCTACAAGCTGGAGACAAACAAGGGTAATATTTATACCAAAATCGGGGAAGCGCGATACATCACTTGCAAAATCTTTTAGGCCAATCAGCCTAACCTCCATACTTCTGAAAATAATGGAGAAAATGATTGACTTACACATTAAAACAGAGTACTTGAAAGACTCTCCACTGAGCGAATTTCAATTCGCATATCAAAGCAACAAATCAACAATAGATGCATTACACACGTTGGTTGGAAAACTAGAGAATTCTATTGAAACAATAGAAATCTCACTTGCAGCTTTTTTAGACATAGAAGGAGCTTTCGACAATGCATCTCATAGTTCAATGCGGAATGCTATAAGAAAACATGGGTTTGACATTTACACAATAAATTGGATCAACTCAATGCTTACAAACCATGAAATAACTAGCACGCTTGGAAACACGTCATTGACTATGAAAACAAATAAGGGATGTCCTCAAGGCGGAGTTCTATCACCCTCATTGTGGTCATTAGTTGTAGACGAGCTATTGAAATCATTAACTGAAATGGGATACAAAGTGATTGGATTTGCAGATGATGTTGTAATCGTCGTGAGGGAAAAATGTGATTATGTTATCTCAAATAGAATGCAAACTGCACTGAACGTCACTTCGATCACAGTCTATTTTCAACCATCAAAGGTATCGGTCACAATACCCAGTGTGCTCCTGCTTCTGTCCGAGCCAGTGCAAAGCGAACGAAAAAAACAATTACTTGTGTGCATTGTTTGAACAACAAAGGATACCGTTATTTTAATTCTTGTGTGATCTATCAAGATGACTGAGTCTCATCAACAAAACGTGATTATTCGGTCTAACACAGTGGTCTTTTCGCATAAGACCAAGTATTCGTGATGTGGAACATCTTCTGAAGGTGAAAATGCAGCTTCGGTTTTCGGAAGTCACCTGCATACAGCTTGAGCACGTCAGGCATGCGGTGCTGATAACCTTCAACAAATTAGCCCAGGCGAAAAGATTCATTTCGCAGAACAACTTAAAACACGTGCTTATTTGTGACAACGCTGAAATCAAGATCCCTGTATACATGGATAATGGGAATGTTGCAGTGAAATTACATGATTTATCTCCACTTACTTGCAAAGTGACAATTAAAAGATTCATGTCGCATTATGGAGCAGTGGATTCTATTACGGAGGACACATGGAGAAACTACTTCCCAGGTATTTCAAATGGCGTCTTTGTGGTGAGAATGCGGGTAGACCAACCCATTCCCTTCTACCTTACCCTGCAGTACAACACAGAAGGGGGTGATACCATTACACAGCGAACTCTTTGCACATATCAGGGACAAACTAATACGTGCCAATTCTGTGAACAAACGGCGCACTACGGACAACCCTGCCCAGAAACTGCTAAGAAAAGCTCAGTTGTAAAAAAAATGCCAACACCCAAGCCCCAATATCTTTACCTGAACCACAATCGGTTGCCAAATTTGTGGCTGCAGTTAAGGCAATAATGACAACTGCAAGTGCTTCAAACTTAACAACTACTACCACCAGTGAAGAAGCTACCACCAAGGATGGAGTGTTCACATTCGGGACCCACAAGGGCAAGAAGCCAGAAAGAAGATCTGATCGCGAGTATCACGGCAGTAATCAAGATGATGATACCGACGTAAGCAACAACGAGACAAACATGGGTAACCACGAAGTTGGCGAAAGAAGGAACATTTTCCCGACGCGAAAAAAGATCTCCGCTCGCAATAGCAAGTTGCGCGCACGGGATCTTACAGGCTCAAAATAAAATTTATTGTTATTTTTATTTTTTACTTCTTGTAAATATATAAAAGACCCATGGCTCCTCTAAGCTAGCGCATTGAGCCGTGTCAAATAAACTAATTAAAAAAACGTCACTTCGAAGTGGTGTAAAAAGGAGGGCCTGAACATAAATCCCTCCAAAACATTCATAATCCCGTTTACTCGAAAAAGGAAATATTCCATATCAACACTTTTGCTCAACGAAACAGTAATTGAAATGTCCTCTGAGGTAAAGTATCTGGGATTGATACTCGATAAAAAAACTAAACTGGAATGCGCACATTGAGCAGGTTATAAGCAAGGCAACTAGTGCTCTTTGGGTGTGCAGTAGAACAATTGGTAAAAAATGGGGTCTCAGACCAAGTATGGTTCTACAATAGTCAAACCAAGAATAACATATGCCTCGCTAGTTTGGTGGCCTAAAACAAAAGAGACATCAACTCAAAAAAAGGTAGGTAAACTTCAAAGGCTTGCTTGTGGAGCGATAACCGGTGCCATGCGAAGTACTCCGTCAAAAGCATTAGATGCAATGTTGCATCTCCTTCCGCTACATCAGGTGATACAACTTGAGGTGGAAAAAAGCGCATTGAAAATAAGCCGTCATAAACAATTATTATCTGGAAATTTAACAGGACATCTTGCGGTTCTGGAAAATTTTCCTATAAATAACCTCGTCATTGCAAATGAAGACTGGTTGCATGCGGTGCCGAACTTTGAAACTACTTACAAAATTATGGAGCCTGAACGGTCAACCTGGGAACAAAGTAACCCTAGTCTCCACCCAGGGTCAATAATTTTCTTCACAGATGAGTCAAAAATGAACCATTTGACAGGATCTGGTATTACAGGACCAGGCCGACAGTGTTTCGAGCAGAAATATATGCCATTCTAGAATGCACTTACGTATGTCTGAAAAGAAAATACCGGTATGCAAATATCTGCATTTTCTCAGATAGGCTGCGCTCAACGCATTAAGGGCTCCTTTATGTCGCTCAAAACTAGTATGGGAGTGTATTCTTGCACTCCGACAATTGGCAGTGAAAAATCATGTTAATTTATACTGGGTTCCAGGGCATTGTGGAGTTGCAGGGAATGAAAAGGCCAATGAGCCAGCAAGAAGAGGGTCTTCCGCTAATTTTATCGGCCCAGAACCATTCTGAGGAGTCTCATCGAGTGCCCTCAAAATGGAATTGAAAAAGTGGGAAATCACAGCTATAAAGAACAATTGGAATACCACACCTGGACTACGACAATCTAAGAAATTTATCTCACCTAACGAGAAAAAAGCCTGGAGTTACTTAGACTAAACAAAAAAGAGCTAAGCATCATGACAGGACTACTTACCGGGCACGGTCCAAGTAAATATCATCTTAAAAGAATTGGTAAGCTTACAAACGATACATGCCGCGTCTGCGGATTTGAAAGTGAAACATCAGAGCATCTGCCTGCGAATGCAGTGCATTGATACAACGCAGACTAAGAGTCCTCGGTAAAGGAACATTGGAGCCTTTTGATATTTGGACTGCAAATCCCAAGCAGGAAATAAACTTCATACGAAGTGGAGTGCCTAACTGGGAAGAGTGTGTATCTCAATAACGACAATCACTCAGCAATAGTGATATGTCATAGTAGATAGTACACTTAGATTAAGGAAGGGGCATACCACAATAGATCTAAATACTGGTCGCAGTGGTTCGTCTCCAACAAAAAAACAATTTTTATACACTATGCTTTATTTCTCCCTAGTGGATAATAGTTTTGGTAAAACTATTTTTTCTCCATTAAGGAGCAAATTGTTTGAAACCAACTTTGCGCGTGAAGAGCACAAAACCTATAACTAAATTAGTTATGGAATTTGCGTTTCGACTTCGTCTCATCAGAATCCGACAGCGTCAATCAGGTGCTAGCTTAGTCCTTTAACTAAGTTAGTGTCGGATTCTGATGAGACGAAGTCGAAACGCCAATTCCATAACTAATTTAGTTTTAGGTTTTGTGCTCTTCATGCGAAAAGATGGTTTTAAACAAACTCATTAATGGAGAAAAAATTGTGTTTGCCTAAATTTTTCTCTACTAAGGAGAAATATAGCATAGTAGATCTTGCATTGGCCTGCTGAATCAAAGCAAATATTTCGATTTCATTAGGTATTTTCTTGTGGGACATCACGCATGACTAGGGGTATGCTCGGGAACACAAATTCCGTCTCCGTTTTTTAGAGCCAGCATTAATCCAGCGCTAGCTTCGTCCGTTAGCTAAGTTAGTGTCGGATTCTGATGAGACGTAACTGAAACGCAAATTCTATAACTTCAATTTGGATGAAGAAATACCCAATGGAAAAACTCGGATGTGTCTGAAGCGTTTTTCAATTTTGTCTATGAATACGTAATTTTTTATTTGAAAGATTCGAAGGCACTTCCCCCCAATTATTTCAATCACTGGTGCTCGATGTTTCGTTAGCTATTCACAGGATCTTTGCTCGATATAGTCATCTGTCTAGGCTACCTGCGATGAATCGTCGGACATGAAGTAGGGGTAGTAGGCTGATGAATGGTCGAACGAGTTTTATCTTTTTTGTGTTTTGGAAAAGTTTACTTTTCTCGGAATTCATTGGAACTATCAGATCCAATGAATTCCGAGACAAGTAAACTTTTCCATCATCATTTTAATTGGCCAATACGTTCGCGCGTTTTTTTGCAAATCAAATGGCTTATACGCTTACTCTCCGCGAATTGTTGCATGCAAAAAGAGTTCTACTTAAATCGGAGTAAAACCATCCGGCATTGGTGCTACATGCTTATCCTCGGCTACTCATTGCAACACCTCCTACTTGCTTCACCTCATTTTACTCATTCTTAACAAGTACAAGGTACCGTGCAAGACCCATCTACCGATCAATTAACAGCGATTTCTACTTCCAACGCTCTTTAAAAACAATGTTAAAAGGCATTTCAATTCGATCTTTGTTTTCAACTAGAATATTTAATCAACTATCAAGAAAAAATACGCAAATTTGTAAATGAATTGGCAGACAGTGCCAAATAGCCGAAAAGCCCAACAATTCTAGAGTGCCATTCACCGATCACTACAAGTAATAGATATCCATTTGCCGAAAATTCTAGGTTTATAATTTTTTATTGCCAACAAATTAGGTCCAAACATGTGTTGCAGACTTTGTTCATTCGGTTTCGGTATAATTCACTTAGAAATATTGTCCTTACACAGTTTTATTAACAGTTGACTTTGAGTTAAGAGAAAATGGCGGTAAAATGGCAACGGATTTAATACAGCATTCAAATATAATTATTTGGAAAAATATGAAAAGATGATTAATGAAGGTATATATTATATTGATGTTCTACGTATTATTTCCATATTTCACTTTATTTATAATTTCTAAATTCCGTGCAATATTCGAGACAAAACAATTTCGCCGTCAAATTGATCGGTAAATGGAGGCCTATCGGTGGATGGGCTCTGCACGGTACGCTTTTTATCAGAAATAAGTCAATTCTATTAATTTCCACCTCGATCAGACATCATATTATTGAACTATCTAACAAATTTACCTCTTTTGGAAGTAAAAGTATTTTTTGTTGCAATGAGTAGCTGAGAATAAGCGTATGCGTGCATCATTCCGATTTGTCGCGGTCGAAGTTTAACATGTTCTCAATTTGCTCTAAGTCTTTAAGTCTTTTTGATCACCCTTCACACTGTCAACCAACTGAACCCATCTAATCACCTAACGTTTTCAGCAAAACAATGAATTCTACCAACAACACCCCGACCCAATGTTGATTTGGGTCATGTTCTCAATCCTTCCCAGAGGCCATATTTCATTTAATTTCCAGCTCACGTTCTAAACCTCTTCCCATTCCTTATCTTTTACCCTTGATTATTCGTCTTTACAGTATTTTTGGACCATTTCGTACGAAGGCTTTTGTTTTAAATCATTCGTAGGGATAGTAATCTACATATATAAGGCCTCTAAAATTGACAGACCTTTAACCGTCGAGTAAGCGAGCTTCAGATTCCGAGAGACTGAATATGGGAGTGTGTACCCATAAGAGTGCAGACAGTCTTTTATTTTGAGCAACATTGCATTGTACATACAGCCCTGTACCGTCCTTAATCTTTTATTCATCAGTCGACGTTTGATGAGGACATTTTCGGTTCGCTTCTACTCGGTGGGAGTTAAAACGGACATACGTCTTGTTGGAGTTTTCTATATGCCAAATTCGGGTACCTACATGTTGAATTCAATTTTCATTATTCAGCAGATGGTACATGGATCCATTATTAGACCTTTGACGCGAATGTTTTGATTGCGTTTCCTTTACGAAAGGGCACATACATCTGCTCATCAAGGAACGGGAAAGAGCGAGGATTTGTTCGATACCTGCTAGGATCGAGTACTATGGCTATCAAAGTTAGTCAGTGTGCTTACCTTGAACCTGTTTTTGCACTGAATACAAACAGTTTTCACTTTCGAGAATACGCGAAATAAATATTTACTTGCTTCGTTGTTGAAAAACCCTGGTTGAGTGGGGTCTCGCTCCGGTCATATACAAGATGTCACATCTTGTGGCACACTGACAATAATCCATACGATAAATCCATAGGAAATTAAACATCACTTTCGAGTGCATTTTCAAACAAACTAGAGAAGTGCAATCGGAAATTCTCGAATATTTACTGAAGAGAACCATACAATATAAACGAAATTAAAGTTCAGATGCGGAATCGGAAAAAAAACTGCAAGCATTTTTCGAACCAATGGAAGCTATAGACGCGCATACCGAGTTTCATCAACAGAATTGGTGCATGGCAGAAGCAATATGAGTGAATTATTTTTCGGAATGCTATTAATTATAACTGGATCAAGTAAATATATTATGCGGTCAATTTAATTTATTGTCTGCATATTTATACTCCGTCCTCCACTCTTGAATACATAAGAAAAGCATTTGGATTCTATTTTAAATGCAGCTAGGAATCATATGCATGAAATTCACAGAAAAAATAATAGGGATTTGATTTAGAAAGTATGTGACATTCCGATGGAATGTAAGTGAATTTCACATAAAACGTACATGTAGCCGACACTGGTTTTAATCAGATTTTGAACAAAATATTCTATGGGTGAACATGTAACATTTACGTGAAAAGTATTTATATGTTTTTGCATATGATAAGTAAGTGATAATTTTTTTGAGTGTACAATTCAATAGTTCTCCACATGATGATAATGCGTTTAATTTTTTCAGTGCAGCTAAACACATCTACACGGTAAAAAATCCTAACGTGGATGGAAAGTGATTTACAGTTTATTTAGCACTACTATTCCTTACGGTATATCTCATTATGGATGAGTTACCTGAGAGCACATAATTGCACAATAAATTAACCACAAGTAAAATATATAATACTCACGTTTTACATTACTTTGGAAATGCAAGTTTTTCATTTTTGCTCCTATTTCCGAGCATGTGTTTGTAGTAGATTAAAGACTTTCGTGTTTTGGTACTTTTAACAATTGTAATTATAGATGGAACCACTCAAATGCAATAGATTAGTGTAATGGTGCAAATTCAACTGACATTCATTTCAATTTAAAGATTTTTTCTATTATCCAATAAATACTCAACCTACTATATATGGTAGATAATAGGAATAACTCCTGTCACTCAAGTAATAACGCAAAACAGATATTACCGTTGAGTTAATATTATGCATATACACTACCATACACTTGCTGAATAGGTTTAGACAAGTTAGAATGGTTTTGATTATATTTCTTATATTGTAACCCCTTACAATTTTTTGTCTGGATGAACAAAACCGTTTTTTTTAAATTAGATATTCTGAAAGTATTACGATCGGAGCAATTCAACTTGAGTTTATGTTTATGTTTATGTTCATGTATATTACCTTCACCAACAGGCCTCTTGGCCCCAATGGTGGTTGCTTAAACTAATTACATTTTAAAATTGCCAATATTTTCGCTTTTATCGTATTCCGCGTCCGGTTGAAGTCAATGGCCGTCACCACACTGTTAAAAATTCGCTGGAGTCCGGTAACAGCGCTCGGTTTTCATAGCTCGGCAGCTGAAATCTGTTTCGCCATGGGAGATGCCGAAGGGCGAAGCGTATGAACCTGCGTTGGACAGCCTCGATTCTGTTAATCCCGTTCTGGTAGTACGGATTTTAAACGGCAGAACAATATTCTAACGTTGAGCGAACCAACGCGCAGTAAAGCGATTTAAGACAATATACGTCCCTGAAGTTTTTCGCTAATCGGAAGATGAACCCCAGCTGTCCGGATGCCTTATCCACGATATATGAAGTATGTGGTTTGAATGTTAGTGCCGAATCCATGATGACTCCGAGATCTTTGGTGTGAGAGTGTCTTGGAATGCTCGAGCCGAATAAAACTGTAGTTAAACTGAGTCGGATGGCGTTTCCGCGTGAACGTAACGATTGAGCATTTGCTCGGGTTTAAAACCATTCTGTTTAGATCACACCAACTATTTATAGACCGGTGGCTGTTGACCACTTGAAGGCGGCAGATAGCGTTCGGTAAGCGGAACGGATGACTCGCTACACCGACGGTTAAACTCAAGTTTCTAGGAATTGTATTGTATTGAAAAATTCCTTTGCGGCGATCGCGACATCTCAGGAACCATATAACCGATCATTTTGAAATTTTCACCAGTTGTTCCTAATTATATTAGCTACCTTGTGCATAAAAATATTTTTTTTTGAGTTTTTTTTTTGACCGGAAAGCTCAATTTGTGCTTCGCATGAAAAATAGTAGAGCTAAATAGCTTTCAAAGACCAGGTCGTTTTAATACGAGTTATAAATCCTTAGAAAATCAATGCTAAATCACTTCATTTTTAGTGATGCATGGTAAACTGATTCAAGTGCAAAATCATTTGAATTGGACGTGACCATTTTTACCGTGTACAAAATTGAGGTTATCCACACTCAAAAAATAAATCGCGTTGCTTATACGTGATATATTTATATATGAATCTTATCCACCCCACTTTTTACGTCCACTGAAAAAAACTAAACACGTTACGTTAAAATGAGGAAAATTATTCAATTTATTCAATCCTCAAACACATGAAATGCACACGGTTGCCATTTCAATATCTAATCGAGTATGGGAAATATGGATGAAAAATCAATTATTTTACATATAGAAATGCACTACATGGTTTTTCATGCGAAAATCATGTGGAAAGTTCATGTTTTATGACTCAATAGTGTGGCAATCACCATTCACACATGAAATGCGATTTAACATGAAAGTGATGTTTAATTTCATATGGCATTATCGTGTGGTCCAGGTCAAAGTAACGTGTTTTCCGCATACTTGGAAACATAGATTTACATTACAAATACCTGACGTCAAACATATAATGCATGATTGTGTTTGTGTAATTATCACGTGAATTTCATTTTTACCTAATGTACCAGAGACTTAAATTCGTTTTGATAAAAAAAAAAACAATTAAATATTTTTAATCTTCAACTTTTCAAATAATAAATTTTTCTTCGATGTATTTACAACTTATCGTATGAAGGACATTAATTTACACTAGAACTTACACATTAAACATATTTTATAGCACATAACTCGTTGAAAAATATCTGACCAATAACATAGTATACGCTACAGAGTTAAAACACGTTAATATAATTATCGGCAAGCGACTCGGTGACGAAGCCTTTTGTAGAACGTCTCTGGCAAAACACGATTTGCGGTATTAACTGCCATTCATGCGTGAAATTGCTTGTTTTTCCGTCATTCAAAGTAAGATTTTCAGTAAAGTTTGCGCCTATTTAGCATCGCTTAAAATTATCTCTTTGCGAAAACAATCGACATTTTTTAGTTGAAACCCATGTTTGTTTTACACTCTTCTAAGATTTTAGGCAACTGGATAGCCGTTGATTTTTATCAAATTCATTTATTTGATAAGGCATGTTTGTGTTAGTACTGGTACTGGATAGCCTTGGAGAACATTGTAAAATGGCCATTCATGGAAAACAGGAGAACCATCGAACTCAAAATCTCTGTATCACAAAAAAAAATCAATAAAGATCATGAAGATGCTTTATATTCTTTCACCTTGCTATATGGGTGCATACAACAAAGTGAGATATGGATTTATATAGATTCTGGAATCATCACCTACAGAGATTCCGTACGCCTACCAAAGTGGCATTACCAGGGGCGGCGAAACACTTTACGCCCGAGTGGGTAGAAAGCATAGGGTGAGTGGTCCATTAGTAAGGATTGTTTTCCTTTTCGCAATGCACACGCTTACATTACATTCATATTAAATCATGTTCGTTTATGCAAATGGAATTGTGGTACATCGATGTTTTCAAATGTGTGTAGTGCGAGATACATGCGTTGCGCATCTAAATTTTTTGAAATGGTTCAAAATTTCGAGTGGGTAAATACGCACTCGGTTATTTTCGAGCGAGTAGTACTACCCATACCCCCGGCCCTGGGCATTACTAATTGGAATAATCTTCACATGTGTCACTTCGAATTGAACTGCAGAACTGTATTCACATCAAATAGTATTAAAGCTACAAGCTCTTCATGTTTCTCAAGTTCCCGTTGCATAGACAAGGGCTGCTAAATAGATTTATCATGAAAGCTCCTTCGGATCGGATTCAATTATCTGATAGGATGTTACAGTTACAGCACTTGTAAATTTTATGGCGTGGGCCGATAGTAAGCCGTTCTGCGTATGTGTGTGTGTGTGTGTATGGATTACGTGTGATGTTGAAAATAATCGATATTTTTATTTTACTGACGATACAGAGCTTGCTGTGAGTTCTGCTGAATGAAACAATCATGTTCGTGGGTAGTGGTAAGAATGATTGGTTGAACACAACTGATCTACATTAGAGAAAACAGGACGAGAGACAAATAGTGTCAAACCAAAAATCCGAATCGGGCAAAGTAAATAAACATTACTCATATCTCATTTGAAGGGATTTTGTACATTCAACCGAAGAGAAACTTTAGTTTTCGTCAGTTGTTTTTCAAATCGTGATTATAAGCACTGAGAACTGACATACAAGTAAAGTTATCAATGTGTGTAAGTAATAAAACTGTCATTTTGAAATGCCATCAGTAAGCAGCAACTTGCCATTAGCCGGCGTTACGATCAGCCAGCAAACCCTATACGGATACAATGGTGATTCATGCATGCGAACCTGTATGCGATCGTAATTTTCCACGTATTTTCATTTAAATGTTTACGCAAGTTTTTCGGGAAAGTTTGTTCTAGCTTGTATGTCTGTTCAGTAGATACAGAACACTAGATTAGGATTGTCGCTGGCATCAGTGGTAGGAACATCATTGTTTTGATTCCGGGATATACCTGTCAAATAGGCCAAATAAAAAAAGCAAAATAATAATCCTCTATCGTCGTTTCATAGCGACGAATCATTTTTGTTCCTTTTAGCCAGCAACACAATGGCCATTATTGGCTGATGTATTCTCACTAATTAGAATGCACAAATTATCTAAACCTGTACTGAATTTTGATGAACTTTCATTTCCTTGTGCGGTATATACAAACTCTTTCATTTCATAACAATAACAGTCGAAAATTTACACCGAGAAAATTCGTTATATTGAATATATTGATTGCACACATATTTTTTGCAATTTGTAGTACAACATAAAAATTATCTGTCACGCATAGATACCATGTGAAAATTAATGAAATTATGATAGTATGCCACATAGAAATTTGTTCCATAACAGATATCACATCATTTTTCTGTTTGCCTATTGTTTATTCTGCTGTAAATTTTATGCATTGGACATTTTCGTTTTTGAATGCATAAAAATCACAGTAGAATAAACGAGACTGAAATAAAAAAGGTAAACTCTGCATTTAACTAATTTGAAGTTCAACTAAACGGTTTGTGGTTACAAGCAGGCCATATTTTTCTGCGTGTACCAAAAGTGCGGACCAAAGACTTTTACTAGAGAGACTTTCGATACCTTGACGGATATATACCGAAAGCAAAACAAACATGTTCCAAGACGAAAACAATGGGAACACCAGCGACAATCCTAATCTAGTGTTCTGTATCTACTGTCTGTTCTTTGTATTATAAGCACTGAGAACTGACATACAAGTAAAGTTTTCAACCTGTGTAAGAAATAAAACTGTCACTTTGAAATGACAACAGCAAGTAGCAACTTTCCACTGACCGGCGCTTCGATCGGCCAGCAATCGCTATACGGGACTTATGTGCAAACTTGGATACAATGGTGACTCAGGCATGCGAACCTGTATGCGACTGTGATTTTCAACGTATTTTTATTTAAATGTTTACACAGGTTTTTCAGGAAAGTTTGTTCTAGCTTATATGTCTGTTCTCTGTGTTATAACGTACACTCTATTATTAAAAACAAGTTGCATAATTTATTTAATGTGTTATAAGGTACACTCTATTAGTAAAAACAAACTGCATTAATTGCAAAATAAGGCCAATGATCACATTTTTACAATATAATAAGTATCATTTAAAGTGCTACATGCGGAATCGGTTGTCAAAATAATGGCGTGGAATTCACAATAAAGGGAGTGTTGCCGTTTTGGCTGTTTTCACAGTTCGGCTCCCTTCCTATTCTCTCCGATCTACAGTCGTGATTCGCTGGTTGGACATTTTTTAACTGAACCTCTTTTTAGTTGGACCTCCGCTAGTTGGACCATTGTCCAACAAAAAAGCATCTGAACGTCAAAATCTCATGTCAAATAGACTTTGACAATCTATCTAACAATATTTTACACTACTAATGTCTTCTTTGAAGAGTTGTTGACATTTGTCAGTCAATCCAACTAGCGAATTAAATTCGTTAGTTGGACATAGGCTGTGGCCTAACCAACGAATCAAAACTGTATATGATTCCGGACATGAATGAGCTGTTACTCATTCATGTCCATATGTTCATTTTACGAGCAAAACGGTTCTTGCGGAACAGGCTTTAGTTAAGCCGAACAGCTAGGATCGTGAAATTTGCAGGTTATCTTTTTTTAAACGTATACCGTTCAAAAGAACATAGCTCAACTGAACTGTTAATTTAAGCGTGACATAGGTTTAATGAATATAATATGAATACGCCCACTTTTACGTGGTCCGCCACACAAAATCATCTAATAAAACGAAAAGCTCTACATCGTTGAGGCGGTTTACCCAATTGTACTGTAATTACCGTTTTAATCTACACTTGAGGTAGAGAGAAAAACAAACGCCGTCTATACAACCCCCCCCCCCCCCCCCCCGTCAACTGTCTCCGCATATATTGATAACATTGACAGGTGGTGATCTGACCTACGTTGCTGCATATCGTTGTTTGAAGCAGAAACGCACCTTGGTCCAGAACGAGAAACGATGAAATAGAGCGGATTGAAAAATTATGCGACTGGCTCAAATGGTACGTTCCCAATGTTTTTCTTATTTTTTTGGGTTTTCGAGCTTATTAACAGCTCGAGTTGCCGGGCCAGTGACTGAGACTATATGCCCTGACGAAGATTTGTGCCTCTTACTTCATGATTTGTTCAAGCTTGTTTTTTGTAAGTGAATAAAATTTAAAATGTTTTGTAATTTTTCAAATACTGTGGCATTCCAAAAAGGCTATCACAAAATGCCAAACTTCGTTGACGAACATTGCTACTTTGGAAGTAATTCACTGAAATATTACACTTTTCGATGCACATGATACGGACAATATATGCAAATTAGATATAATTCGTTGTCCATTTTGATCATTGATCGATTTTCACGATGATCTGATTCACCAAGCTCAATGTTGTTCTTAACTTTTAAAGGTTCGTTCGAATAACGTTTCAAATATTTTTTCTTTCGATAGACACAAATGACCGAGTCTTGCAAACCTTAAAATCAAACACTATTGTAATGATAAGGCTAACCAAATTACAGACAGTCGCTACGTGGAACCTCTCTGAGACTGTGTTCCAGATTTGCGCCCAATCGGTCTCCATATCTAAAGTGAGTGATTCTTTCTATGCCTAAAGTAAGTTGTACTATATATGGAAAAAATCACCAGAAATTGAGTGGAAAGACCACGATTTGGAATGGAAAATAGATAACTTTTGTTCAGCATCTCTCTCCATTGACATTCACCACCTGGCGTTCTTCCTCACTTTAGAAGATATTTGATTCGATGGTGCTGTCTACTCTCAATGCACACTAAACCGTGGATTTTGCTGGGTGCAAATCCAAAGCAAAGTTCTAGAGGAGGTCAAAGGGTACGCGATTATGGCCAAAACAAAAAAAAAATCGTCATAGAAACAAAACGGCGGTCTCTCTAAAATAAAGTATCGTGTTTTCGCATGATTTTTCCCCTTTGGCCGGCTGTAAAAAATCGAAAATGATCATAATATTGCGATTTTGTAGGTTACAGCGCCGGAGTTGAATGGTTCAAAAACGGAAATGCCCACAGATTCGAAAAATCTTGTTTCGAGAAAACGTGTGTCAAAGGTTGAAAACAGTTTTTCGTGTACAATTTAAGTTACTCGGTTTATTTGTCTAAGAATACGTGAATTTATAAGATTCTAAACACACATTTGAGGTTAGATTTGGAAAATTAAAAATTGCGGATCCAATATGGCAAACTAAAAAAGCAAAATATTTCTTCAATTTGAAAGAAACTTTGATATATAGGGGTTTTGGTGGTCGCTTAACACGAATTTGAGGTCAAATTTGACAAATTCAAAATTGCTTATCCAATATGGCGGACTAAGAAAGTGAAATATTGATTAAAAACAGATATCTTGCATAATGTTCATGAAATTTTGATCAAAATAAGTATTTTCGAGAAGAATGAACAGCATTTTAAGATTAATTTCGAATAATTCAAATGATCAACTTACAATTAATCCGCCATTTCGAATGCATACACGAGTCCCTGCTTTTCCTCAAACCATTGTTTCTTCTAGATGCGCTCTTCTCACATTGGCGGCAATGTATGTGGCAATTTCCACAGGTTGCTGGCCGAAGTATACCAGAGTTACCTTCGGTCGGTATAGTAACTATTTTAGAGCGCGCGGCGAACTTGTGTCTGAGCTTCTGTTAACGCTCAGAACATATGCCCGTTCAAAGCCATGTGGCGACGGAACTAATTCACGGGTCAAACAAAAATTTTACCAACGAGATCTAGACACTTTCAGCCTTCAATTTATAAAATAAAAAAATGGATCCTTGAAAAATTTTTAGAAGAGAAAGAGATATTTTAAAGATAATTTCGGTAAACTTGGGAGCCTTTTCAACTATGTATCTTTGCATGACGAAATGTCAATGATTGCTGAGATTGGCGGAAAAAGACGGCGCGGGAATATAAAAGCCTATCTTCCAATTATCCATATTGGACATTTTCATCCTCTCAGAATTTAATTATTCCAAAATGACGAATCATAAAATAATCTCGAATCTATAAATATAAGCGGTAGAACTTTTTTCAGCATCAGCCATATGGATGAAATAGAAAAAAATGATGAACGGGTCTAGCCTTAGAGCAGAATCCGCTTCGGTCGAACCTCTCAGCGATCAATATCGATCAATAAACATGTTGCGAATATTAGAATTTGTAAAGCGAACGAAGATTTTCTACTCTCAGAAACAATCTATTGATTCTCTGAATAGCGTCAGTTGATTCCTATAATGGGATTGTAATCAATAGTGGTGAGTTGGGTTCCGGTTCCGGGTCATTTCCGCGCTTTGCATTACTCAACATAACCGCAGACTAGCTGAAATGACACGAAACCAATTGACCCCACCATCAACTATCTAATCGAAAATATATTTCCACTACCACCGGCTTCCCGACAAAGTCACACGGAACCGGGTTAAAATTAATTGCATTTTTTTTTTGCTTTTTCATCTCTCCCATCCTCAACCCAGACCGGCAGCGTTCGCTATCGGTTCGATGGCGGCCGCAGTTTCACAGCGCCGAAGAGTTCCGGATGCGCGTTGACGGTGAGCCGACTCAGCTACGGAATCATCATCACGGGAGCGGAACTGGACCACCCTGCCGGTCGGTACTCAGCGTAATGAACGTGCTGGACAATAACAACAAACCGCTGCAGCAGCAGCAGCTGCAGCAGACGGACCCGACAGCGGCGGTAATGGTGACGGATGTAACCGAGCTGCACGCACTAAGCTTCATTCCCCGACTGTCGAGCTGCTCGCAGGACCTCACATCCCAGGCCGGGAGCAGCATCAAACTGCGGGAGCACTCGTCCAGCAGTCACGCCAGCCACGAGTACTCTTGACATCCGCAGTATGATTAAGGCAGGAGGAGCGGATTCGATGGTTCGATGGGTGCTTTAGTGTTAAGATTAAGTAGATAATTTAGGACATTTTGTAGCTTATGTGTGTTTGTGTGCTGTGAAGCCCTATTAGCTGGGCGGGGATGCAGTTCAGAGGTTAGAAACGTTTAATTTGTAAAATGTTCGTTTTTAACTCCAATGGAAGCGTTGGACGCGGTGTAACAATAAGAAGATTTTTTAAAAATGCTATAGTAAGCCCTCCGATAGGCGCGTTGTTATACGCCTACATTTAGGCTGCAGCTCTAAACGATTCCGCCTCAATTTCACAATGTTGTGCGACTTCCGAAGGGTTAACATAGATTGCTGATGGCGATGAACAACAAATCATACTCTTCAGATTGCCAAATCCGACAATTTTACATTTGACAATGTTTTCGTTTCCACGTGCTCTAAACCGATGTAAAAAGGGATAAACTTATTCCATATAAGTTTGAATAAGTAAGGCCAACTACACCGATTCAGTGCAGTGTAAAAACGTTAATACTTTAAGTGAAAAATGACCTGGTTTTGAGCTGGTTCTGGAATCGAATCCCGAAGCAAACAAGCAATCTGTAAGCCATTGGAGATTTGGTACTTTATTTTGTTTATTATACCAATCTGAATTAAAGTTGTAGGTATGATGGTGCAATTACAACTAACCGTAGCTAGGGAATGGGGAGAAAATATGGAAAGTGTGTGTCTCGTTGTTCGCTGCAATTTCGTTCATTGAAGTAAGTGCCGTACAAACATTTATGAAGCAGCTCCCGTAAAAGTTTAGATTTTCAATAATAATAGAAATACGTGCGAAGCCAAAGAACAATGCAAATGAGAGTTTTACTCTCCTAGATAATACATTGAAATAATTGATAACTTTGTTTTGTGCCAAAGTAGTGTATTTGAAAAACACCGACACGTACTCTGTTGCATTATTTCGATTACCAGCGTGCTCAACTTTTCTGTTGAATATTCAGCATCGGATTAGTAAATAGTTGTAGTAAATGTACGAATTGAAATGGTCGCGTGGAATGTCGTGCGGAATAACGAACTACGGATTAAATTCTCAACCTAGTTATAAAAACATCCCTGAATAAGACAAAACTACCTATTCTGTTACAGTAGGAATTGTTGAAAAGAGGATTTCTTTCGGCAGAAAATGGGGAAAAACGATATCATTTACTTATAGCGACTTAGTGGAAAGGTACGTGTGTAGTGGAAAAGGAAAAATAAGAATGCAAAAAGAACATTGTCGTTGTCATTGAAATAGTAACAAAAGAATTTCTTAACAAAAGAGTGCCGTAGCGGTTGTGATTCATGAATCTTCAAGGATACACAGGCAAATTTCCTTTATCCATCAATCCAAGTGATATACTGAAATGTAAAATAGCAGACGAGGTTATAACTCATTCCCTTTGACGACTTATGAACGATTTGCCGAGAGTGATGCAAGATAACAATAATCCCGGTTAGGATTATAACTTCAAACCTGCTCGCTCACTAATGCTGCACATTCTGATTATCAACTTATCACTCACGAACCTGCTGACCCATTCCATGGTAAGTGTTATCTTGTACATTTCGAACTGATGCTGCCCGGATGGCTGTATCTAGTGCTAGGAGAGAACGAAAGAGCACTATGTTTTTAACCGTCGACAATAAGGCCCTTATCTGTGGAGAGGCGTGCACGGTGCACATGTTGACTGAGATGTCATCGTTCCTGGTGTGATAGGGGAGTTCAGAGTTTATACCTATACCCTTAAACAGATTTTTTAGGAAATTTCCCACATTTTAGCAGGTTGTCCGCACAGGTAGAAAGATAATAAAGCCTCATCCTTTTTTTACCGTTAGCAATTTACTGCCTTCTCTCCTACGAAAGCGAATAGTAAATAAACTTTCTAGACACTTTGCGCTGCCGGGCGTATATTTCAGCATTCGTTGCCATAGCAACATAAATCTCAATTTAAAAACTGTTTCAGTCTGAAAACTTGAATTCAGCGAAAAAGTCCATTCGAATTGTAACAAAATACTGAAGTACGACCCCATTTTGAACTTTATCAGCAGAATGATTGTTCTGAAAAAAAGATATTACATGGCGTACTTTGTTTGAGTTTTGGGATAATGGGAATGAAACATGAACGCAGTTGGCGTTGAAAAATGAATTGTGCCGATGGCCGTCCAGTCTACAACATGAAGGTAATGGAAGTGGAACTTTTTTTTATGCGTGGGCATTGTGATTTTTTCCATTGCTCATATCCAACTCATCCGTTTGGGTCGTCTTTGGGTGATGGATGGTGCCAATAGTAATTTCCTCTGGACAGGTAACCGAATCTGGGTGACGCGGTTGAATATATAATGTGCTTTAAGAGTACACGACACACCCTTTGCAAATTGAATTACTATATGATAAAGACAATACATTTGAAATAATCACTTTGTAGTACAGCTAAACGTTCAATAAACCAGACCTCGAAACAATATATTTGAGAAGTGCTTTAATCCGCCTGTAGTGCGATATAATCTTTTCATATAACTATTTGCGGATTCATTTGTTTTAATTGTTTTACTCACATACACAAAACATTCCTATTGCAGATATAAATCTTTGTGCTACTCTTCAGTACCGTCTTTACGCATGGGCACACTGGGCCAGTACCAGGGGCCCCGGGCTTTTAGGGGCCCCAAACTTAGGATGAATATAGAATCATTCTGAAAACTTTGCTCCAAAAAATAGTACCACCCTATTGTTTATAACTCTTTGGCGTGTAGGTAACAATGAATCAGTTGTTCGGATTCACACATTGCACCTCATCCCATGTGACGCTTAACCTTCTGGCAGTCGCGCTAGTGCACTGAGTGCACGCTGCTCTGAAAACCTAGCGAAATCGTCTGAGGGCACCAGCGGCTGCTCGTTCGGTAGGCCAAAGTCGCGCGACTTCCGGAGGGTTAAAGAGTATCAGACAATCGAGCGAAGTGATTGTAGCAGTAGGAAACGAGGCACTACATAACCAGGATGGTATTGGACCAATTCGAACGTCAATCCTACATTTCGATTCATGTTTCAATTCATTTTGAGCAAAAACAATAAAATGTTTTCTATAACACGTATTGAAGGTTCGAAAGGCACCAAGCAGGAGCGGCAACCAACAATGTGGCAATATTTGCACAAGCAAGCTGTACAGAAAGTGAAAGAAAAGATGTTGAAATTCGGTTCACAATCCTTGTTTGGCAAGCGATCCGCGCATGTGGAAAATTTTAATTTCTTCATTACATCAGGGATTGTGAATGGACAAATCTACATAAAAACGTTTAAAAATGACTCTTGGACACCTTTAGGTCTCTCGATACTTTCGTGGCCATATTAGGCATTTTCCACTATGCTGTCGTAGTATGGAACAGAAACAATTATGCTATTTTTGTGCGACATTCCGTCTTAAAAAATTATTTACTCCGTCAGAATAAACCTTTCTCGTCCGACCTAACCCCCTTTTTTCTTATTTTTATTCAAAAGACTACACATTTTTAAGAATATTGCCGTTGAAATGAGACTATTTGGAGCTATCGTGATTTTTTAATGATTTTTTTAAATTTGAAAAATGCAAGAATGTTGAGTACTTTTTTCACCTTTGCAAGAATGGTGGGACTCAAAATGTGTGTTTGGGCAACACTGTTTTGAATATTTTTGCTTGAGTTCCTGGCAACGCGGCAAATGAAGTGGTGAGTCGCGGTACAAAGTTCATTGGTTATGTAAACAAACTAAAGTGAACCTCTCGGTGGATAACATTGCATGATAATGTTTAACCTCACTTTTTTGACAGTTCAGAGAGATTGTTTACATGGTCTTGGAATTTTTGTTGATTCGATCATAGTATGAGAAACTTGGTTTGGTTCGCTGCCAAATGTTAACACTTTCCAAACAAGGTCGCTCAGCTGTAATTTTTTATTTGATGTCGGCATCATACATTCTTCCGTTAAATTTAACATTTTTACTTTTCTTGTACATGATTCATTGTAGAAGTAAGGAATTTCTAGCCAAACCTTTGAAAAAGGCCCACTGCCAAATGCCAACAAATCGAATTTTAATGTTCTCTATTAAAATCCCGGGACAAAACCTGTGGATATATGTTTTCTTTTTCTTTTTTTCTGTTCTCTTGTCTTGCATAGCCACTCTTTCTTCCTCACATATTTTAAATGGACTGGCTACATTTGACAGTTCCCCCTGACTGCATTTGACGGTTCCCTTTGGCTGCATTTGACAGCTCCTCCTGGCTGCAATTGACATTAGGTTTTTTCGTATCCACACGTCACGTCCCAGTTAAAAACTATCTATCTGGCCATGTGCATAAACATAACGCAACAATGGATTATGAAGAATTTTGATAATGACTTTATAACAAAGTATAAAAGGGCCCGGTTGATATAAAAGTCCTAACTAGCAATACGCTTATTATAAAATGATTATAAAGGATTATTGTAACTGATTCCAAAAGGATTATAAAGGCAGTTAAATACGTACTCAATGAATTAAGGGGAGTGTCTGATGTAAACAATATGCGCAATCAAACTAAACAAAACAGTATTAAATTTTTAAATAGAATTATAATGAATTCGACCAAAACTTCTTTTGCCTTTTTCTCAAAGTTTACGTTTGGCAGTTAGACCCTTTTCAAATGTTTCAAATGTTTGGGCAGAATTTAGATTATTTTTTCGTTGTTGCGATCAATTTCATTTGGTTTGTTTTGTTCGCAATGTTATTCGCAGAGCATTTTGGTGATCTATGGCAATTGATGACCACCCCATATTAGGTCCGCTCCTGTTGCAGCTGTTTCGCCCCGTCCGGCACCGAGTCAACCGATGGTCCAGCCTGCGCCGCACTCGTCTGTCGCTGTGCCAATGGCAGGGACTTGGATTAAAGGCTAAAAGGTCAGCTACCCGAGCAGAACAAAATAACTGCGGAATACTAAATTTAAGTATCAATACCAACGACTGTTTACCACAATATGGTATTAATGAGCTCTACATAAGAGGTAAAATACCAAAAAAATAACACAGACATGTTCTACAAATAACTATTTGATAATGAAACGAGTTATTATAATACCTGAATAATAATGAAACATTTTTCAACCTTCCAATAATAAAATTCACGCTATGGAGGTATTCAATAAGGTATTGGTTTGGTATTTGTAAAAATAACTGGAATACATAAATAATACTAAAATAAAGTATTATACCTCATTGAGGTATTAAGCAGGTATTGAAAAAAGTTTCTTCAATACCTGCTTAATACCTCAATGTGGTATAATAATCAATTAATACTAAGTTTTGGTATGAATACCAAAAAATAGTATGCTCGGGTTATTGCCCAGTTATTTTCTCCTGGTCGGGTACGGCTGGTGGTGTTGCTGCAATCGGTTTGCCTTCGGCCACGTTGGACATTCGGCTAACGGGAATATTCAGCGATTCCGATTCGAAGGAAGCAGCGCCAGTAGCAGACTGCTTCGGTTCAGCAATACGCTCCGATATCATACGAAGCTAACACTCCGGCAGGACGAAGGTTTCAATAAGGGGCTCAGGCATAAGTAGCAGAGTCCTTGCACTTACTGCTTGTCGAGTGAACAATTCTGATGAAACCACTGCCACTCTCGCCAAGTTTGATCACCGCCATAAGTGCGACGTCAGCGGTATAGTGCCAGGAATAGATGAGAAGAGTGCCAGGACTGAGCCGAGCGCTACAAGATTAAATAGCAATAGTATAACGTAGAGGCTTTAGGCAGATGATTTATTCAGCAGAATAAGATAGCAAAATTACCCAAAATATAAGAGCTGGCTGCCGAAGTGAATCCACACACATCATCACCTACAGAGGCAAGCAATATTGGAACGCAGCGAAATTCCTCACAATGAATTGACCTCGTTAGATGAAATTCCAGGAAGTACAATTTTCATAGCATAATTTAATCGACCGAAATTGTAGTCCTCAGCCGAGAGAGAGACTGATAGGGTAGCAGCAGCTAGGATTTTTTTTTCGAAAGCTAGCAGTGGTTTCGCGTATCTTGCGCTAAGTAGAGAGCGTTAAAACAGATCTCCGAAACATGTCAAGTGCAATCAGATGAGAAAAAACGTCGCATCTATGACCAGTACGACAAGGATGGTCTGCTGACCAACGGTTCCGTCCGGTACCAGCCTAACACACGGCACCGGCGACACATATATTCACAACATACTAATTACTTATCCTTCCGAAAAAGTAAATAAATTGACTATGAAATTCATCATTCACTGCCCAGTTATTTCGTGCCAATTTGAACAAGACAGCAGATAGCTTTATTGCGGTGCCAAAATGATGGCAACTCGGGATATAATATAAATTTACATATAATTTCTCCTCCCTGATATTCTACCAGAATGTAGAATGCTCTGCATTATTATCACTCCAATCAAATCCTTCTTACTCCTTATCGTCAGTGCCGAGCGCTATTTTGCATTTGCCGGCTAAATCAACGACAATGCGATAATCGACGAAACTTCTGCTGTAATGGAACTTGAACACGTATAATAAATAATTGTTCCGTTCGAAAGCGATAACCTTGTTGTCCTCATGTTTGCAGCTATCATACGCTGGTAGGCATTCTGACCAATGGAAACGTTCTTCGATATGGGCATTGAACGGCATTGAAATCATTTCAACAACTTATCATCGACCGAATTCGTTACCTATAAAGTTCAGGTAAACTTCACCACCTAAAGTCCGATTCGAATCAATCGGATCATCTTCTTAGGAATTAACCCACGAGCAAACAAACAAATGTGTACAAATCCTTATCCATCATCCAGAAAGCAATCGTTTTATAGCCCAATGCTTGATCTTGCGATTCAGCATATGCCACCGGGTTTTACATCCAGCGCCGATTGGTCAATGTATGAACCAGGTTACCATTGTTCCAATCCTCATCCCTCTTGAGTTGATATTCTTTCAAAGAGCATCGAAAGTATTCAAGTAATGTAAATTTTAAAAGTCCGTGTAAACAAGTCCTAGGTAAACAAGCACACCGAAACTGTCAGAAAAGTGAGGTTATACATTTTCATACAATGCTCTATATTTTTGACAGGTATTTGAATGAATCATTTCAGCATTAGTGATGCC
Organism: Topomyia yanbarensis; assembly: GCF_030247195.1. Classification (NCBI taxonomy): domain Eukaryota; kingdom Metazoa; phylum Arthropoda; class Insecta; order Diptera; family Culicidae; genus Topomyia; species Topomyia yanbarensis. The sequence continues at coordinate 34,188,429 of NC_080670.1, forward strand.
AGGTCTATTTAAACAATAGCCTGCAGTAAAAATATAAAAGTCTGCAGATTGCTACAAAAATCTTCAATAAATGCGACGTAGAAATGTAGTATGTATATAATTTAAATGATCAAAAATGTTGAAGACTGGTGTATAAATTGGCTGGCATAGGCTTTGTTCTGCTAAATATTTGTAATCTGCAAAAGATCTGCAGTGAAAATGCAAAATCTGCAGATTTACTAATATATATGCAGATCTGGCATCCTTTTAGTATTCCCCACAGGAAATTCATCCAAATGGTGTAAAAATAT